>NC_060254.1:30042946-30349955 GCF_921293095.1 Ischnura elegans | reverse complement strand
GGAGTGATTTCCTGCTCGATTGACGCCTGAGTTATGTGCGTAACCTTATACCTCTTCCGTCCTCGTCCTTTAGAAGGGCCTCGCTTCCTCAAATATGCCTCCTCCTTCGCCGTCTCCTCCCCGATTGATTTCTCCGCTTTCCGTCGAGGCGTTCCTCATCGGTCGACAGGTGGCGAGTGGGACCTCCCCTTCCTTTGATCATTACGGAAGCCGGTGGGCCCTGAGGAAGGGGTCTTGAAGGAATGAGGCCGACAGATTGCGCTCAAGCTCTGGGGAGGTGGGCGGAAAAGGACTACTGCTAGTAGTAGCTAATGCAGGTGTGGTAAGACCAATTTACGGAAAAATAGTGATCTTAGAGTAAACACATGACGAAAAATTAGTATCACTGCTTTGGGACGCTGAGAATAGATAATGAACGCATCTACATGCTATACTCTCCTCTAGTATAATGCGCGGGTTCGCACGGTGAGGGTATCCAGCGTCTAGGACGGTTCGTATCGGATGAAAACAAAAAAGCAGCGATAAGAGTGGTCCAGTAGTAGATTAAAAAAGTAGTCAGTGACCAGCCTAAGTTATGATGTCATGATATATGAGGTATAATGGACATTATATCCATTTTCATCGGAATAAAATATGTATTCTAGAATGGTAAAGTATTAGAATAAAAAAGTAGTCGGTGACCAGCCTGAGTTGTAATATCATGACTCGTCTACATCAACATAATACCCCGCAAGACGCCTAAATTGGGGTGTGGCGGGGATGTTAAGGCACCAGCAGTTTATACATACAATGCAAATATGTACTCAAACGAAATTACGACCAGCATTTATTTAAGTCCCTTATTGTTCAGGGGAAAAACGAATTCCCATACCTATCCGTTCGGCAATATATATTCTTCAATAATTTATCATTTCTGTTGGACTTGGATATATAGTGGGGCTCCGATATGTTGTTCTTCATGTCGCTCCTAAAGATATATATTCTATGAAATAAATTCTTAAGCAATATAAAATTATATATATTGCTGAAGCAATTAAAACCTGGCTCGCAGCCTCCAACTAGGGTCTATTAAACATTCTTAGAGGAACACGCTGCAAAATGCCGATATTATATTGAAAAAAGCAAAAAATTAGAGAACTAAAATGATCACCAGGAAAAAACAGGTATTTCCTTTGTTTACTAAAGAGACCGTAGCATTCACGTGGTCTTGAACGTTGGCCATTTCAGTATTGGCGGGATGCACATAAGCTGCATATAATAAATCATACCAATTGCCTCATAATTAATTCAAATATTCCTGTCTCAATTTTGAGGAGTAAAGTAGCCATGCTGGGAGAAATGAAGCTACTACTAGTTTTCCCTAGTACATTTTTCACTTTTCTGAGATAATTTTTCGTCTAAATAAGATAAAATTTTGAAGGTAACCTTGGGCATACTCAGCGAGGGGCAGGGGAGGCAACTGCCCCCCCCCCCTCCCTGGAAGCCAAAACCTCATAAGTCTTTAGGCAAAATCAGTACTAAATCGAAACGAAAGTATTCAACAAATTTTCTTTAAACCTGCGAAAAATAATATGTATTACTATAAGGAATGTGACTAAAATAAAACTACTTTTTCTAGGAAATAATCTCCTAACATAATAAAGCGCAGTAATAATATTTTTAAAATGTTGGTTTCATTCACCTGTTCCTTGCTAAAATGTCTTAACTTGGCTTGTCCCCCCCTAGACCATGGATTTCCCCCCACCCCTAGTTTTGATTCTGGGTACGCCCTTGAAGGTAACTGAAAAACTGTGAGTAGAGAATGTAACGGCAGCGGCTTGAGAAATAATGGTTGCGCACTGGGTAGTGTGCCCGCAATCAGCACCACTTGTAACCGACAACTTTCGTCGCCTCATTTCTGTCCGGCAACTTCCCGTCTTTCCCCCTTTCTTCAGTTCGCACCCCCTTTCCCCTTCCGTCCTATTGGGGAGAGGCTCTTTCTTTCTTCGGCCCCTTTCGTCTCGCAGTCCACCCTAATTATCCCACCCCTGCTCCTACTTCCTCTCCAAAACCCGCTTCATTCCGGTGGCTTGTCTACCTCCGTGATTCAAACAGAGGGCTTTCCTTCCGTCCTTCTGAACTCAACCGATATGGATTTGTTTTTCTCACTGTTGGGGTACCATAGCTGGGGTGGAAGCTTCCCTACAGGCAATCATAATTTCCCTCTTACTTACTAACTTTGTTCCTATTTTGTTTGCATGACAACGAACCACATGAGATGGTTGCGCGAGGCCGAGGTATAGCGGGGAAGCGGTGAGCCGCTTGATGAGATTCAGTGACGTCAATTACTTATCTGCGAAATTATGAGGAAATAGATAGGTAAGGATGAGTGGAGAGAGGCTCGGCGTCGGCATTAGCCTGCTCTTAACGAAAGGCGCCAAGGGGATCAGAGCTTAACGTCCCATCTGACGGACGGAGTGTTGCGCTTGAAAATTCCACCACACATCATTCAAGCAGGGATCAGATAATCTCTTCCACCGCCGGGATTTGAGCCAGAGCCCACGGGGTGGAAAGCCAGCACTCATGCCACTACACCAGCCCGATCCCCTTTACTTTTCGGGTTTGCCGCTGAGATTGTGTTCCCCTAAATGCTCCGTCATCAAACGCCCTTCTACCTCCATTGCAGACATACTTCCACTTCCGCTCTTTTCCCTTTTGACTCATTTTTCTGCCCCGTTTCAGAAGGGAACCGGTAATGACCTCTGATAGGTCTACCTTTTACTGTGCTTATCGTCTCCCTCCTCGTGACTGGGTAATACTTCCGGCGGAAGGGACACCCAGTGTCTGAAGTCAACTTTGATGGACGTTTCGCACTAAAAATAATAATAATAATAATACGTCTTTATTGGGCGAGATTGGGACTAGAAGGTCCCATCTTCCATCTAACCCCTCGTCAAACATTAAATATATGCAGTTAAATACATTGTCAAGTTGCTCGTGAAATTAAATGCAGAGATATTACATAAAAATAAGTAGAAGTTCCATTTTCAATCAACAATTAGCATTATAAGTTAACAGAGTTACTATTGACCAAGTGTAAAAAGATGTTAGTGAACGTGGGAAAAACCTAAGGATATTGACTGTCGTCCTTATTGGAAAAAACCCACTGGAGGAAAACGCCCACACAAGAAGAGGGGCGTGAAAAACCTGCGAAAACCTACTGAGAGAGCTAATGTAAACCTGAGTATACAAATACAATGAATTACATGGAAAATGTCACCCAGTACCTGTAAAGAAAAGGAAAATTAGATGAAGCCGGAGGAGATAATTGATGAATCTTTCGTACTGTTCCCGTGATGTTACATGTCTCGCTGTTGTTCTCGAAGAAGTTTTACGTGTAGTGCCTTTTTGAAGGAGGCGAGTGATGATGATTTACGTAGTGGTAGGTCAATGTTGTTCCATTCGCGGCATGCAGTAACAATGAATGATTTATTGAATCTGACTGTCCGGTGGTGAGGTATAACGAGTTTTTCATTTCCCCTCGTATTTGAGTCGTGTATTCTACTAAGTGTTTGAAATTCGTCTCTGAGGTACGCTGGTGTATTTGTCTGTAAGATTTGATAGAGAAACAAAGGATATGCATCCGGCGTCGAGAACTAGGCTTTAACCATTTGAGATCGTTAATATGATAGGTGGTATGATCTGATATTTGTAAATTAAATATGAACCTAATGCAGGCGTTGAAGGAGCGGTGAAGTTATTCGACAGCACCTGAGATATGTCTTGAAAGGCAACATAAAAATAAGGGTATAGTACATCCTCTTTGCTGGCATCTTAACTGGTTATTTCTTCACACAGTATCCATTAAAAAACTTAATCGGATTCGACTTTTTCAGGTCATTATCATGAGGTAAACCTCCTCTTGTCATGGTGATTCACCTCTTGATAATGACCTGAATAGGTCGAAACCGGTTGAGGTTTTAATAAATACTGTGTGGAATTCGACAAAGTTTTTCATTTTAATCTATCGTGTCACCATACCACAGAGTGAACTCGCAAACCATTTATTTAAAAAGTAATTTCTCATCTTAGGCAAAACAAAGAACTGGAATAGGTAGTAATGGGGGACTCCTATGTTGTGGTAAGGAATCGTGCTTATCGAGCATACTTTTCGATGTTTTCATTAGCCTAAAAGATTTCAAATTAATGATGACTTTGCTTAATCCTCAACCAATTTTAATAAGAGGCCAATGGGGCTAAATTCGACGCATAGACTGGTTAAGTTGAAAGATTTTTCTTTCTGAAGAAATAGAGAAAAAGGATTGTTTTTTGATATATTTTATTGAATCTTTCGATTCATGACGATGACGTGAAATGTTTTACAATATAAACTCCTTGAAGGCCTTTTTATTGAATATGTCACTTGTTCGAACTTTTTCATGCAATGCGTTATGACGAAACTTGTATTTGGGCTTCTCATAATTTGGGTGATTCGGCAGTATTTCAGTTACTAATGGAATGGCTGAATTGTTAGTAATAAGAGTGAAAAATCTTATGTTGGTATTATATGTACTACACACCGCCAATATAAGTACGACACAGCAATGAAACATTTTAGTTTATATAATATACTTGAAATTAGGTGTCGGATATATTGGCGGTTTATTGCGGTGGGAGTTAAGAATGAAAAGAAAGTTCGTGAAAAAAGAGCATATTCCAAAATTCGTGCTTTTCGTCTGTATTTATCAAACAAAAAGGATGATAAGATAAAATTTCCACAAATAATGTTTCACTCGACATGCGTTCAATGTTACTGCGTGATAGTAATTCTGATAGCCTCCCTCATTACTCGATTGTGGACTTCGTCTATCTTACTAAATAGAATCCTCGGATCTTGTATTTTAAGAAGGGCCTCGCTCCTTGGTCGGAATGCATACTGGCTGACCATTTCAGTTGATTCTATATCAACAGATAGTTATCATCATTCCGGTCGAGTACTGCAACATTTCCTCTTTTCTTAATATCGGTAGACGGCAGCTAGAGAATTTATGACGCTCGTTTTCCTCTTGATCCACCTAATTTATAACGCTTAAAACATGGGTTAAGCAAATTGACTCGATGCTTCGTTATGAATTAACGAGCTTCAAGCGACTGAACACCCTCCAGCCAGCTGCATGAGAGGTTGGTGTCGCCTTCAAGACACTGAAAGGCGGGGATGAGCTAAAGCCACCGTCTTAGAAAACAATCGCTGACCAATCTGGATAATGAGGCATTGCAGTGTTATACATGGTTTTTATTCAGTGGGAGATTAGTAATTTACTTCTTTTATAGAACATGTTTTCATTATAAATATTTAAATTGAGAGAGAATCGTGTTGAATGTTAGTTTTTTATTAAGGTAATGTGTTTAAACTTGCAACTATGGACGTGATCATTCATGCGTATAAATTTCAAGTTCATATACATTTAGAAGTGTAAAAAATTAGTAGTTTAAATAGCAAATTATAAATGCAATGAATATGATTTAACCTAATATTAATCGTTACAATAGAATAACCGAAACCGTTTAAACACCCTAGTACTTTTAATTTTGATATAATTGATATCACATTGTATTGACTTTGTCAATGAATAAATATGAGTGGCACTTTTACCAGCGTTACGTTTGCTATAAGTAAGTGCCATTCAGAAAAATAAACTACGGACTAGATTGTATTCTGTTCATGGAAGATTGGCGACCACTTACCCAGATACAATGAAGTTAGTACAACTGGAATGCATTTTTTTGTGACAATCGAAAGTAAGAGCTTTGTGAAGTTAAGAGCCGATAAATTAAATTTTTAGTTCAATTTATATTACGAGAGTGATGCGCGCGCTCCCAGAGGGCTTCCCCCGCTCTTTTCAGTGCAGTTCCACAGAGGGATAGGCGCGTTTCTAATTTTAAAATGTAGAAAAAAAGGCAGGGGCTTATGTGCAAATTTAATTGGAATGTTCGTGTACAAATTGAGGTCAGAGAACTTCTTTAAACACTACATTGGAAGTAATTACACTATCCTCTGTTAAACGCACATGATGACTCATACTTACGTATCAGCAGGAGACTTGAATGTGTAATCAGCCGCATTTCGATAAAAGTTATTTAAAGAATGCGACATATTGCTGGAAATGAACAAATGTATCAGTTTGTGGGCCGTTAACGTCAGGAATATTTACCAGTTTTTTTGTTGTTTTTTGTTGCTGTTTTTTTATTATTTAAAAACCAAATTTAGGAAACAATAGCAATATTTAAGAAGTAAGATATGCCGTCGCATGTTCTCTGATAAATTCTGTGCATTTTGGTACCTCATTTGTAGAGTTCGGTTGTGTATAAGTTGAGAAAAAGGTATCTATACAGCAGAAATAATATAGAAGTTAGATTCACTAGGCCCACTTGGGTGTCAGTTCCGAACCAAAAATTCCTTTTTCAGCGACAGAGTGATTAGTTCTGCAAGATTATTATGGAAAACTTTGTTGTATTCCACCAATTAATTTTTAGTACGACTAGTTTCGACGCAGCTACCCACCCTAGAATAACGTTGCTGCGTCGAAACTAGTCGTGCCTAAAAATAAATTGATGGAATACAGCTTTCATTAGCGATAAAATGAACTTCCACATAGTTGAGCCTGAGGCGATAGAGATATTCTGGCGTATTATCTATTTACCTGTAGGACTTTTGTTGGAATGGCCAGGCCACATTCAAGGTATCTTTGCTCAAAGGCACCGAGGGGCGAAAAATTGTCAAGAAACCTGGCTTAACTAGCTACAATAGGTGTTGAAAAAACAGATATATTTTGTCAAAGGCACTATTTCCATATTCCACCACTTCACGCTTCGATTGGTACGGAAAAAGGGGCTGTATGGTTGTTTCTTCCCACGACCTGTTACCTTCCGGCAGCTGTTGGAATTATTCTCCCTAATTTGCATTTTATCTCATTAGCTGGATCAATTTCTTCGGAAACCGGTGGATAAACGGTTAACTCCTGTTCCCATGGTACGTTATCATACGGAAGCGCAGTTGTAAAAGGAGTATAAAATCCGATGTGGTGGTTGTGACAGTGACTTTTTCTCCGACAAGGTCCGATTTGGATTCAATTGGTGATACTTAAATCCTTCTTGCTTAGTTCACGTGTATGTGGGATTCGCGTAGTGATTCTTTTTTATTTGTGGATTTGGTAGACATTTAATTTTTTAATAGGGTAGAAACTCAAACCTGTTATTGTGAATTTCTTATTATCGATATTATTTGCTTTGCAATAATGTTCCTTGTTGGAAGTATTTTGAGCTTTCTTGAATTTTTTGAGACGCTTAAATTTGACGGGTGATGTACGTGATCCTTTTAAATATATAAGCTGTCAAATTTCTCTTGTTGAAGTTTTCTACTAAATAAGCACTTATTCGTTCGACATGTTTTTATTCTCTTCTCTTGTACTTTGCACTTATGCAGAGAATTTTCCATGAACACTCGCCGAAATAACTTTTCAAAAATTATATTCTAAAAGGTAAACTTGTTGATAGCTGGTTGTTCAAAAACCTTTTCTGGAAAACGTCGTTCCCACGTATAAAATTAAGAACAAATGCCTGTTGTCGAAGTTTCAAGAGTTATATGCAATTTTATTTAATAAGTAAAGTTTTCACGAGCTCTTGATTGAAGTTTCATTTCAGTAAACTAAAATTATTTCGTAAATAAGAATTTGCGTTCTTCTCAATTTATTAATTTAACTTAATAAGGCTGCTACAGGGAAGCAGGTAAGTAATACAAAAATGAGTTAGGGCAGGAAATAACTTTGCAGTTCTAAATGGCAACAGATTCATTAGCATGATCAGTTTCGCCCAGGAGCAGTATTGAGACAGTAACTGTATTTTTAATGTCTTCATCTAGCTTAGCCTAAATTGTGGCTGCATATAAGTATAGTAGTTAGTATATAGGACCCAATAGAAAGTACTTATAGTAGTTTCTATTGCAGCTTTCTCAGAAGTGAGACTCGGACGAAATGATTTTTAAGGGAAGAAGATTACCGACATTCGGAAGCTTCATGCCTCCATCAGGGGGCGTAGCTCATATGGTAGAGCGCTCGCTTAGCATGCGAGAGGTACCGGGATCGATACCCGGCGCCTCCAGTTTTTTTTGCTGGCCCCGGCGGCAGCGGTGTAAGGTCTTCGTCCGCCAAACAGGGGGTCGCGAGTTCCCGCCCGAGTAGGTTGCCCCTTTCCAGGGTATGGTTGATCGCGAACGTGTAATTGTAAACGCAGAAAATCCCCGATGTTAAATATGAGCTGTTTTCGGTGGTATGGGAATAAATAAATAAGTAAGTAAAATATATTTCGTTGAGAGGCATTATATTTACTGACGAGTAGAGCAATGCGATTGAATCACATGTGGTTCTGTGTGTCGAAACAGTTTCATCTACATCTACAAACTAACCCGCTAGCCGTCTAATAAGGCGTGTGGTAGGGGGTGTTAGGACACCAGTCGTTTGCATGTAAAAAGCTAATGCTCAAACAAGATAACGACTAGCATTTATTCCATTCCTTTATTGTTGTCTGTTAGGTTATTTACTGAACGATATTAAAAAAGATATATTATACTGTCCCTTACATAGGCGGATCTAGGTAGGGCGAACGGTGGCTCGTGCCTCCCCAGATCCTTAAAAAATATGTAAGATTTTTAATACGGGCCCATTATCATTGCGTTCGTTTTGTATTACGAGGTATCTTTGTGCCCTCCCAGAGCAAATCCTGGATACGGCCTTGCTTGTGCCCCCCCCCAGAAGTAAATCCTGGATCTACCCCTGGTCCTTTATATCTAGGAATCCTACCACACTGTACCGAAACTGGTTTTGTCATGAAAATAGAGAAAAGACCAATTGCGGTTCCTGATTTTCTTTCTCGCTCAAGTCGCGTCTGAATTTGTATGTTAAGGCAAGGGCGGAGAAGCTCGAGTAGTGTTCTGCTGCGAGTGGACAACGTGGGGCGATTCCCACGACACTGACCCAGCCGAGTGTGGTGACTCCTTCAGCAGGACAGACCATTCCCTCCCCCATTGACCTCTCGTTTCTCCAACCGCAACCCTCACCCCCGCCCGCCACTCTCTAACGCCCAGATGCATCCCCTGTGCCCCCTATTCTCACTCGTATTATCTGCCCATACCATCAAATATATCCTCTTACGTACAAAATCGACCTTACGGAGGTAGGTTCGCGAATTCACCATTCATGAAAAATTAATCTCGCATTTTTTGTTTTGAAAACATATTTTCGCAGTTTAAACTGCTTCCATTAAGGTTAAGACGTGCCCAAGAAAGTTGGATGACTGAATATTTTTATTTATTTTTAGTCGATGCTGTCTTCAGTAAATTCAGCCGATGTCAGGGCAATTTCTATGCAATTAACGTGATGTTTTTTGTCCAAATATTGTATATTTTCAATCATTAATGAATATATTTTTCATATAGCTGAACAAGTAATGATCCATAAACCTGGGTTATAATGTGGATTGATAAAAAATACCCTGGAAATAAAGTACAAAAATCCTATTTTTTGTTACCATCGGTAGAAAAGGCACTACTAGTTAGAATAGCAGTTATAAAATTTTCATTTACGGATTCTACTCTCGAACTAGCCTCCTTTAAAGCGTAATTTCCACGTATCTAGGGGTCCTCATGTGAAATACGGAATAATCACAATTGCGATTTTTTGTCGATAGTTGTATCGTGCCTAATTTACGATAGAAAGTAATTAATGCCAATCCTTGTAGTGCATTCAAGTTTCCAGTATTAATCCAGTAATGTGCATTGTTTTCATGTGTGCACGCAAAGAATATCTATCACTTAATTGGATGATCCGTTTTGCACTGCCGTACCGTAAAGGTGACCGTTTTGACTAATGTGGAAGACGGGAGAGGTTTGGGAGATTCAATAATCACTACTGAAAACAGCTACCTGAGTTCGATCGAGTGTTTTCACAAATTAATGTAATAAAACGCAAATTTTGAGTTTATTTCTGAGACGAACTTACAAAATTACATCGTTGTTTCCATATCCCAAGCCATCATCTTAAATAATTCTGTTTTGTTTTATTTTATTTTTGAAAAATCTCCCTCAGTTCCTATGTCTTGATTCCACATTTTTTTTCAAATTAAACAGACGGTGGACAGTCAATTTTAGAGCCTGATTTGAAATGCCTAATAAATTTCAACTTTTCGGAGTTGGCGTTGATATGTTTAAAATTGATAATTGAGAGCTAATTAGAGTTCTGTGGGCTATTATTTGTTTTTTGATGTATTCGGTTTTTTTAAGAGAGGCTAGACAATAAATTTTGGTGTCGTATTTGATATGCCTGGTCAATTTTAACCTTGAGCACGTTGCGCTAACCGGTTGTAAGCTAGATAAACTAGAACCACTAACGACTCTGGTTATACTGGTCAGCTCTGAAGAACACCTCCATATAGTTCTAGTCTTATCTTGCAGTCCTACCGTTTTGATGTGTGTCCGTTGCTAAAGGCAGCATTTAATGAATTCGTTTTTAGACATAAATAACTTTTATAAAGTTTGAGTCAAGTTCAAAATATTTCTCTGGATCATCGCCACAGTTACTATCTCAATTAATGCGTCTCGGCATCAATATGTGCCACCGCTATCGCATATTCACTACGTTAGCAACCGTAATTAACCAATATTTATCACATCTTATGATATTTCTGTAGCCGATTCCCTTGCGTTGGTAATGCTCGAAAGCCATTTTGATGATTTGTACGACTCTTATAATAAAACGAGGCAGATAGAAGCTATTCTAATATCCCGCTATACTTTATTTGCCAAAATGACAATTGCACCAAGTTTTTGTGTCCATTTTTATTCGAATAGGAAGAGACACCCATTGCCATTAAAGGCTTTAAAATAATTTCCAAAGATTATAGCGTGGAAGCCCAATGTTATTAATGAATGTCCGCGAAGCTCGATAAAAAGCAGATACTTCGGAAATGGAGAAAGATTTAGTGCTTTCCCGGATAATAGACTTCGTAAAATGTTCTCGGGATCGCCACCGGGTCAGGAGCTGCATAACTGAGAACGATGGCCGAGTCGGACATCGAAACGTCGGCAGTGATGCAGTTCCTGACCCGGTGGCGTTCCCGAGAACATTTTACGAATACTTTGGAAATGTTCATTAAAAGTGACATTTACTTCGTTTCACGATGGATATCTTAAGACCGTTTTACACGGGGTACGTAATTCCAAAATCTGACGAGTGTACGAATGCGCAGTCAACATTGCGTCGTGTGAAGCGGTGAATTGCTACAACGCATGCGAGAATACATGGACGTGAGATGGCAAAATAGCCCCTATTCTAATTTCGTTCATGCATTCGCGAAAATTTGTTCCTCGCATCGACCCCCTTGAATCATTTCAATCGGATTTACTACCACCTGTAAAGCTGCCCCTCGACTGCGAAGCTGAGTGGCGTGTCTGTTCCCGCTCAACCTGTCTCAGGAGAAAATTTTTCTCATCTTTAAACCCGACCGCAGAGGGGGCATCGTGAATCCACGCCCTCACGCCGCAGGTGAATGAAAAAAATAACCCCAGACAAAAGTCGTCCACTTCCGGCGCGGTATCCAATCCCCCCCGCCCTCCCCTTTCCACCCTAACCCTTGCCCACCCCTCTTCCCCTTACCACCAATGCGTGAATTCACCCCCACCCTACCCCTTAACGACGCTCAGTCCCTCTACTTCAACGATGGACAAGATGTATGGCGTTTGGTATCTCGAGTTTTCTGTTCGTTTTTGATTTAAAAAAAATTCTAATCTTCGTAATCTTCTTCTTTAACATAACTTACAATTAGTGAACCTTCCTTACTCTATCATTTTCAGCTTCCATCATGGAAACTAAAAATGGTACATTTATAAATGATTCACTATATCTATGGACACGAACAGGCTTTTTAAATGTATTTATCTATAGTTGAATATACATGTCCATGAATGCATGTGTATGTATCGAAAACCTTATTAAGCGTTCTATTTTGACGTAGTGCAAATGGATGAATTTGAGCAATGCATGCGTTTGGGTTGTTGTTGCAATAAAAAGAGTGTAGCAGTATAAAGGAAAAAAAGTAGCGTGCTCGTGGTGCATGAAGTTTTATTAGTTTCGAACTACTGGATAAGTATAATTATTAAATGTATTTTAGGTGCCAATTTAGGTTTAAATTGGGCATTTCTTCGCAAATCACCCCGACCTGTACCTCCTCACATTTTGAACTTCCCTGTTCAAGTCACCTATTCTTCAATCTGTCTATGAATCCTGTTCTATTCCGTCCTCTTTACCGCTTACATAGAATTATTCCATACTGTTCAAGAATGTTCATTTCCAAAATTGAAATGAATGAATGTTGTACATGATGGAATAATTCTCTGGTTTTCGACCGGATGTTGTTTTTGGTGACTGGTCCCAACGTTTCTAAGGCTGAGTCTGCCGCCGTCTTCAAGGGTAGATCATTCATACATTCAATCATTCATCATGCGAGTGAGTCTTCAGGGGGAGAATCATTCATTCATTCTACCCCTGAAGAAGATGGCAAACTCAGTCTCCGAAACGTTGGGACCAGTCATTATAAACAACATCCGGTGGAAAACCCGAGAATTATTTCTTTGGACAATACGCCGGGAATAAATCAAATTCTGCGATGTTTTACATATGCAAGATCGCAGGCTTTTCCGGCGCATTTTATCGTGGAAGGTTACTCAGGATTTACACCGGGTCAGCTTTTCCATACCGGCCGACGTTTCGATGACCGAGTCGTCCATCGTCATTAGGGCATAGCCTTATGCCCTTACCCTACCCCAATCATGCCCTGATGACGATAGACTACTCGTTCTTCGAAACGTCGGGTGTGATGGAGAACCTGACCCGGTGGAAATCCCGAGCAACCTTCCACAAATGTTGTGCATAGTTTAAAGACATAGTAATTTGTTTTATAAGCATGGAAATAGATTGTTGGACTCTACTGAGCGCTTCATCGCTGTTCACGAAAATTCGGCGCCCTAGTGCTCTCCCGCTTACGCCCATCCGCTTTCATTTCGGACTAATTTTTTTTCGTCTCACCACCCCTTGGATTCCAGTGCTTCGGAAACGTTCGTCACGTGCGTGATATATTTCCCGTCCCTCCCTTCCTCCTCTCATTAAATCATTTCCGCACCTCAGCCGTTCCGAACACTTCGTCAATCCCTCCTCCTCTCCATGCTAATTTGCCCGCGTCGAACCGAGGGGACGTTCGTTGATTACTTCGGTGGCCGACGGTGGGGAATTCCGCAACCGTGTTATATGAAACAGTGGATGGATGACTTCATCTTGGGGTGCGTTTACACTGTGTAACATGTTACTTAAAACAAGTTACATATGACATGTTTAACGAAAAAGTTACAAATCCGTATAACATATTACATGTAGCATTGTGTTAAGGTGCGTTTATACTGTGTAACATGTTATACAAACAAGTTACATATAACACTTTTTACAAAAAAATTACAAATCCGTGAAACATATTACATGTTATATTGTGTTACAAAACAAAAATTCGTGTTATATTACAAGTTTTTTTGTTTCCCGCTCGAAGTGGGAAAATGTGTAACGTGTTGCAGAAAAGAGGTGAGGCGCATGGTGGGGTTAGCCAGTTGACAAGGGTGGGCTGGGACTGAATCTGTAACATGTTCATTTTTGGCTCCGCTGGACTCTTATTATCAAACAAATGTTACAAGTAACTTGTTACATATAACATGTGTATATGACATGCTACACAGTGTAAACGCACCTATATTAAAAAAATAATGTGTTATACAACAAGTTTTTGTTTTCCCGCTTTTGCTTTCCCACACAAAGCGGGAAACCACAAACTTGTTATATAACACGATATTTTGTTTCACAACACAAGGTTATGTGTAACATGTTACACGGATTTGTAACGTTTTCGTATAGCATGCTATGTATAACTTGTTTTATATAATCTGTCACTCAGTGTAAACGCACCTTTACGTGGGTAAGTTTCGAAACAGCGATGGCCAAGAAGTTCGAGTCTCCTGTTGGGGCTTGATATCTCTATTCTCTACTGAGCGAACTGTTTATTTATTTATTTTAATGCATTTACGTTTGATTCCATTGCGGCATTTATATATTTATATGGCTCTACGGTATTTCTACACCAGAAGTGGTGAATGGGAGATATTTCAGTGCCTGCCTTTACCCTGCGTAAAAAATGTATACCATTGCCAAAACCAAATTTGACGTTGTTAAAATAATGTTTTTCGTATGTAGGACTAAAGGTAAACAATGTTTTAACCCAGTCATAGAATATTTAAAAGTCTGTGAAAATTTTTTTTTGGGAAAGGTATATTCTTGGCTTCTCACCAGAGAGTGTAAAGCAAATATTGTTGTAAATAATTTATGTAACTGAGTTATAAAATAATTGTTAGTTAGTAGCATTTAGGTACACACACTGTTGAGAGATTGTCATGGTATCAGTACTCGGTCTATATGAATCTTTAAGTAAAAGCATTATGCATTATTATTTGCTGGTAGCCTTATACAAGATCTCCATCAAGGTTACCTTAAGTTACTCAACATTTGTAATTGAAATGTAATTTGCTGTATGGATAAATAAAACTTATTGTTACGTCCCTTTGCTGGTACAAGGTTGGCCACTGTGATGAATTTCTGTTTTCAAACTTCGAGGAATACTTACGGAGAAAATAATGATATGATTCTTGTAAAAATATTCGTCTCTTTCAAATTTTCCCTTGAACAATGCTCTCCGACTCTTGAAATCGTTTATAGGGGAAACCTACGCCGCTAACTGTGTACTATTTTATGCATTAGGTATTAAATTGGTAGGTTTATAACGTTATTTGTTTGAATTGCTCTTAAGAATATTTGCTAAAAACTTCAAGTATTTCATTGAAGATTTTAATTTTGCTTGACTCCGAAAAAAATGTTTTTCTAAGCTCACAGCAGTTTTGCATTTGATAAAGGAAAATTATATCCAATATTTCATATTTCGTCATAATTGTTGCGTTTCTTTTAGATTAGCAAAAACGAGCTCGTTTTATTCTACAAAAACTTATAATTTTATTGACTTGGAGCATTCCTATGCGTAGTTTCCCTATTTGTAATGGAAAAGACTAATCATCAACATTTTTACAACTACTCAACTAGTTTTTTGATTGGGTCAGGAGACGATTATATTATTTGTTACATCCCCTCTCTCGTTGGCATAGTGGATTGAAAGACTAGTAATAAAAAACAAGCGTTGTTAAATAATCACCTTGAGAAGCTTTGTGCCAGAGCTGCTCGTCAACAACAGCCAACGGGCCATCCATTCAGATGAATTTGGCCGTCAAAGTTCGGTCTTCCCTGTTGCCACAACACGGGTGAACGAGCTAACAATGAACCATTTGAAGAAACCAGCCCATCACATTTTACCCCAGTTGAGTCAATCTTTTTTCACCTTATACATCGGAGCCCGCTGACGGCATCCCGCGAACCCTCTTTTCACTCGAAAAATCAAGCAGCACGAACGAACCGAACGCCACGAAAATTCCCCCAACGTGGAAGGAAACGTCCTTCCCTCTCAATCTTTCATGAAGCCACGGGAGTGATTGATGGCGGGTTAATTTTCTGAAATTAGCAACTTTTCATTTAAGTTACGAGGTCTATTTTGCAATGAGTAGGCAGGCCTCTGCTGCTGCTCCCCGGTCCATTGAGTCTCGTTTAGGGACGCGGGTATTTTGAGAGAGTGGCTTCACTTCCTCCCTTTTTACTCCCTGACCCCTCTACTCCCCTCCCTCAACTCCCCCCTTTCCTCCCGCTTCCTCCTCCCTCTCCACACTTTCCCCTCCCTCGCGTCTTCTCTAATATGATGCGCGGGTTTGCCCGGCGGGAGTATCCAGAGCCTAGGACGCTTCGTCGTGGATGAAAACAAAAAAGCAGTGATATTAATGGTAAAGCAGTAGAGTAAGAAAGTGGTCATTGACCAGTAGATGCTGTAATGCCACGACTCTTGAGGTGTAATGAACATTATATCCGTTTTTAGAGAAACAAAATATGTATTTAAGAGTGGTTAAGTAAAAAGAACGTAGTCAGTGTCACTGACCAGCCTGAGTTGTAATGTCATTATTCTTGAGGTGTAATGGACATTATCATAGGCGGATCTAGGGGGGGGGGGGGGGGGGGGGCGGGGGCACGTGCCCCCCCCAGACCCTTAAAAATATGCAAGATTTTTAATACGGTCCCATTATCATTGCGTTCGTTTTGTATTACGAGGTGTCTTTGTGCCCCCCCTGAGCAAAATCCTGGATACCTACGGCCTTACTTGTGCCCCCCCCAGAAAGAAATCCTGGATCCGCCTCTGGACATTATCTCCGTTTTTATCGAAATAAAATATGTATTCTAGAGTGGCAAAATAGAAAAAAAGCAGTCAGTGACGAGTCTGAGTGGTAACGTCATGATTATTTTGGTAAATTGGCCACTATATCAGTTTTCATCGAAACAAAATATGCATTCTGGAGTGGTAAATTGGTAGAGTAATAAAGTAGTCAGTGATCTACGTTGAAATGACATAATTTCGGCGGTACAATGGACCTCATATCCGTGTTTATCGAAACAAAATACCTTATCCAGAGTGGTTGGGTAAAAGTAGTCAATGACCAGCCTGAGTTGTATTGGCATGATTCTTTCCCCACCTTCCCCTCTCTTGACGTCTTCTCCGATATGGTGCGAGGGTTTGCCCCGCGAGAGTACCCAGCTCCCAGGACGCTTCGAAGTGGATGAAAAAAATAGTGATATTAATGGCAAAGCAAGTAGAGTAAAAAGTAGATCAGTGACCAGCCTATTTTGTAACGCCATGATTAATTAGTTGTAATGTACATCATATCCTGTTTTATTGAAACAAAATATATATTCTAGAGTGGTAAATTAGAAAGGTAAAAAATAATCAGTGGCAAGCCTGAGTTTTAATGTCATGATTCTTGAGTTATAAGGGACACTATATCCATTTTTATCAAGATAAAAAATTTCTTGCTAACAGAATATTAAGCTTTCGCGGCTAATGATGATTGAAAAGTGATGTACGGGCAATTCCATGTGGTATATAGGATTCTCCCCCGACGTTTCGTGACCGATTTCTGGTCTTCACCATTCCCTTAGCCTAAGGCATTGGCAAATGCAGGCAAAGCATTCGAATTCATGGGTTGTCAGAGCATCCGGCGATAGGGCAAACTCGCAGCCAATCAGAGAACTTGGCTAAAGGTTCCTATAATTTAAAAATGGCGCGTTTTCGACCTAAAAATCACTGGTAACTTTGGCTCCTACTGTCACGCTTGGTTAGTTGATCTTTGGATTTTTCTTATTTTTGGAAAAATCCACCAAAATCGTGGGCACAACAAATTATGGTTTCGCTAGTAATGGGCCATTGTCGCTTTCATAGCGGCGAGGGTGTTCCCTATCCTACCCTACCACTCCTATCCCTACCCTAGAGGCGTCGACGGGCTCCTATCGCGGCGCCTCTATCCTTTTTTCTCTCCTTCCACTCCCCTCCCCCGGGAGCGTGGGCGTATCAGTTGTAGTACTTGGTCCCGGCCCCTGTGGTTGTAACCTTCTAAGGGCCCCCTTGGGTCCTCATTGGTGTCAGGTTTGGTTCCTACTACATCAGCTATCAAAGGTTTAAATTTCGTGACATAATTTTTCTCCACCCTGTATTTCATCGTATTTCAAAAGCTCTTCGAGCGTAAGACTGGAGCGGCCTCTTTGTCAAAATCACTCGACACTTTAGACGTCTGTCGTGCTTCTACAGTCCAAGGTGATGGTGCTCCCAGGGTAGGTGAATTACTCCTCTAACTCCTCTATCCCTCTCCTTTGTGGCGAATGCCGGCCACAGTTTTCTCTCTTCCGCATACAAGTATCCTGGTTTTCTTCCTATTTTGTAAAGAATCGAAATGTATTTTGATGCTCGCAACACAGGGAGGATGTCTTCTCGGAAAACCGATAAAAACTCCGTATCTTTTCGGCGGTAGGTTTGAAAATCCCAGTTGTTGAACTGAGCCATGCTAAAAATGAAGGTGCGCATTGTTAGAGAAATCACGCCTGATTTCGACCTATTATCTATGTATTTCGACCTAGTGTGTATTAATTGAGGGGAAAAAAGGAATTTCCCTACCGATCCGTTCGGAAAAATGTTTTTGTTTTAATTTTTAAAGATTTCAAAGATAATTTTTTCCCTGACTCTGTAATTTGTATCTGTTATTAATTTCTCTAAAGTTTTGCTTTACTCCTTGATTGTCTTTACATATTTCTTCTTCACCTAGCTTGCGATATCTAGGATGAGTTGACCTCCCTATAACGTATTGATTTTAACAGCAGCACTTTACAATTCAAATTTCGCTGTGAAATCTTTCCAACTACCATCTGGCGGTGTGGGAAGCTATCACCCTGATCGGCGTTTAGAAACAGCTGCTCAAAGGCCATACAGTGCGGGCCAAGCTAGCAAGCATCTTCAGCTGACCACATGCACGATCGTGGAACATCGTGGGATCGATATTATGGGAAATGTTTTTGAACAAGAGTGGCTTGAAGGGTCACTTCTTGGAATCTTATAGGTATTTAGAATTTTCTGTAATGAAGAAATCATACAAAATTATAATGAAATAATCGGAAAAATTGATATTGAGCACGGAAAAACCGCGAATAACTCTGGAATATTATTTTTGTTATGCAGTGGACATCCTATCCATGGGCGTACCCAGCGAGGGGCAGGGGGGGAGGCAGCTGCCCCCCCTAGAAGCACAAATCGCAAAAGTCTTTAAGCAAAATCAGTTACTTAATTGAAACGAAAGTATTCAACAAATGTTCTTTAAACCCACCAAAAATGATATATATTACTATAACATATGTAACTAAAATTGAACTATTTATTCAAGGAACTAATTTGATAAGTCCCATGGCTTGCCCCTCCCCACTAGACAATGGCTTGCCCCCCTCCTAGATCATGGCTTTCCCCCCTCCTAGTTATGATCCTGGGCACGCCCTTGATCCTATCTCAACGTCTAGCTTTGTCCAGAGAAAGGGTCAAAATGGAAAATGGTCGAAATACGAGATATCAGTACTCTCCCTATTTCATAGGGAGTCCAACCTCGCCGTTTTACAATTGAAGTCCTGTCATGAAATCTTTCCAACAGCTATCCAACATGAGGAATATAATGGAGGGAAAATATAAGGAAAAATACACTGAGAAAGGCCAATAAACAGACAAGAAGGAGAAAGATTGTGTCACAAAAATTTAACCCTGAGCAGTTGATACCAGTAAGAACCAAAAATTACTAATTTTTCCAAAAACGCACCATTTTTAAACAACAGCAACTTTGAGCTAAGCGCTTCGATTGACCGCGAGTTTGCCCTGTTGCCGGATGCCTTGGTTATGTCGCTATCTCCGGCAGACCAAGCATTCGAAGTCATAACTTGTTCAGAGTTTCCGGCAACAGGGTAAACCCGCAGGCAATCGGGTCGTTTGCCTAAACGCTCCTGTAATTTAAAAATGATGCGTTTTCGACCTAAACATTATCAATAATTTTGGCTCATACTGGCATCAGTTATCCAGGGTTAAAATTTCGTGACAATTTTTTTCCACCCTTTATAAGTACTCTGGTTAGACGTAGAAGGATATAATGGAAAAGAACATCAAGGAACTGAAGGAACTAAATCAGGATAGAGAGAAATGGAGGGCTGCAGTATACTAATTTTTGGATTGCTGTACTGTGGTGAACCCTCTGACAGCGTGGGAAGCTGTTACGTTGACCGCAATATCGTCCATCGTTTAGAAACAGCTGTTCAACGGGCATATATAGCTACACAACGGACCAAGCTAGCGAGCATCTTCAGCTGACCATATTCCCGATCGTGGGAATGCTTATGGAAGCCGAGTCGCTTGAAAACGCACGACAAGGAGGCGAAATTGACGACTTAATTTGCGACGATTGGAAAACGTTTATGCGCAAAATTGCCATTTTC
Source organism: Ischnura elegans (assembly GCF_921293095.1). Classification (NCBI taxonomy): domain Eukaryota; kingdom Metazoa; phylum Arthropoda; class Insecta; order Odonata; family Coenagrionidae; genus Ischnura; species Ischnura elegans. Next base: position 30,329,895 of record NC_060254.1, on the reverse strand, counting down.
TCCACCGCTCGTAACTTGAGTCGCGCGGTTGTAAGAGCTCTGCCCTCCGATAATGCTCCCGTTCATGCCGAGACCATTTGGACCGAACACCGATTTGCCATTTCCGAGCCGAGTCCATCGACGGGAGTCCAATTGTGGAACAATTTATCTCCCTCCCCTATCACCCCATCCCATCACCTTCCACCCCTCCTCTTATCCTTTTCAGATACAATCCAACGACGTTAACCAACAAGGGATTTCGTTGAGGGTCGAAGGATATAATCGTCAGCGTCGAAGGGCGCGCATCGGAGCGAATGGTCAGTAGCGTGAGGCAGTGTCGTCTTCTGTCGCCGTGAAACCTGTTGAGAAGATGACCACGGGTTGACCCGTCCATAGGCAGATGGCCAAATTCGCAGGTGTTTTCTCATAACCAAGAACGATTTTGGCTTCTACGCATGTGACCGAAATGACAAATAATAAAAAAAAAAACAAAAAATCTGAGATCAGAAGATGGGTATAATTTGGTGAATACGGAGATAACGTTTACACATACCAAATGAAAAAAATTGTACTTTCCACGCAGATTTATATATACCTACCCCGATTAATTTCAACGACTATTCGTTACTGTCAAGACTCCCCTTGAGTCGGCTCTCCAATGAAAATGGCTATTTGTTGTTGAAATCGATCGGGTTATATATAAAGCTACATAGTTAGCACAATATTTTTTCATTTATCATGTGATCATGGAGTTTTATTTCATTTTTTTCTCATTTTTTTAATTTCCATTTTAAATTTCCTTTCCAATGTAGTTCTCATTCGCGAAGAAGGAGAAGGAGCAGAATTTCTTCCTTGGCGTGTATTACTTCGCATCTGCGCCTGCGACTGTGTCACTGAGACTTATTTTGCAGTGATTTTATGTAACTCCAGTAAAAATTGTGCTGTTTTCTTGGTGTTTGGTATTGGGAGGGTTGATTTAGACCTATTGGTACCCCAGTTTTGGGAGAGCTGAATGTGACCATTATTATTTTTAAAGCATTCTACCACTTAAACTATGCTTACATTGTAAATTTTTCGATATACCCCGGCCCATCTACGCTCCCAAATTAGACTCCCATTTTAAATTCACGATGACGACAACTTCCTTTCATTATATATATTAATACCATTTTATCGTACATCCCATTCCCCCGCTTACCCGACATTCTTCCCTGTAACACTGTTTTAAACATAGTCTTCTCACTCTGAACTCGCTCTATCCAAACCATCTGTCTTCTCCGTCAGTGGTGAATCGAGGGGGAATATGGGGGATGAAACCCCCCCAGAGCTCAGAGAAATTTTTAATTTTAATCTATTTCACTTAATTGGATTAATATTACTAAGATAATTGTGTAAGGATTAATAAAAAATCCCTCAGAAAGCCGTAAAAGTCACCACTTTAAACCATTTATTTGAAAAATTTTCTGGGGAAGAGCCCCCGCACCTCCCGCTTACCCTGGCGGGTATTCCACACCCTCAGACCCCCCCTAGCCTTAATTCCTAGCTGCGCCCCTGTCCTCCGTATCTCATCGACTAATGTTCTCTCATCTCCCGCCATGTCCAGCCCTTCGTCATTCCTCCTCATCTCCGTCCTCTTTATTTTCTCTATCATCCATCACACCCAAATTTGGTTCGCTTCCTATCTTTTCTCGTCCTCCTCCTTCGGCGTTATTCACTACAGTTCAGATCAGAATCTTATTAGTATTTTATTAAAGCTCTTAAGTAATGCTGTGCAGAAATTGAAATTTAATCGAAATTGGAAGCTGTGACGTGGGGGAAGGGCTCCGTAATAGCAATGAAGAGAATTTGTGACTTCCAAAATATATTTTTTTTTACTGCAGGTACTTGAAAGTGGCTTGACAGCTGAAGCCGGTCGTTTTATGCTAAATAAACTGCGGAAGTCACAAGTCCTCTCCATTGCTATACTGCTGTGCCTATTTTCCTTTCGTGTGCTAAAAATGTTGGACTACTCCACCTGATTTATTTTGTAACTACTGTCATGATTATGTAATTTACACCTAAAACGCATTTTTACACACATTACATTTTAAAATTACAAATTACGTTTACATAATTTATACCTATTACAAAGTTTTATTATTATTTAAAATGAAGCCATAACACCAAGTCACGCCTCAAACCATCAATTTTATGATTTAGATGATTTTTTCATCAATGCTCACGCAATGATTATATAAATGAAAGGTTTACATTGGTTTACTGGGTTAAGACGGGTCGGTATTGCTAATTGAATACATCTCCCACTGACGAAATTGGACTGCAACTTCTTTGTCTGGTCCGAGGAGGAGTCGAATCTAGCATGTGAAAGGGCACTTGGTAGTCATCTATTGCCAATTAGTGAGATCGCTTGACATTCTGAGGGCTGATGCTGTATGTGGGCGCCCAACAAAACCCAGTGTCTTCGTCACGGCAGCCACGTCGCTCCCTTCCCCATCAACAACGCCCTGCGGTCTACCCCAAAAGAGACACGCCGAAGCCCTAGAAGGGTCTCTGCCACCCGCCTGCTGCCCCTCGTCCACTCCCCTAATGCTGACATCGCCTGTCCTTGGTTGAGATTTCAGGTCTCCCGTCGTCTGGGTAAAGGACGCGATTTGGAAAAGAATTAAAAATACATCAACCCAATCGGGAGCACTTGTCGTGAGATGGCAGTATCCCGAGGCCGAGGGCGGTGAGCATTTAAAACATCATCGCGTAGCCTGCGTAAATTAATTCGAAAGAATAGCGTGAGGTTTAATCGTATTGAAATAAACACATGCAATTTTCCACGATTATAAAATTTATTCCGACCTCGGTGTCAAAGTTACTGCATCATCTACAAGGTAAAAATGGTTTACATTGAATAAAAACGAACAAACTTTGTATTAATCCACCAATTTATTTACGCGGTGCGACTAGTTTCGACGCAGCGGCGTCATCCTCAGGTACGAAGGTGACAAGCAATCAAACATTTGCAAACAAACATAACCTTTGTACCTGAGGATGACGCCGCTGCGTCGAAACTAGTCGTACCGCGTAAATAAATTGGTGGATTAATACAAAGTTTGTTCGTTTTTATTCATTGAAATAAACTTCTACTAAGTTGAGCCTGTGACTATAGGGATTATGGTTTATATTATTTGTAACTTGAAGATCATGTGGTGACACAAAAACCTAGGTCGGAATAAATTTTGCAATCGTGGCAAATTACAAGTGTTTACTTCAATATGGAATAATTCCGCTGCATTACGTTTGGATGTTCGGATTTTTTGAGGTTTAATCGATTGCGAATCAGCATGAAATTTCTCTAGTGCGCATTGTCGTTTCTCATTTGTTTCATCTCTTCATTTCTTCGTCATGTTAAATTTAATTCATGTTAAATTGTGATGGAGAAATGAATTGATATTTAAAAAATAAGCTCAATACAAGACATCAAACGAGAGAAATAACTATCCAACTCATTTTTTAGCAATATATTTAGCCACATTTTCTTGCATTTCAGATTAATTGAACGTTAAAGTATTTATATTAGCAACACCCATTAAAAATTATTCGGAAATATCATAAATAATATAGACGGATTAGTTTTTATGATCATCCTATTCTTGGAAGTAATTCATATCAGTCGACTGGATGCCAGTCACTTAAATTTGCTGATTCATTCCCCTCCCTTGTTGCTGTTCCAAGAAGTGACTCGGTCACATTGAATTCGCGGGACTGGAATGGATTAAAATTGAAGGGCACATGGGCCTAAAAGTGTACTTCACGCTTTTCGTACGCAAACAATTCGCAAGTACAGCGCCAATGATATCGAAACAGGAATGGACTCCTCTAAAAAAGAAAATCTCTTTCGTGATAGATTTAAATCGTCAAATATGCCATTTTTTCATAGCTATAATACTAAGAAAAGGAACTTTCGACTGCAGTTTGTATTATAATAGAAAATATTATTTTTTTAACCCTAAAATACCGGCGTAAAAGCTGATACCTTTTAAAAGCTGGAATTCAGAATTTATAATATCTAATGAAAAATTAAATACACCGCATTCTTCCAAGGTTTGTGAGAAACGTATAATATAAAGTATAACTGCTGTCAAAAACATGCTTCTGCTCTCACTTGCACGATTCACACCTTCTATAACATTTGATTCTTAGCGATTCGTGTACCTTCAGAGTAGTTATATTGTTTGGTATAACATGAGGATTGGTATGGCTGTATGCATGGTTGCTATGGCTGAAATGAGCTATGTGTACCAAGGCAATAGATCGTGTAAAAGAATCACCTGTTCATGAAAAAAATAAATAGGTGCTAAGCAAATGAGTGCTAAATTAATCTTTCATGGGATGACGAACGTCATCAATACGTGGGTAAAATGAAATAATTCACCTTTACACTTGAATGAAAACGTGGGGATTAGTGGATTACAATTTATTTGCGAAATTGTTGGTTATACTGTTGCAGGATTACATCAACGCAAGGAGAAGCGGAAACCCCAAAAAATCTAAAGGTAGAACATCCAATCTTAGAGTGAAAATTGACGGATGAGATTCTCCCTAAATCTTTGCTGCAAGAGAATAATAATCAGCAAGGAAAAATGCGTGCTATCTCTGTCTCTGACCGCTGCGAGGTCAACTCCGTGGTAATTAATATTTAACGAGCACGGCGCGCTGCGAATGATTTGCCGCTAATCGCGCTGTTTTAATTTTAAACCGATGCATCTTCGACATACCCTTGCACTCTATCGCTCGGGTGATTAATCCCAAGGGAGCGTGTCAGGCGCCGTGAACGGTTTTGTTTGTCCGTTTTTTTTCTCGCGAATATATCCGTGTCCACGCATATCTCCCGACGAATTTCGTAACTGGCCTCAAGAGAGCTAGTACTTGGCTTGGAAAATTGTATCATATCGCATGTCTCTTCTCTTGTTTACAGAACCTGTCACCATATTGATTACATCGCGGATGATGATCGAATTATTACGTATTCTGCTCCGTAGGGGTCATTTTGATTGCTGTGCGTCTTCAACAGAGGAAAAATGCGATGAAGTATGGTGTCGTCACGTCTTGCGCTTGCTGAGAGCTGGTTTGTGGTGTGGACAACTAGCAAGTATGGTCTCCGATTAATTTCGATGATTTTCCTGGTTTTGAATATTTTTGTCGGGAAAACTCTGGCAGAGTCACTTTCTTTTCGCATATTTTCAAATGAATAAAGTTCACTGAATTGTCATTTTTCGAAGCATGGCATTTGGAGGATGCGACTAACAGCTGAGGTGATTTGCTCCATGAGAGAAGTATATGGAAGGAAAGGTGGAGAGAAACCCGGCGTATGCATTAGTCTTGTCTTACCGAAAGGCACCAAGGGGACCACGGCTTAACGTCCCATCCGACGGACGGAGTGTTGCGCTTGAAACGTCCTCCACGCTTCATTCAAGCAGGGATCGGGTAGCCTACGAAAATTCTCAGTCACCACCGGGATTTGAACCCGAGCCCACGGGATGGGAAGCCAGCATTCTGGCCACCACACCAACCCGATTCCCTCATATTTAGTCTAGACATGCTTGCAGTGAATTACTTACATTACCTGGAATGTTTTAAACTTTTTTTTAAGGCGTATGATTAGTTTAAAACCTTCGCTATCATCTTGCAATACTATGGGTCACGGAATAGACCCTCGGCAGAATTTATCTTTTCCTCAGGTTTTTTACTTTTTCAGAAAACACTCGAACAGTTTCGAGGCGGTAGCGCAAGCTTTCACATGTAATGCGTTACGAGATATAACTTGTATATCGTGAAAGATGCGTCACAATAAGGCACAAAAGGCTCCTCTGGTTTTAGAAAGTCAACAAATTGATTTATTAATCAACAAATGAAATACACGTTAATGATGGACAATCATTTAAATCTATCCAATTTTCCATCTTTTCGCTTTTATTACATTAGGACCAGTTTTTATCGGTAAGGTGGCAGAAAATTGTCAATTTTGATAAGCCTCTGAAAAACTTTGAACCTTAAATTCTTTAATTGCACCTTAGACTTGCAAATGTGGCGAAATCTTTGGTAAATTGGAGGTAATTTGAATATTGATGGCCAGCGCTGCACAAAAGAATACGTCGCGACTATTGATCGGGGGGTTACGTGTTCTGCTCCTGCGAGGGGTCATTCTGATTGATGTGCGTCTTCGTGGCGAGGTGGAATGTCGGAAGATTCGGTGTCGTCACGTCCTGGATGTACTGTGCGCCCTTTTTCATGGCCAGCCAGCGAGTTATCCATCCTCGCCATCCACTAAATGAGGAAGGAGGTGGGCACACAGCCTTGCATTGTCGTTTGGCTCGCTAGAGGGGGCGCGCGCGCAATGGACGCTTTGGCTGCAACAGTCGGAAAACGCGTACCAGAATTGGAAGGACGTTTCGGTTTTTTTCGCATCGCATTGCGCTAGGCTTCCTCGACAGGATGGGAGGAGGTAGTCCGGAAGCTTTCGGCGACTGGCCAAAAAAAAAGGTTGAGCAATTCACCGTATTCTCTGAATGCTGACCCCCGTGAAAATTTTAATGGTTGTTTCCGTACATTATAACTTGGAGACATATTTAATGCTTTTTATTTGTTTTATTTTGTGCTGAAGATGAATAGCTTCCGGTTTTATATGATATTTTTGTATTGGAATGAAATATAGTTACACTTTTCCGCAATTATTTAATGCGTACGACGCGTTCCGGATTTTAGAGCCATCATCTGATACAATCCTCTCTGTAGAAATAAGCGATCCTAATATTATTACTCGGAGACATATTTAATATTTTTATTCATTTTTTGTGTGCTGAAGATGATTGAATAGCTTCTACTTTTATGAGGTGATTATATTGTTTCCTCTGCATAGAAATATTTTTTTTAAAGAAAATTAGAGTCGTGAATGCATTATTTTTGCGTAATTAACGAGTTGATAGTTTTATTTTCTGAATCGTCACTTATCGTCTAAGCATTGAATATAACAGGCAGCGCTGATTATTTTGGATAATTTTGCATAAACCCTTCGTTAGGAATGAAAAATAGTTGCCTATTTCCGTAAACAGCATTATTCAAGGAGTCCTCAACTTTAAAATAAAAATTTAATCAACTCACCGACCGTTGAATATGGAGAAGGCATATCGTAAGACTTCTAGAGCATTGGAAATTGCCATTCTTATTCTTTCTTTGCCCAAAATTATGTGTAACAGCCGTCAGTCGGTGGAATTTCTCCTTGATAAATTTCCTGGCCATAAAGATCAATTCGGTCCCTCAAAAATCATACGACTACTCAAGGCTAATGCTGCTACGCAGTTAATCAGCAATCGAAGTATTATTTTCAGAATAAAATGACTTGTTTTATCCTTTATGACTGTTCTTTACTGTGATGTTACTGTTTAGCATTGGTGACATTTAACATGTAATGTTAAAAATTGCCGATAATATAATGTGATTCCAATTGAGACCTTGCGTTTTTATTTAAGAAATTCTATGTGACGACCAAGGCACCAAGAATGTTGTTTATATTTCAGGTACCTATGCATATTGGTTTTGGTTCATTTATTGATGCATTTTTTCCTGGACAATATGGGGAAATCACCATTTGAAACTAATTCACTATTTCTAATAGTCCCGGCGAACTTTTCGAATTCCGCTATAGCCAATTTCCATGTGGTTTGAATACCAGTGGGCAGTGACTTCCTGTCACATGATTGCTCGCTTGGATACGCCTCTATAGCTGACCCACTGTCGTGCATCGTTCTATTTTTAGCAGCATTGTTTTGAAGAGCTCCCTACTTGTAGCTTGAATAGATTTCTTCTTCCTTTAACCCACTATTTATCAGTGTTTCACTTCTTTGTAAATGAAGCGCGGCTAAGTTGGAGAACCAAAGGTATGTCTTAACAAGTCTTGTTTCAATAAATGAAGCGAAGACGGTATGGAGTTGACGGAAACCTTGTAGACAACAAAAATCGGTGGAATTCGTAGGAGTTGAGGGAATAATTTATTTATTCGATTGCGGGAATTCGTAAATTTGTTACTACTAAGAAGTAAATCAGTAAATACAGACCAATTAGAGCCCACCTGGGAACCACCCAATCAGAACCGACCTCCTATCCCCCAAGTGACTATACAAGACGGCCAAATTTATACATCGCTACTTCTGACCTGAAGATGTCAGCAGGATGGCTGGAGAAACTGTCATCACCCATGGGCAACATGACGCTCTGGAACGCCCGAAAGCCGTGACTCATAAGGAAAAGCGCCGCGGACCCCTTAGATCGAATTTTACGCATTTGTTCCAAGAAGATTTTTAGGACTTTTTTCTGCATCGGAAATATGTGCTTGGAGAGTTTTTCTAATGTATTGTAATACTCATATTCTTGTACTAACTGTATTGAAAAACATTTTAACTAATAAGTAATTGTAACTTACATTAAACTAAGTTATATTAATTATTGTTGCTATTTAAATTTTAACTAAATTTAACAAACATAATAATAATAATTCGATTTTTGTGATTAATCGATTTTTCGGTTCACATTTAGATTTTCGTCGAATAGTCGAGGTTTTCATTTCGATTAAAAATCGATTACTCGAAAAATCGATTTTGACCGAAAATTTCCCATCACCATTGGGGACTACCGAAATGCGTATGATATGCTTGATTCCATTCTGGCATTCGATAAGTCGATTTCGGCGCGTTAAACCATGCCCACTGCCCGATCACGTGCCAGCGCTCAATTTATAATGTATTAGCGGCCGGAGGGCAGCAGTTCGGTTGCCATCCGAAGGAGGAGGGGCGTACTTGACCCTTCTTCGGAGGCGTCCTCCAGACTCCTTCGGTGGAACGCGACGGATGACACCAAGGAGATACGAAGGAAAGGTCATTTTCGTGAAAATTTCATAACATGCCCTCCTGTTTGTTCATTTTATTTATTCTTGTACCATCGAAAACAGCACCATCGGCTTTTTACATCGGAGTTTTAAACTGAATATTGTTCGTGTTTAAACAGTTCTTTTAAACTGGATAACCTACCCAAGCGGGACTCGAACCCTCGATCACCGAGGTCGGCCGGTTGTCCTCTAACGACTGAATTGGGCTTTCCTCTTAAAAAGCTTAGTAAAGCCCATTTTAAAAACTGGAAATATTTACTTTCGTGGTGGTGTCTGTCTATATGGACAAAATGAAGATTGCAACTATAATTTAATTTGTTTTGCAAAATAAAATCGTACAAGAGTTTTGACCGCATTGAAAGTTGACCGTGCGTCGCTGCTTTGTAGTTAATTTAAGACTAACTTTGGCACTTTAATTGCGCCGTTATTACTCTATTTTTTGTACATGAATGGTGTAACTGTAGTCAAAATACGTCATTGAATGAAAATGCGTCGCGTTAGATTCGAAATATGCAACAATGCTAATATTTAAACATGTTATTTGAATGATTCGAATTTTGTTTTCCTATTTTTGATTTAAAATCGAAGAACGATCAAGATCGAACCTCAATAAGATTGTTTCACCAATTAAAAGCTTTTTTTATTGCTCTTTGCCGTGCGTAATTTGGTGTGCAAAGGAAACTGCATCGCATTCATCGGAGAAATATAATTATTAGCGCGTGTTTGGGTTACGGAAGCAAGAAAAAAGGTCCATTTTCGCATTGTAATTGTTTGCTTATTTATCAGTTGCCTTTTAATTGTTTAGAAGTTTTGCCAAGAAAATTAGCTAGAGTTTAACCAACAACATGAGATAATACGAGCCCGGAAAGTAATCAACTCTAATTCAGAAGGGTCAAAGCTGACCTATTTTTTCCTCGCGCGTAGATGGAGAAGAAAGTGGCGGATAGGAAAATACGTATTTATTCATTTTTCCAACGTTATCACAATTGAAAGCAAAATAATTTAGGTGTACGATCCCTTAAACATTATATTGGATGGGTCGAAGCCACTTCACTTTACTCAGATTATTTATCATGAGATTTGGCCCATTTAGAATTCTACTACTTGAATATATTGACGCTACTCACTTCTTCACCCTACGATACTGCAGCCCCGTAACCACTATCGCGTGTAGAAGCGCCTTATCGCTTGGCGCCTCCGATACGATAGCATTTGTGCAGACGCTCGCTAATTTTATGGCGATGTTTTTCTTTCCATCTCTTCGTTTCCATCTTATTCTTTTTTGCAGGCGAAATCATGTCAAGCCACGAGCGTTATTGAGTAATTTCCGCATACAGTACGATGTCTGTTACTACTCGGGAATCTCCCGCGCAAATAATATTTTTGATCACCCTCTTGATCGTGAATATCTCGAGTGTATGCTAATGATCATCATAGTAGACTGACGGTTCTAACTCTGTACTACTCAAAGCAATAGTAATTGAGGGGGTGAGAAGCCAAAGGATACCAGTGATTTTTTTCTCGACAGAGTTAGGTAAAGTTTATTGTTAGAAGAAATACACAAAAACTTGGTTGCCGAGGGATACGAGTGAGTCTTTGTTCTGTGCTCACGTCGAGTGGAAAATCAAATCCACGACTAAGTATCAAATTGATCTCGTTTGTTTTCTATCGCTTATTTCTGTAACCTAACTCTGTATAAAAAATAAATAACTTGTGCCCCTTGTCATCTCACCCACTCAATTATCAAATCTTTTACTGTTTTTTTTTCAGGATAAATCTGCGATACATCAGGAGGTGGTAGAGAAGGCAATTTTAAATATTTTTGTCCATAAAAATGGGGTCTCGACTGGTTATTTACCGAGCTATGTACGTAAATATGTTTTTGGATGCACTTTGCAGTTACCATGAAAACGTTTCTTCTTGGGTAACCAACCTTTTCAACATTTTATTCTATGTTCTGGATTTTTAAGAAAATTAAATAATTAAGGTTGGACGGACATGTGCCATTATAAATGTCTGAAACAATTTATGCATTGCGGGTGACTCCGTAAAGTTATTATCGTGGCTAGTCCCGGTACATTTAACTGATATGTTGATATTCTAGATAACAAATATTGGTGGCGTTTATAGTACATAATAGATATTATAGGTCGTATTGCAATGGTCTGGAGCTGATAAAAAAATCCTCAGACTTGATTTATAAGCCTACCCTATGTATTTCTAGAAGAGTAGTCGGCAGGCTACGCGGACGCAAAATGTAAAATTGAAATATTTTCCAAAACTTTATTTAAGAGTTTCGTATTTTTCATCGAAATGTGAGACCATAAGGGAAAAATTTGTTAAATGAGGTGGAATTACTTATAAGAATCGTAGGATTCATTCCATTGAAAGCGGATTAAAAGAATTTTCAAGTATACCGGGACTAGCCACGGTGATAACTTTTACGGAGTCACCCGCAATGCACAAATTTTGCGAAAAATTCACAGAGGAAGAATCATTCGCCTTGACCGAGATTCAAACCCGTATCCCTCGATTTCCGGCCGAGTGCTTTAGCCAGTTAAGCTACCGAGACGACATTCTTTCCTGTGGAAATTTGTGGGCTGTACCGGGCAAGTTGGTACGGACTGATGAGCATATTATGCGACTAGCAGTCCAAATCGTGCGCACGGCGCCACAGCCGGAGAGCAAAGCCCGAACTTTGAACACGAAGAGGTGTTCGCTCTGTACGAATTTAAGTATACCGGTACTAGCCACGGTGATAACTTTTACGGAGTCACCCGCAATGCACAAATTGTGCGAAAAATCGAGAGATCCGGGTTCGAATCCCGGTCAAGGCGAATGATTTTTCCTCTGTGGATTTTTCGCACAATTAGAAGAGATTGAATGGAGGTATAAGATTCAGTTCTATTTCAGTACAAAATTCTGAACTTTGATTTCAATTACTGCGATCGACGAGCAGACTTGCCTTTCATTGTTTTATGATTTTTATTTCATAGTAGTTTTATCTGAGATGGATTTAAAGCCCTTAGTTCACTTCATCGTAAGTGCATTCAGCTTTTAAATGCCTTGATTACTCATTTTTCCGCTCAAGTTCTCGTTTAGTCATTAATGCTCTCTATTTAATGAGCAATTCTGCGCTAATGAGGTTGTTGTACTGTTTATTATTAAATACATTATAATACATTAACAATACATAGCTCAAATATTAAAATACATATAATACATTAAAAACATTCCCTTTACGAATTCTTAACACGCTTTTCACTATATAACCAACACATATTTTGACTTATTGGGCAAGAAAAGATAAAAGAGAAAAACCCTGATATTACAATATTTTACAATAAAAAAATATTTTTATAATTAGGAGACCTACTGAGCCAAAACAGGCTCATCAGCAGGTTCTCCATAATTCATTTTGCAAGAAGTTAAAAAAACATCTACTAACAATGAAAGAAACGATAAAAAAACTTACATTGCCTTAAAATTAAAAATTAAAGTCCTCAAGTAGATAATTTAAAAGTTTACTTTTGACAGCCGAATATGTGGTTAAACCATGCATTAATCATGCATGCATTACTTTTAATCCCGTTAAGATTCTTCAATTCTGTTATTAAAATTAAATTACTTCTATCAGAATCGACTCTTCAGAATTAGGAGTTTTATTTGAAGACATTGAAACTTGTGAGATTATATGAGATTTGCACTAATTACGAGACTAATAGTGATCCATGTTATGCTCATGACATTACCTCCTCGATAAATACGGGTCGTATTCATGCCTTCGACCCAGTTTAAGTCAATGGTACCATTCTTATTCGCAGCCACTTTTATAGTTCTCGGTTTTGCTTCATACTGCAGGTCATAAGCTTCATCATGGTGTATGGTAGCATTCATTGCGTATGAAGAGAGTAAAAACTGTATTAAGGCATTCGAGGTGTTCAGAAAAACAGTGCTTCCAATGAACCTAAAATTATCAAGATGATAAGTAATCAAGCAAGTTTCATTTTGCATCAACTAGGTTTTCAGAAGCTAGAGGGGAAAATCTGAGATTCCTTCCAATTACTAATGAGGGCGTTAAGATTAAAACTTCTATTTAGCGAATACGGAAAAGAAGAAAACGCTCTTCAGGAGGCTGAAAGAAAATAACATAATTCTAATGAACTGCTTCATGGTCACATCCTCATATAAGCAAGTGTCATTTGGTTGCAATAATTCATTAACATGTAGCTGATTGTAAGTGAATGCTGGGTGTAAATAATCAACCCCAGCCAAACACTCTAGTGATGAGGAAGCACCGTTGATGTGGAGAGAAAAGGGAACGGGCTAGCGTACTCTGTTTCTAGTTGCTGCAGATAGTCAAAATTGTCAACTGCTCGAGAAAAAAATAGTAACTTTATCATCAATAGTTTGAATTATTATTCATTCATGCTATGTTGGTGATAATTCCTTGAAAGACAACGTGTCATTTAAACACACTTCATGCAGCATGCATGCATAATTGCACGCGATATGCAGTTGAGTACAACCATCAAACTTTCTTCATCAATCACCGCTGAAGAGAAAGTCCCAGTGACGTTTTTCCTCTTGAAATAGAGAGCTCTTAGAATATTTAATCTCGCAGTGATCTAGTGCTACGAGTCTTTTAATACTAGTCTGAATGACTGAGAAAGATTCATTTCTAACGTTGCCTCTAGCGTCTAGACAGAGTTTTCTTTCCTAAGCCAATTTGTCTGCCAAGGATTAAAAAAGTAGCCGTTGGATGACTGACATTCTTTTAATGGTTCACACCATCGGTGGTCGACGCTTAAGATATTTGTTTGAAAGATTGAACCAGAAAAAAACCTACAACCTCTCCTTATCATCTGGCATTTCAAATGTGAATCAAGAGGTACATCAAGATTAGCCTCCCCTAAAATTGATTTTTTGTCAACCCATTCTTTAAAGCCTATTTTTTCCGTTCGGCTTTCAAGATATGAATTGGAAGGACGAGCCAGGGATCCGAATGATATTAGTGGTAAAAAAAACTAAGTGACTCGCTTTCACGATGGGCGTGTGAGAGTGTTTCTCGTCTGAGATTTCGTTTGTAGTGCGTGGGAAAATTAAGCGTCCGTGCTCACGGTTTTCGGATAAGGATCCTTTGTATCGCCTACGAAGCTGCCGGCCAAGTGATATGGTGAAATGCCACTAGATATTTACATAAGGTCTCCTCTTATTCCTTGAGTACCCTTCACATATTTCAATTGGGATGGGTCCAGATTTATAAACGGTATCTACCTGGTATCATACTTGGTTTTTCATAAGGTATATCAGGATGAAATCGATTTCATATGCTTTAGCCCTAATTCATATTTAAAAGTGATAGTTTATTTATTTTTTGTAAAATAGCTTGATATGGACCATTATCTTCAGTATTTTATCTTATTTATAATATACCGGAAAATTACTGGGTACATTTAATCACATCCATTTCGTAAATGCTGAATCCGTGTTGATTTTGTTACTCATCCTCTTATTAATTATGATTCCTACTTTCAATTTTTATTCTTCGAACAACCTACTTTAAGAAATTGCCTCACATTTTCGCAAATTTATGTAAAAAGGTAATGCAATTATGGTACATTCATTTTAGATAATTTGTTGTGTGTCAAAAGCGACACGTCGTAGAGATTCGCGTCGCCGACGCGTCGCTGAAGTCGCGCGGTGTGGTGCGGAGAAGCACACGTCTATTCATAATGCATACTACCGCTGTTCTTTCTCGGCAATCATTTTCCCCGTATCCTCTCCTCACTGTCCTGAGGTGCTAACAACCCTTGTCAGGTCCACTTCTACGTCTGCTCGGAGGGTTAGCATGCAGATGTAAGCGATGTCTGAGTCGTCATTGACGGAGACAGGGTGGCCTGGGTCGTCCGACCCGTGCCTCTTTTGACTGGCAGCAACCGATTGAGGCGTGGACGGATGGTGCCCGGCGAAGTTTCCCGGAGCGTGTTTCTTGTCAATTTGGTGTTTGGGCGGTGCGCTCTCTTGGTGCGGGAGGCTGCTTGGGGCTGAGGGTTGAGAGACGTCCGACCGCATTGACGTGGAGTCTGCGGAGTCCGTTTTCAAGTAGGAGGAGATGAGAGTCGGTCCTCTTTGAAACCAAGAACGTGAATTGAGGCGGCTGTACTTGTGCATGATCGTAAGTCCCGTTGCTCGCACGATATCCAGCGTAAGGCCTAGAATTGAAGGAATTAGTCACGAATATTACAAAAGAGGATCCTTAAGTCGACCTCTATGTGTTTTCACCCGCCGCGCATTTAAATGAGTTTACAAAATTCGCCACTCGCGTCGCTGAAGTACTAAGTGTTCCGAGTTTCACTAGGAAATAAGGAATAATTAAGAGTGCTAACCGAAATTTACATAAATGCTGATGTTATACATAAAAATCATAACTGTTCAATGATATTACTCGCAATTGCAAGCATTATATTGCAAAATATTGGAAAAAAGTGGATCACCTTGCATTCATCACCGCGCCGCGGACATTTTGAAAACCGATTAAAATGCGACCGAAGTGGCAACAGAATGGCCTAACATGGGGTGGAATATGGCCTCCTCTATGCAGTCCCCTTGAGATTAGTGCAGTCATTGCGGTTCGTGGACCTATCTCATTACCCTTCTCCAAGGCGTGCGGTACATATCATATAATACGTAATCGTAGAGAGACTAGTGAAAGGGAAAAAGGGCAAGGGACAGCACCGAGTGAGTTATATGGCATATTATAGAGGATGTAAAAGAGAAGAGGTTCATCGATATGAAAAGGCTACCGGGTAGGAGAACGGAATGGAGAGCTGAGTCAAACCAATCTAAGGATCAGTGCCATAACTGTGGGGGGGATGAGGGGGTTAGATCCCTCCCCCCAAAGCCTCAGAGAAATAAAAAAATCTTTAAAACTATTGTCTAGTTTTGACATATAATAATTGCATCTGCTTAAAATTAAATCTTTACTGCCAAAATGATGTAAAATGTATTTCCAGGCATGTCATTTTTCAAAATTTTCCCGGACGAACGTTGCCTGGGGGGTGGGGGGGGGGGGGGGTCGTCGCCACCCCAGGCTATTCCATCCCCCCCAGAGCATATTCCTAGTTACGCCACTGCTCAGGTTTGATGACTAAAAATAATGAATTATTATTATTTTATGATATTAATGAATTATCATGAAAATAGCGACACCGGGTTTCTGTCCATCCTTCCCTCCATATCCTTCTCTCTGGGCGCAAATGGCCTCAGCTGTCAGTCGCCTCCTCCAAATGCCATACTATACCAAAATTCATCCGTATATTTCTCCGGAGGGCTTAACTCAATGTCGACACTTCCAAATGACTTCAGTTTCCACTGCTATCCCAAGTAACCATCAAAGATGCAGGCTCGGGAGTCCGTAAAACCATTCCCCAAGGGAAGGGAATGACTCGGGTCCCTCCCGCCCGTGCGCTCCGCTCAAGTTGCAGCTGCGGTGACGACATGTGACGTTTAAAGTGCTCCACCCCCACCCCTCCCTTTGTTTATTGGTGGCGCCCACTTTTTTGGGGTAATTCTGGGTGGGGAGGGGGATTTGAAGGAGGCAGAAAGAGTGAATGGTGAGCTGTCAGATATTCCTATGAGGGAACGTATCGCTCCCGCTCGATTCCTATATTTCATCTTCTATAGTATTTCTACTGTATAGATACCTTATTCTCAACTATTACGCAACTAAACTCTTCAAACGAGGTACCAAAATTCACAGAATTTATCAGAGAACATGCGACGGCATATCTTACTTCCTAAATATAGCTATTGTTTCCTAAAATTGGTTTTTAAATAATTAAAAAAATAACAAAAAACTGTTAATATTCCTAACGTTAACGGCGTACAAACTGATAAATTTGTTCATTTGCAACAATATCTCGCATTCTTTAAATAACTTTTATCAAAATGCGGCTGATTCCACATTCAAGTCTCCTGTTGATACGTAAGTATGAGTCACCATGTGCGTTTAACAGAGGATAGTGTAATTACTTCCAATGTTGTGTTTAAAGAGGTCCTCTGACCTCAATTTGTACATGAACATTCCAATTAAATTTGTACATAAGCCCCTGCCTTTTTTCTACATTTTAAAATTAGAAACGCGCCTATCCCTCAGTGGACCTGCATTGAAAAGAGCGGGGGAAGCCCGCTGGGAGCGGGCGCATCACGCTCGTGATTTTATAATTATAACTCTATAAATAATATTTTCTATCATTATAATTAACAATATGTCTTTGACGAACCTAATGAATTTACTCATCATTTTCAAATGATGATAATAATGATAATGAAGGACCGATCAATTATCACTGATAAAACAATCCATAGCGGTAGACATGATCTGGCTAGTTAGATGAAAACGGCAATAAAACATACTTGATAGATATTGCTGTACCTAATACGAACAACATAATGAAAACCTATAGCAACAAGGTTGAAAAATATGAAGAACTCGAGGAGGAAATTGGGAGATTGTGGAAATAAGAGAGAGTAAATATCATACCAATTATTATCTCTGCCACGGATGTAGTTCCTCACTCATGGAATCAAAGCCTAAATACAATTGCATCACCGAAAAACTTGTTTTTTACGATACAAAAAGCAGAAATTTTAAGTAGTGGCCGAATCATCATAAAATTTTTCAATTCAGAATAAAAGACAACCAATTCTTTAGAACTTTTAGAGCTATCGTCTTGAAATTTCCAGTGTATATAGACTGCATCTCAAACACGAAAATTCTACCTTTGTACCTGACCAAAATATTGCAGTTCTGAAGAATTTCTATTGCTATCGTTCTCTGATTTGAAGCACTTTTGTTTTCGCCAACTGTCGAAGGGTGTCAGATTTTTTCATGGTAACGGTAGGAGAATCAAGGAAATGTATCACCTTCATCGACCGATCGTATTTTATTGTGATATCCTTACTTATTACTTGCTTTAAATTTGTCTTGTCGTCTATAATTTTCAGTATATATGAAGTAGATCCTCATCAATGAATGCCTGTATCGTAAATATGGAAATTTCACCTCAGCATATTCCGTGGGGTAAAATTGTTAATTAGAGACGAATTTGATTGTTGAAAAAAGACCATTCCGTGTAACCTGAAAATTTTAAAGTTATAGCATGATTTTTATACGAGAAATATGTCAGGAACTCAATAAATAATACGAACGGCCTAGCAGCAGTGATGCGTCCTCATGAAGGCAAGAAGTGGAGTAGCGTCCTCCCTTGCACTGCACGGACATTTTATCTCATTTCATTCAGGCTGTGGACGTGTCTGCTTAATTTGATGGACGTCCAGTTCAGACTTCAGGTTCTCCGGAAAGTGTGCCCTCTTTAAGAATGAGTGAATGCACTCTGAACGGCTGAGGGTTTGATTAAAATGCTCTTAAGAGGATGCATCACTCGATCGGTCGTATTTAGTTTATTTTTCGTGACTTTATACTAATTTAAAATAATGGGAAGTGTTAAAGTAAAGAAGAGTAGAGAAATATTTCAACATTTTCCTCTATAACGTAGGTTCGAAGATTTTCGCGGCGTTGATCGGATGATCTCTGCATTCTCTTCGGGTTTTCACCGCGTCCGTTGGGTTTTGGCGACAACAGTTCCCACCTTCACCAACATCTTCGACCTGAAGACGATGACTGCAATGTCAGCGAAACTGTGTCGCCAAAACCCAACGGACGCGGTGAAAACCCGAAGAGAACAGAGACCATTTTCCTCTATATTAAATTTTCATTTTTGAATATACTGACGTATATTTTTCATATTTGGGATGCAGATAAAAGTTAAAAAGGCTCTAATCTACACACTCTGAAATATTTTTGAGGTGTAACGTAAAGTTTTTTACAATTAAATCGTCACAAAAACATTTCGATGGAGAGATACTTTCTGCTAAGGTGACAGATTCGTTTATATGTGTAGAGATTTGTGTGCACGTCTTCGCAACATTCTTAAACTTTTGTTATATCACAGGATAGAACCGAAAACATTACAACTTACCCGCTAACTTCCAAGATATTTTATGAAATTTTAACAGGCTTTTTTATGTAACATTTAAGGTAATATCGATGAGTAGCAAAGATAATCTTCCTCAATTAGAGATGTAACGGGTAAAATATTATCATGAAATCCCCTAAGAAAAATCATTGTAATTCAACTTTTACAAGTATGGAAAAATAATTAACTTAAGGCTGTACGGCGATATTTGGTGGAACTTGGTGACTGGAAACATAATAAAGATACACTGTTGTATATTCCACAGAAGTTTTAATGACCGACCCAGAACAGGTTAGAAAAATAATATTTAAAATTACTTCGCTGCAGTTATATAACTCTTATAATTCAGTACATAAGTTATAATTCAGTTTGCTTGAAGAGTAGTAGATGAAATTTAAGGCTGATTATTACATTCCTAGGTGTCTTAACTTTCGTTTGCGCTGCGGAAGATTACGCAGTGATAGTTAGCCCACTTACGTTTTAGTGTTTGAATTTAATGATATGAATTTGTTGTTAATTTTATTTAAGTACTGTATTATCTAATGAGGCGACTTTAAGTTAGCGAGGAAAAATAAATAGGCAGCTAGCCAGCAGCTGTGTCGCCCACGCCCATAGCGATGATGATGGGCCGCTTTAAATTTCTCAAATCATGGGCTTCGCGCCCATGTCTCAGCAGCAATCAATTCACGTGTGATTCTGCTTATTAAGGCCAATTCGCGTTCATTGTTTCCAGTGCTACGACTCCCGTCGTGCTGCGCCATCGAAACGAGTTTTATCGCGATAAATTGCCGATATTTAGAAGATAATCGCGCTTTCGTCTCCTCTCAAATTTGGCATCGATTATAGCGTCAAATTTTCTCTTTCTATACAGGTTTAGACAATAATATACAGTGGCGGCTCGTGCTATAGGTTCACTGGTTCAGTGAACCCCCAAAATAAATTGCTGCTTTGACATTTACCTAAACGGAAACGGAATTGTAAGATTTATCTTGGAAATTTCATTAAATACGTTTCAAAATTTTTGAAAGAGGGCTGAAGTTACCGCGCGTGAGCTCTACTGCTGTGCTCAGCTGTGCTGAGTTCAGTAGGAAGAATGAACCTCCTGACTTAGGCGCGGGGTTGGCGGAGGGAGGGGGGCTTGCGGCGGAATAACATGGTCTCGGAGCTGCAAAGACAGTGCAGCGACAACCGACTTCTCCCGAGAGTAACCGAACGTGTCCGAACGGTTCACGAGTCTGCCAATCCCGTAAACCGCACAACAAGAGGTTTGTCATGTCCGCCGCTAGAGTTGTTTTCGCTCCGCGCGCATTAAAATCAGCTTCAAAAATCGCCACTCGAGGCGCTGACATGCAACGGTATTCAGAGTCCTCTGAATGGCTGTTCTCGACGCTACTCTTTCTCTATATTACTCTTCGTCAGAGTCCTCTATATTGGATTCTCAGCACCACTCCCTCACTTCATAAATAGAGGACTCTGGATACCGTTGCTCGTTAGCGTCGCAAGTGGCGATATTTGAAGCTGATTTTAATGCGCGCGGATAAGTGTGCACAGCGCTGTCAACAGCTGGCGCACGATATCGCTGCAACTCATTTGTTTACTACAATTTTTAAGTTACGTCTCTGTCAGTCAGTATTGGTCAGTATCACGAATAGTGTTTCACCGTACTGAATGTGTCATCGTGGATTGTAAATTATTTCAATTGATTGTGAGCGACTGTATAGTGTGGGCTTAGTGCTTCGAAACGTGTCAAGGATGAACAGTGTTGCATCATTACTTAGTAGTAACTTTTGTGCCCTAACTCTTGAACAAAAATGTGCAATCAAAGCACTAGGCAGACCGACGCCGCCTTTGGACATTCGTCTACAGCAAAGTTCTCGAGGCAAAAACTACACTCGTATATTCAAGTCACATCTGTATGATAGAAATTCGTGGATTTGTGGATGTGAAGTAACCAATAGATTCTTTTGCTTCCCGTGTCTTCTATTTTATAAAGGAAAGGACACAACATGGACAACTACTGGAGTTTCAGACTTGAGTCATCTTACCCAGAAAATAAAAAAACATGAAACATCTTTGTATCATAAGAATGCCTGCTTGGATTTATCCATCTTAGGTCGTACTGAAATAAGGCAACAACTCAGTGAAGCTTTTAGGCTTAATGTTGAGAAAAATAACGACCAAGTCAGGAAAAATCGGTATGTCCTTTCAAAAATAATTGATTGTATTCGGTTTTGTGGAGAGTTTGAACTAGCTTTGCGTGGACATAATGAAAGAGATGACTCCAATAACCCCGGTATTTTCAAAGGATTAGTGAATTTCTCAGCTACATTAGATACTATTTTGAAATCACACCTGGAAGTTGCCACTGTTTTTAAAGGTACGTCCAAGGAAATTCAAAATGACCTGTTAGATTGTATGCTGCACGTCTGCAAACTACATATTCTTGAAGAAATTCGCTCAGCAGATTTTGTGTCTGTGATTGCTGATGAAACTACAGATGTGTCTGCTAAAGCTCAGATGGTTGTAGTGTTTCGCTCTGTTCTCAAAAGTGGGTTGCCTATCGAGAGATTTTGGACATTTCTAAACCCTAAACATCATGATGCTGAAACATTATTCGCCTGCATAAAACGTGTTCTTGTGGAAGTGCTAGGAGAGGCCAAAAACAAACTTATCTCACAAAGCTATGATGGTACAAATGTAATGAGTGGCCAATTCAATGGTGTTCAGACACGTGTCAAGGCGGAGTATCCAAATGCACACTTTGTACATTGCTACGCGCACCAGCTCAACTTGGTCATGGTTCAAGCAACAAGTCAAAACAAAGAAGTGAGGGTATTTTTTGCAAATCTTCAAGAGGTGTGTACCTTTTTTAGCCAGTCCTCACAGAGAGCTGACATTTTGGATGAAAAAGTTGGAAAACGACTTCCTTCTGGCTCTTCAACAAGATGGAACTACAATTCAAGATCCGTATTAGTAGTTCACCAAAATATTCAAGAATTAATAGAATGCTTTGAAAAAATTGAAGAAACAAGCAAAATGACTTCTACTTTGAATAAAGCTCAAGGACTTAAACTGAAACTGCAGCAACCAGAGTTTAAATACTGGCTCGAATTCTTTTCAAAGGTTATGCCTCATGTAGATATTTTGTATAGCTCACTGCAAAAGAAAAATATAAACCCTGTTTGGGCAAAGGAAGCAATTTCCTCTTTCAAAAGAGAAATACAGAAAGTAAGGGAGAGTGTGGAAAGCCTGGC
The DNA here is from genome assembly GCF_921293095.1 of Ischnura elegans. Lineage (NCBI taxonomy): Eukaryota > Metazoa > Arthropoda > Insecta > Odonata > Coenagrionidae > Ischnura > Ischnura elegans. The sequence continues at coordinate 30,307,693 of NC_060254.1, read as the reverse complement.
CACAGCAGATGAATCAGCAGAGCCTAGACCAAAGAGAAATAAGGTGGAAAACTGGCAAACATTGCGAAATGCAGCTGCCAAGGAAGTTTGTGACGCTATAGCAGCAGAGGCAGAACGCAGATTCGAATTCACTGGTCATCTAGTTGCAGCAAACTTGTTTGACAACGAAAATATGTCCGGCTATAGAAAAAGGTTTCCTGATGATATCCTAAACACGACAATAGAATCATTTGGTTTTCTTGACAAAAATAAACTAAGATGCGAGCTTCAGCTTATTTACAGCAGAGAAGATTTTAAAGAAGTTAAGAAGGCCACTCATTTGTTGTCATTCCTTCTTGAAAACAATTTAGAAGAATGTTTCAGTGAAACGGTGAAACTGCTAAAAGCACTGATCAAATACCAATGACAACGGCAGAAGCAGAACGTTGTTTTTCATGTCTGAAAAGAATTAAAACCTTCCTCAGAAGCACAATGGACGAAGACCGGCTTACAGCACTTACCATGATGTCAATTGAAAAAGAGATGGCCCGCAATATAGTGGACTTTAATGAGAAGGTGATTGACCATTTTGCCGCAAAAAAGGAGAGAAGAATGGACTTCATGTTTAAACATACAACAACTGCAGGAGTCGCTTAAAGGTTCTTATTAAAATTAGTGTGGTTTAAGTCTCATTTTAACAATGAATGTAACTTAACTGTGTAGAATATCTGTAGCTGTACGATTTTATTAGTTAAAATATACAATTGTAAAAAAATTGCCAAAGTATTAATTGCAACTTGATATTCTGATTACAGCAAGAATCTCAACTCTCGGCTCAGCTTTCGAGAGTGAGGATGGGAAAGTGTCATTTTGAGAATCGGTTCGAGTTTAAAAAATATCAAATTTCATGCAACTTCTTTATTTCATGATGTCCCTGCGAGGAAAAATCTGGGGGGGGGGGTGACGCCATTGAGCCTGCCTCATATAGCTATTTGTGAATTTGCAATTGCCTAAATCGTGTGTACATCAAATTAAATATGCTGGGGTTCTATTACCATTAAAAACTAAGCATAAAATATTTCAATATGCAAGCATTTGTAGGATGCTAGTGAACTCACAAAAACTTAAATAAAATAATATCATTCTTATTTTTCCTTTTCCATGGTACAACTTTTATAAAACGATAATCCATAGTAAACTAAATTAATTGCATAAAAATGTAATTGTAGATACTTATTTTCAAATAACTAAATATTTTTCAAAGCAACCAAATTGGGATCAAAATAGTTTTAAAATAGTTTTTTAAGCTCTACAAATATAAAATTTTCCTGGGATTCTCCCTCTATGGCTGGAAGGTAGACTACCCGCACCTCCCGGTTGAACCCCCGAAATAAAAGTTCACCAGCCGCCACTGATAATATATATATTTTATTCTCTTCGGATGAAGTTATATCAATTACGCTAATGTGCTGGTTTCGTATTGTAGAGTTTGGATTAAAAAATTTGCTCCAATGAAACCACTAATTTGTGGCACATTAAAGTTGGATGATTGTAAGTATCTATTAGTAATTCTTCCTAATAAGTCATTTTTTGTATTGATTCAAGAGCGTACCCAAGAACAAAACTAAGGGGGGGGGGGGGGACAACGTTTGCAACTACAAGCCATGGTTGTTCAAGTTGCAGGTAAGATTTAAGCATGGATAAGGTGAATGAAATCGTCCTTTTAAGGAAACTGAAACAGCTCTTTATTAGTTTTTAAAATTATTTTCTTGAAAAATCACTAATTTCCTTAAAGGCATTCGCAATTTTTGCTTCTAGGAGGGGCAGCTGCCCCCTCCTGCCCCTCGCTGGGTACGCCCATGTATTTATTTACCTATATTTGTTGCAATAAAGTAGGATCGAATATAACGGAGATAGTTATATACCTGAACTAAAATTGGAACGTGAATTCACAAATCATCTCATTGGTTACATTCCGAGTGAATGCTTATTTTTACCCATTTTTCAACACTAGTTTCGCCGGTGGATCTGGAAATCAGTAATATCTTTTTTTGAATTATCAAAATGGGTATGTTTTTGACACCATAACACATCCAATTGACTCAAAAACATAAATATTGCGAAGTCAAATATTTGACGGACGTTGAAAACGACTATAACAATTTGTTCATAAATGACTACATTATTGAGGGCCTTTAGCTCGGTTTTTACTTTCGAGAACTTATAGCAGAAAAATAATATGACCCAAAGTTACAGCAATAGGTGTTCTCCGGAGAGAATATTTCCATGTTAAAATTGCCTCAATGAGTAGAATAGATGCGAAAAATAAAAGAAAAGACGGATAGAAAACCCTTTTGTACTATCAAAGACAGATTTTCAGGTCTTTTTTTATCCTCATTAATACCGGAAGGTCAGGAGCACGGTCACACAGACGAACTTTATTACCGGTTTTGCACTGTTAAATTTCATTTGCCAGTTCAGAAAAATTCATTGTTTTGCAACGAAAATTTTAAATCATAGTAGGTAAGCAGTTAAATGATTATTCGCCATAACTTGTGTCGTTCGTGGCAGTCGAAACCATAGTAAATACGTGATCTCGTATAAAAAAGGTAAATTTCATCTTCTTTGAATGCGACCATCATTAAAATTGCAATATATGATATTATTATTTTTTTTCTTTTCTTGACCTTATTTAATATATAATATGGTATTTCCTGGAGTATAGGTCATTTATACAAAAGTTAGCAGCCAATGTTTCGATTTATTTTCTTAAATCATCTTCAGGGCTCTAAACTTTGAACATATTTATTTATATATATCACATATATATATAAATAAATATGTTCAAAGTTTAGAGCCCTGAAGATGATTTAAGAAAATAAATCGAAACGTTGGCTGCTAACTTTAGTATAAATGACCTATGCTCCAGGAAATACCATATTAAATATATGATATTGCGTGAGAGTTTGATTGGCTAAATACCACGATGTCTTTTGGTTCACGTTGCTTATTTCGATTTGAAAGTTCATTTTCGTTTAATTGATTAATATGATAGTTAATGAGTGGAAGTATCGGGAGTTTAATAAAATCTATTTATAATTATTCAATATGCTAACATTTTCATTTTATGTAATAATACTGGAGTAGGGGTTACAATGTTCGCCTGGCTACTATGCATCTGCTGTCAGCGCTCTTGTATGCATAGACTCTGGGGTCGAGACTACGCCACATAGTTCTTTGCTGAACTTCGTGACGCCCGTGAGTCATCGGCTAACTCCCCATCATCGCCAGCATCTCTCGCTCGCGCGTATTCCTCGGAAATAATTTCATCAAAATTTATTTCCATTAGGTGGGAGATGAATTGGAGGGGACCAGGGAGGGCCGTGACGGGGGAGGGGGAACTAATAAGTGTGTTCTTCAATTTGAGTCAATTTTGAAATTTTTTGTAGGGATATTTACACGCGTCATCCCTTGTTTACATAAGGGCTTAAAATAATCTTCGCCTTCGGATGAAGAATTGTAAGGGGTATGTTAGGTTGACTTATTGCTTACCATTTGCTTGAATATGAAGGATCATGAAGCTACTAAAAAGGCTGGCAATTGTTCTTTCCTTGTTTTCATCCGAATATCATTGTACTTTGTGGTTGCCTGTTTCTAAGGAAATAACATCTAATATCTACATTAACCATTAAAATACTTAAATATCAATAAAGTAAATTAGCTCGTCGTAGAGATACAGTGCAAATTGGAAATGCCATTTCATTTTCGTCATAATCCCTTATATTTTTTTAGTTATTCGAGTTTTAACAGGTGACCAAGATAATTTCTGTGAAGAGTCCTGAGGATTAGCATATTATAGCCTGAGAATATAGCTTTGGAAATAAAACTTCTACAGAAATAGCTGACGATGAAATTAGGCTCAAAATAACTTTTGTGAGCACTGCCTCAAATCCTTTTCTCTATTCTTGTTAACATGAATCCTCTATCATGTGTGATTGTTCTCTCCCTGGCAATTGAGGTTATAAATGTATTTTTTCGTAGTTGGAGGTTCTGAAGTCTACATTTTTTCATATTGAAAACTGATCTTTTAGTAGAGGGTTGTTGGAAATAGAAGTAGCCATACCTACGCAATAGTTAAGTAATCACCGAGTCCATACAGAATTTCAGTTTACTACGGAACGCAGACAGTCCATACTTGCATCTCTTTTATATTTAATTTTCAAGTTCCCCTCCTTCCATTTTATGAATTAACCTTCTGTTATTCCCGGAGATTAGAACCAAAAAAGTACCGAGTACCGGAAAAATACCCGATCATAGTTCAGGTCGTATTTTGACCACAAGTATAACTTACTGGTTTCGAAAGACACTATCTAAATTTTCAGGTTAGTTGCAGTAGTTTGATCCACTTACTCAATAATACTGTTAAATTTTCGAGTTATAAGTCGAAAATAAGGGATCACAACAGCTGTTTACGTATAACACTGCCATTTCATTGCTCCAGTAATTTATTTTAGACCAACTTAGGCCCTCCATAGTTACCATGAATTTTGTCCTTACATTTCGGGATATCCATTTGCTTATAGCAATGCGTTGACGCAGAATTTAGGAAATACAAAAGAATTTAAGTTTTTTTAACGCCTTCCGTTGTCCTTCTCCAAACCCAAATACTAATTATACCAAAGCTGTACACGCAATGATGTTTTAAGTGGTGCTGAATATACTTGCTGCACCCATTGCACCACATAAGAACAACTTATGAAGAAATTTGGAAGAGTCCTGAAGAACCTAGGATTCGTCAAACATATTGTGGGAAGATTTTCGGACGAGAAAGTAAAAGGGAGGTGCTACATCACATATGCTGCGAGCATATGGGATCCATTTCAGAAAGAATTAATCCGTGAACTTAATATAATTCAAAGGGAAGCTGCGCGATTCGTCAAAACGGGCGTACAGAAAGCGTTACACAGATGTTAAACGAATTATGCTGGTAGCCCCTAGAGACTCGGAGGTTTCGCACTAAATTGAGAATGGATATCTTTAAGGGAGAACTTCATGCCATAATTCCACTACATTGCCTGATGGACATTTCCGACATAATTGTTGGGCACCACTGTCCGAATTTCCTCGGGAAAGGCTCTCGCTACCCTAAAAACTGGTGCGCTTTACAGCACTTCCCTTAATAGCTACCTCTCTTCAAGCATGTAACTCCCCGCATCCTTTGGTCATCTCATAAAACATTCAACCCTCTCGCTCACACACATCCAACCAATTCACACGCAAACTTCTAGTTTAAAAAGGTCCCTCTCCACTTTCATCGCTTCAATTTTTTCCCCGAAACATATTTATTCAGGGACTCTCCTCGGTTCGAACATGTGGGATCGTCAGTTTTAATCGCACGTAATTTTGAGATGTCTTTCAGTGTGAGTTAAACTACTGAAGTGATCTTCGGGCCTCCGGATCTTGTGTGTTTGGAAATAGAAGATGCCGTACCTATATAAAGGTTTAGTAATCCATTTACACAATAGTATTTGCGTTCTTTTAATTTTTCAAATCCGATAATGCTGAAAAGTAGGATTTTTGTGTTTCACTCTTAATTTTGATAAACAACAACAGTTTTATCCTCTCGTTTATTTAAAGTGAATGCTTTATTAGACCGAAATGCTTTATTAGACCGAATGTTTTATTAGAATAATAAAGCATTCACTTGAAAATGTTTTTAAAAGATTAACAGGTAGTCTTAACAACATTAAGTGTGGAATATGACAAAGTGTATCATGTCTCGATTTCTTCCACTGAAATTGTCGAACATTCATTTCATTATACAGTCTATAATTGTACTCTCCTCCATGAAAAGATCATAAATAAAAATTAAAGATAAGAAAGGAGTTATCGGTAAAATATTTGCTAATAATGTGATTCTATGTGCATCCTATTGATAGGAGCATTGGGTCGAGAGTCGCTGGCATGAGGTAACTTGCTAAAATAATTTGCCATTGTAAATCCAGCTTCAGATGATTAGTCATTAGATGAAATATTTGCATATGCGCTCTTCTGGCTTCTGCGCTTAGGAGCAAGATTGGATTGTAAAAATTCGTGATGACGAGTGTGCATGATGGGTATCATTGGCTATCTGCGACGGTTGCGTTTGTAATCATGTTGTTCATTTGGATTGGGAAATTTATTTCTCTTCGTCATCATCCTAAGATTGGTTTGACGCAGCTCTCCACTCAATTCTCCTATCAGCTAATCTTTTCAAACTTACATATTTCTTCTCTTTCACTTCCTTCGTTACATTTCCCATATATTTTTTTCAAAGTCTTCCTTTTCCGTGTATGCCATCCACTGTTCCCTTGGCGATTGTCTTCAATAGGCCATCATGTCTCAAATTTAAGGCTGTCAGGTTGTTCCGTCTTTTTATTATGGTGTTCATGCTACTTCTCTTATCTCCTGTCCTGCTCTTCTCATTCTATTAACCCTTTCAAACCCAGAACTGATTTAGGGAAAAATCAATTTTCAAGATTTTTCATTCTGAAAACATGAAAATTTTCACTCAATTATAATTATCGTGGCAGGTAAATATTTTGTCATTAAATTTTACTCAACAAAATAATGGGTAGTTTAGATATTTCCTAAAAAATTTTCCTTAAAGTTTAAACTTTTTTATGTTGCTTAGAAGCAACATTGGGTTATAAAGGGTTAAATTTAATACTCACGAAGCGGTATCAATGTTAGGTTTTTAATAGGATCTCTTAATGAATATTCACACTACTTTTTTCTCTTTCCTGTATGAATTAGGAGGTTGGAGCTTAAAGTTTGGTTTCCGATTTTATTTGGAATACTGTGGAGCCATCATGCGAGGGAAGGAATAAATTATCCGTAATGCAATTGCTCTTAATGTGATTCGCATACATCTATGTGCACCTATCCCGTTATAGTAGTATTGCTTTACTCTTAAGTCGGGAGTCGCTGGATCAAAGTTGACAAACAACTTGTTGTCGGAAATCCAGCTTCAGCCGATCCGTCACCGATCGCAGAGCCCCCTTTTCGCGCCTGACGATCGCGTACTACTGTTACTATACTACGATTCGCCTCGCGACATTGGGGGAGTGGGGATGGTCATTTCCATGTGCGGACCCGTGGACGGCCCGATCTTCTTGACCTCTGTGGCCGCGTCGCGGCGTCCGCCGGAGGCCGATAAAAAGCGGACGGGTGATAATCGTGTGAAGGGGTTGGCGCCTACTCATCTCCCGCCCTCAATCTTCGTGATAAGGCGCGAATGGAAAGTGACACTTTTCCCTCCCCTCAACACGTTTCCAATCCGTGTTAATTTCCGTATTGATAGGCTAAAAAACTGAAATTCCGAACAAGGGCGTACCCAGGATCATAACTAGGGGGGGGCCATCATGGTCTAGGGGGCGAGGGGCAAGCCATGATCCAGGGGAAGGCAAGCCATGGTCCAGGGGGGGGGGGGGAGCCATGGGATTTATGAGATTACTTCCTTGAAAATATAGTTTTATTTAAGTTACATATCTTATACTATTATGTATCATTTTTCGTGGGTTTAAAGAAACTTTGTTGACTACTTTCGTTTAAATTCAGTACTGATTTTGCTTATAGACTTTTGCGATTTTTGCTTCAAGGGGGGCAGGTACCCCTCCCCTGCCCCTCACTGGGTACGCCTATGATTCCGAAGGCCAGAAACGAAGCCTTTAATCCTTTCAATTACAGTGCTTGCTTCTGAGCAACACGAAGAAACATCAAGAAAAGCATAAGCTTGAAGATGTGAAAGAGTATTCTTGCCTGAGATGCCGAATTTCCAGCGATGGACGAAGCAAGAAAGAAATAGTCTGTAGAATCGCGCAGGCGAAGGGGGCTTTCTACAAAATGAAGAATCTTCTTACAGCTGAGAGTACAAGCATAGAAGTAAGGAAACAATTCATCGGATGCTACTTATGGAGTATATTCTCTATGGAAGCGAGGCTTGGACGTTGACAGCAGCAGAGAAGTCAAGAATGGAAGCATTCGCAATGTAGGGTTACCGAAGAATGATGAAGATAAAATGGATTTTAAGTAACGAGGAAGTGCAAAGAAGAGTGGGAGAAAAGAGCAGTCTTCTAAAAACCTTAAGCAGGAGACGGAGCAACTTAGTTGTCCACATTATGAGACATTACGTCCTGATGAAAACAATCATAAAAGGACAGGTGGTAGGGAAGAAAGGCAAGGGACGGCCCCGAATGAGTTACATAGGACAGGTTATAAAGGATGTAAAAGAGAAAAAAATACGTGGCTATGGAAAGGATAGCGGATAGGAGAGTGGAATGGAGAGCTGCGTCAAAACAATCTTAGAATTGTTGACTAATGATAATGACATTGTTCATTATCAACTGTAGGTACTTAATACAGATATGAACCACTGATCATTCTATGTTCCAAAATCAAGCGTTCGAATATAAAGCTTCTAAAGCGGTTGCTTAAAATGTACATATTTTCTATTTGAAAAATCTTCAAGTTGGATTTTCCCAGAAATAATACCGGGTTATAAAGGGTGAAGCATCCAGACGCATCTTTCACCTAAGTCATTTTTGCTACCTTCTGGTCGAAATGTGGAAAAAAACTCCAGTGCTGTATTTATCCGCAAATGAAAACAATGGCTGATGTGTAAGAGGAGTGATAAGGTTCTGGATTAATAATAGCCGAAATGGATTTATGATAGCTGAAATTTGAATAAATGGTGAAACCATCCAAACCATTGAAGCCTGGCCACTCGAGATCCGGCATCAATGGCCTTGATGTCGATGGATAAGCCATTCATCGAAACGTCGGCAAGGAATGAGATGGAGGACCTAACCCCGATGGAGACGCGGGAACTTTTTACGTCAAATCGAGGCAATACTTCGGAATGGCAACATGTTGGAATTGCACTTGAAAAAATAAACTCTTATTGTCCCTTCTCCTCACACCCTTCCCATCGGCTCTTGCATCTTGTCAATCTCCACAGCGGGCGGACGAAAACAAGCGAACGGAGACGGTGCGTCTGTTTCTCCGCGCTAGTTTTTTTTTCACCAAAACATCTCCGTCCCCCAAAGATTTTTATGCTTGTCGCGTCTTCGGTGTCTTCAGAAAGTCCACACCTCCCTCCCCTCCAGCTTACTTCCCCACCCCCATACCACCCGCGAGGGTCCCAGACGGTGTGGGTACGATTTTTTATTCCTGCTCTTGTTTGTCTTTGTTTCACCGACACTGTTGGAGAAGACGCCGCTTCGTTTTTGTTTTTTGTTTGGACGCCCCATTCACAAAACATCTATCCTCTCTTTCATGGATTCCCTTGTCTTCCATAATCTGTACAAGTTTCGGTACAAATCTTAGGGTCATCGCTCTTGATTCCCTAACTTAAGGCCGCTATACACGCTGAATGATCATGTGAATGATCATGCTGAATGATTATCCTAATGAAATCATTCGGCGTGTATAATGGAAAAATTCCCGAAATAACTGTCATGCGCATGATCATTCGGTGAAAATTATAACATCTTTATATATAAATCCCTGAATTGTACCACCTTCTAAAATTAAAGAGCAATCTCTGTTATCCGGCCTCGCGGTAATCGGACACGTCTAGTAATCCGGCATGCAGGGCTGGCGACCTCCCTTCGGCTAATAATAAATTAATACACTTTCAATACATAGCAAATATTTATGTTATGATTATGTTTTTAGGTGCTCGTAAGTTCATAAAGTGCATTATGTTTTCCTTACGCGACTCACTAACTCGAGAAAAGAAATGTTCTTTGCAAAGTCACAGTAGTGTCCGAGGTTCATCGACCATAATCGTTATTATTAATTTGCTTATCTACCTCGACTCACACCCTCAGTGGTAGGGGGAGTTGGCGTCACTATGTGTATTTAATTGCAAAATCATACCCTTAAAAGCTTTTTGTCCATTGAGCTTGTTCCCTGTACGCTTCCAATAATCCGGCGTTTTCGGTTATCCGGCTTTTTCGAATATCCGGCTATGCTACGGCTGCAGTGTAAGGGTGCGGGTTCTTGCCCTTGGTGTCGGGAAGCGAATAATCACACACAAGTATTTAAAGTTTTTGACCCAAAGTTTATTTCCATTCAAAAAACCCAATATCAAAATCAATTCAAGCAAAAGGCATGAGGCATTAATGAATTTGTGCGTCCAGAATAGCCAAAATTTAGAACATTACCAAAAGTCTCGGGAAGGAGCGGAGCTGCTGGTGATGGCACGGGTGGATAGCGAGGCGCTTAGGTCGCACGGGCCATACGGCCCGTGCTTCGACTCCAACTGTGAGTTACTGAGTGAGTTCCTGAGTGCGTCCGTGTTGAGTACCAATTGCATCTACACCGTGCCATTATATAGGTAAGAGGAACCAGGATGTTTTCGTCCAAGAGGAAGGGGAAAGGAAGGGGAAGAGGAAGGTTAGGCGTTCTTGAAAGTGAAAATGTGCAAATCCCGAGGCATAGTTTGTCACAGCTGGCTATTCTGAGACGTCACACAACAACATATTTATGCACATTTAGGGAATGGAAATCTTCCATTTCCGGATCACTACAATACTCCCTTCTTTATTAAAATTGATTGATCTCTTACGAGATCGATCACATTTATACAAATGAAAAAGCAATCATAAAAACAATTAACCATTAAAATTCCCCTATAGACCAAAATAATTCACTGTTAATGCCATACATTTAAACCATGTTAAATTGCAATATTCAACAAAAAATAAAAGTATTTATACACAAGGAAACAAAGAAATACCATTATATCGTCCGTATTCCTAATTCTGTTTCACTTCTATATTTTCAATCCCTTTTTTTTTATTATCACTAAAAACGAAACAACACAAAAAGAAATAATTCAGAGTAAATTGGAAAGAAAAAGTTTGTAAATGACAAATATGTCAAGTCCTATTGATTAAAAAAAATGCGTACAAATACCTACAATTTTTCAATATCCCTTGTATTCCACATGTTCACTTCACTTTTCCACTTTTTATCACCCTCCTTTGCTGTGCTTTAAGTCCATTGTTTATTCACACAGATCCAAAGTGACTATTCGTCGCCGTAGCGAGTATCAGTTCACTGTTTTCTTGAGGAATTTAAGGGAGATAAGATGAGGACAACATGGGCACACTTCACTTTAGTTTCTTTCACTCATTACACGCTAAACACCAATTGTTTGTGTTATTTTTCACTCTTTTACACTCAATAAAATTTTCAAGGATATGTTTTACTAATGCCTTAATCTTTTCCCTAGCCGGCGTATGCTATGTTATGTCATTAAACTTATGGTTTCAATTACCCCTTATGATAATCCCGGTCAACTTGTAAAATTCCTCACACTCTTGGGACCCATCCCTTGTTAATATCCCTTTTTTATTTTAAACATATTCCCTCTTTAAAATCACAACTATCTATCCTCTCTCTCTCTTTTCATTTTTCCACCCGGGATCGTTTTCCTGTTCGTACCATATCAACGTTTGATTCCCCCAAAAATCAAGCGTAGGTTAACAACTCCCGAAAGGTTACGAGACAGTGCGTCTGCATTATAGTGTTTTTACAGGCATGTATGGGATTTGGAAAATATAACCCGCTCAATGGAAGGTACCCGCGCCTCACGCTTGTGGATCGGTACTTCAGCGAAAATATCAATTCCAATTTCAATTATCAGCTAACCCATTAAAGCCTAAATACGTAGCGAGATACTATATTTAGAACACTAGCAAGAGGCATTCCCTTAGGTGGCGCCGTAGTCTCACCCCGCATTGTTTAATTGCCGGCTGGCGCAAGTGACTACATATGGCATGTGGCATTCTAATGAGCCAATACTTGCTTCTAAAGCATGACTGATTTTGAATGCAAAAAAAGGTTCAATGAAATCGAGGTACCGAAGTACAGGTCAATCACTCTAGAAGTCCCTCAATGTCGCAAACGCAGCGACGGCTTCTTTAGACCATTTCAGTTCCAAACCTTAGTTTCAATATGCTCAATTCCCAATATTACTTTAATCGGAATCAATTATTAGAGCAACAACTACCCAGATTTCGCTCATTACCCGAGCCCTATCTCTTACGGGTTTCAGAGGGACCAATAACTCCACTTAATGAGGATTCCCATACTCCTCGGGACAAACAGGGGCTTCAAAATTACTAATACTAACTATCGACTAAGAAAATTCAGAAAACTAATATCTAATTACCGGCCAAGAAAATTCATAAAGAGGCATAGCAATCATTTCCTTGATATTTTCTATTCAAAAGTTCTTATTAAATGTCGTAATCACCATTGTCCTTCGTTGTCGGTGATGATCTTCTTTCTTCTTTGCGCCAACTGCTTGCACTGCTTCCTTGGTGACACCACCGCTCTGGAAGCGAAGTGAAAGTATCCCGGCGACAGTTTGTCTCTGCGATGCCTCCGGCCCTGTAGGTGTTGGTCAGCGGTCGTTGTCCGTCTAAAAATGTGCCTCCTCCGAAATACCGCATTATTATGACAGCTATTTTGGATTCAGCTCTCCCGGACTTTACCGTTCCTCGCAAAAGTATATGGGCGAGTAATTGCCACTCGCATCCACCGTTTACCAACAAGCTCCAATTCCCAAGAAAGTGTTTCATGACTCATCAAATGTTTTTCTGGCGATTTAAAGTACTACGCGGAATTTATCATCAAAACATTAACTCTAGAGACGCAAAGAAAGTAAAGTCAGTGTGATTATCGTTCCGACGCGTGTAAGGTGATCATAAATGAGTCACAGTAGTGTCCGAGGTTCATCGACCATAATCGTTATTATTAATTTGCTTATCTACCTCGACTCACACCCTCAGTGGTAGGGGGAGTTGGCGTCACTATGTGTATTTAATTGCAAAATCATACCCTTAAAAGCTTTTTGTCCATTGAGCTTGTTCCCTGTACGCTTCCAATAATCCGGCGTTTTCGGTTATCCGGCTTTTTCGAATATCCGGCTATGCTACGGCTGCAGTGTAAGGGTGCGGGTTCTTGCCCTTGGTGTCGGGAAGCGAATAATCACACACAAGTATTTAAAGTTTTTGACCCAAAGTTTATTTCCATTCAAAAAACCCAATATCAAAATCAATTCAAGCAAAAGGCATGAGGCATTAATGAATTTGTGCGTCCAGAATAGCCAAAATTTAGAACATTACCAAAAGTCTCGGGAAGGAGCGGAGCTGCTGGTGATGGCACGGGTGGATAGCGAGGCGCTTAGGTCGCACGGGCCATACGGCCCGTGCTTCGACTCCAACTGTGAGTTACTGAGTGAGTTCCTGAGTGCGTCCGTGTTGAGTACCAATTGCATCTACACCGTGCCATTATATAGGTAAGAGGAACCAGGATGTTTTCGTCCAAGAGGAAGGGGAAAGGAAGGGGAAGAGGAAGGTTAGGCGTTCTTGAAAGTGAAAATGTGCAAATCCCGAGGCATAGTTTGTCACAGCTGGCTATTCTGAGACGTCACACAACAACATATTTATGCACATTTAGGGAATGGAAATCTTCCATTTCCGGATCACTACAGCAGATGAGTCGGATTACCGAGATTACACTGTAATGCCGATAATACACTTACGTTTACTTAATTACGTCAGTTTCACACTTTAATCCCTGCCAAATTCAGCGGGAATGTGCTCGAGAACTAAGCCAGTATCTATCTGTTCCCTATCTCAAGCTTCTCCCTCCCTCCCTTTCTTCTACCCTCACCAAGAAATTCTCCGTTTCTCCCCCTCTTCCTCGTCACCATACTCACCCTCACTAATTTCGGTCTCGTATTTCACGACCGCCTTCGGCCGATAATGCCCTTTCCACAAATCCTAAAACCTCTTGCATAAACTGTTCCAGCTACCGTCTCTCTCAAGGGGTCTCAAGGAATTTTTTTCAGAAACGAAACTTCTCTCCTCCCCACGAACCAGAGTTAATGGGCCGTTAAATTGAGCACCATGGGTTTCCAGTGAACCGCATTTATGAGCGCACCTCATTCCCCTTCACGCTTGACGTGCACACCACATTCTACTAATTTTTCCAGAGAAACATGTGATTTTCGACCTAAGTTTGGTACGGCCGCATGCATGGCAGCTAAGAAAATTCCTTCAGGGCTTGGCGGAACTGAGAACAGTTTTTTTTAAAGAGAAATTAGCAACAAATTAAAAATATGGAGCACTTATCTGGTTATGTAAAAATCAATGTGGATAAAAATCGAAAATCGAGTTTTAAAAGTGAAAGAACGAGGAAATCGAGATAGATCCTCGATCTTCGAATCTCGATTCGAAATCGATTTTTCAACTGCCCTCAATCATCAAGAAAGCATCGCAATCAGTTGATCTTTCTAGAAAATTCTTGTGAATCCGAATGGTTCCAAGCCGTGATAAAAAACTTTAATGTGCGCGCAATTGCAAATGTTTTCACTAATAATTCACGCATTAATTCAAAGTAGATTTCTCCTATTACTCACATGTCAATGTTGAGCGTTTTTATAATGAATATATAAAATGTATTTGTTGATCCATTTTTCAAATGCCGTCGAATTTTTTTGATTGATCGAACTATTGGTATAAATTTTTATTTTTGCTGAAAACTTGAGTTTTTCATTTAAATAATAAATCGATTTCTCGAAAAATGGTGAACTTACCGCGAGATTCCGGCATGCGTGTGACGGCGTTTATAAAAAAAATTAGCGCGGAATCTGGGTAAATAACCAGGAAATTTAGTGTGGTTCTTGATCGATTTTAAATTAACAGAAAAATTAGCGTAAAGTTTTTGGAGCGCGGAGTGACTTACTCATTTGTTTATTTTTTTTTGCTTTTCATACCGGTTTTGTTTAATCCAACCGTGAATAATGTGAGAAGACATCTCGGGATGATAAACAACATGGCTCAAAAATATGTCGCAAATAATTTCCCATGTTGTTAAAGTGTGAGTGGCGAATATCTATGTTCATGGATATGCTTTTACTGGTCACTATTTTCGAAAACCTGGATAGTCAGAGAACTTCAGAATCTGAAAAATCATCGAATGTAAGGGAAAATGACAAAAATAATGAGAAAACCATATTTGGCTGTAAAAGTATAATGATGATTTGTCCTCATTGCCTTTTAGTTTCTCTGACATATAATAATCTCATTCCCAAAATTCCCGTCATTTAAGTAATGTTCGATAGCAATTAAAATTAATTTTTAATGCACGGTTTCATTTAGTTTCCTTTAAAAATTAACATTTAACTGCACTACATCATTTTTTTGTCTCTTGTAAAAGTGAACATTCAGTAAAATCAATGGTATCTTCATTCTGAAAATAGTGAGGAAGGTCTTTGAATATCGTAAAAGTAGGGTTACAAAAAATATTTTCACATTTATGAATGGGGGAAGGTGGGCAAAGCACATCGGGAGGTTGCATAAAGCAGTGTGAATGGTCATATTATTTTGGGTGGAGAATTTAAAATTCTACATTCACATACTGCCCCGCAATCCGCTCTAGTAGCGGGACGTGTTTGCATTATAGCTGTTTATCCGAACGAGAGAATTTACAAGCCAGGCACGAGTAGGTAGAGATTAATTTGCATTAGTTCGGCAAAGCATCTCTCCTATTTCATAGTATCTATCTGACCTGGAAATAAAGTTCATTTCTCAGACGTACTACTCGACGCTACTCATCTGTTCTCAGTAGCTCAATCGATCTAAGCCTAGCTTGTGGCTTCCTAGTAGTTTCTATCTGGTCCTGCTCTAATCGCAGGGAATTGCAGCTCTTTCAAAAGTGAGACTCGGACGAAATTACTTATAAGGGAACAGTAGTGGCATTAGGCAGGTTCGTATCTCCGTCAAGGGGCGATGGAAGAAACAGTAGCTTAGAAGAAAGGGGAAAAGTAAGGAAAAAATATGCATAGAAAGTAATGTTAAAAACTTGACCCTTATTGTCATTGTCACATTGTCACATCACTTTTATTTTATTGTTTTACTGTGTACTATTTATTGAAATTAAAATTAATTTCATTCATTCTATTCACTGCAAAAAAGGGGTAATTAGCGAAAAATTGTAAGAAAAATATTTGTTTGAGAATCAATAAAAGAAGGGAATTAAAACGATATGAATCTGGCTCACATGGTACAGCGCTCGCTAGGCATGCGAGAGGTACCGGGATCGATACCCGATGCCTCCAGTTTTTTTACCGGCCTCGGTGGCGGCGGGGTAAAGTCCTCGCCTGCCAAACAAGAGATCTCGGGTTCGAGTCTCGCCTGGGTAGGTTTCCTCTATTCAGGGCATGGTTGTTCGTGCTCTTTTAATTGTTAGCATGATGAAAATCCCGCTGTTAAAGGCCCATGTGTGCTGTTTTCGGTGGTATAGAAACAAATAATTAAAATAAATAGAATATCCTACTGGAGGTTTTAGTCTCTTGGGACCATTAACTTTCCCGAATCCGTCGTCTTTCCGACAACCAAACGCGGACCCCTGCTTCAACTCCGCGCCAATCGCAACTGCCTTATCCGTCACCATGCAGGTCCTTGTTTGTGAAACAACACGGGGGTTGGAGTCAGACATGTGCCCTAACTCAAGTGGTTCCTCGCGAACACAGCTCTGCAGAACATAAATAACCCGATTTGTGGAGTGTATTAGTTTTTTCTCGGCGGCTAACCATATTTTTTCTAGCTCCTTTATATTGTTGAGTTTCGCCGAACTTTGTTTGTATCATTTACTGTAGAACACTTATCGAGTTGTCTGGTCTGTTGATGCTCCCCTTGCCTCCCTAGGGCGTTTTGCGTAGGTTCAGTGGTCAAAATAGGCTTGGCGATTTCCATGGAAAAGGTTACCATCCTCACACAAATGGAATTGAACTGAGAATACCAGGAGTCACATATAGTGGCAAATCATTTTTTGGAAAAAAAAGTTTAATGTAACTGATGCCGACGTTTAAAGAGAATAATGATTGGATAGGTAAACTGAGGTTCTTAATACCAATAATTCCTGCTGAAACCTTCAATTATTTTGTCTTTCTTACCAAATTTTTCTGTTAGTCTGACTCCATATTTACTATCTAGGTATTTTTCCCACTCAATAGTGAATGTAACAAATGAATCGTGTATTTAGGGTCCGAAACGTGTAACCTACGCCAAAATGGTAACTTGCGTCTCCTAGTATTTGCTAAATCTTTGTTAAAATGTTGAAAAATAGTTGCTAAAATATAAATTAGATACATAATTGAGTAAATGGTTGTTATGTATTATCTCAAAAGAAAATTATGTTTAACAATTTTTTTTAAGTAATCGTCAGGGAATGAGACTGTGTCAACTTAATACTTCGCTGGTATCAGTGCTGTAGTTGAAAAAAAATTAGGCTGTAATCACCAAAAATTGTCAACAGCTGAATATTTATTATACATCCGGCCGCGATTGAAATGTCAAACTCCAACTCCTATATTAGTTCCAAGTTGTGCCACGAGATAACTCTGAACAAGTAAATAATCATTTCCAATTTTTCTTTCCGAAATCCATTGTACAATTTACTGTAGGGCTATTTTTTTTACATATGTAAATGGGTAGTTTAACCGGTACGCTTATAACGAGTTAGGATTTTTAATGGGTACGCCGTACCGGCCCAACTACAGCACTGGCTGGTATTTACAAAATTATTTTATTAGGAGCCAAAAGTTTGCGTTTGTCTTTCTAAAAGATCAGTCTAACAGCACTTGATATATAATCAAACGAAGTGAAATAAAATATCTGATACCCGACTCCAGAGTAGTTTCTTCCTCTCTCGCGAGAAGAGATGCCCATTTCCTTTGGTTGCAAAGATAGAAGGGAGACTGCGTGGCATCTTACGCCTTAGCACGAAAACTTATCATCTTTTGAATCTATCTGGCGTTTTCATTAGGACTAGTGGGAATGATGGTCGCAGTTACACCCTCTTCCTTCATTTCAACTTGAGTTAGACCACGCCGCGCCGCCTTTAAGGGTTCATCTGAGCGTTAATGTGTTTTTGGAGCGGGCGAGGCCCCGGCGTCTTTTCCCGTATTGTTGGCGGAAAATAACGCAGCTGAGTTCTTGAAGAAGTTACGATAAAAAACCTCGAGGGAAACTCGAGAGGTCAACTTGTGTTGTCCACGCATCATGGTGAGAGGACAGAATCGGATAATATAATGTCCGCGAACACTCCCTTTCCACCAGGGAGAGGTCAATTTTTTGCTCTTTTCCCTTCCAGCAAATTCGTATCACCGGTTTAATCTTTATTATTTACTTGACATTATCTCTTTGTTTGGCGTCGGTAATCTACTTAAAATTTAACGGAACCAACCTTGATCGCATATTCAGCGTTGTCGGCCTCAGAGATCATGCTTTATATTTTTAACTCCTTGAATTTAGTGAATGTTATAGAATGGGTCGGTAGTGTTAGAGGGTATCCTCATTGGGAAAAATAATGCATTTAGTCAGTATAAATAAATGCGGCATTCTCTTTTCTTGGAAGCAATTATATATTTTTTTAAATCAAATTTGGCCAGTTTCCTACAACTGGAGCCGTATTTTTATTAATAAATTTCTCCTTGGCAGCATAAAAAGCATAACAAAATCCGAATAATCTTAAGAATATCCTTTCTGACTTAGCTCATTATTC
Source organism: Ischnura elegans (assembly GCF_921293095.1). NCBI lineage: Eukaryota > Metazoa > Arthropoda > Insecta > Odonata > Coenagrionidae > Ischnura > Ischnura elegans. Next base: position 30,289,087 of record NC_060254.1, on the reverse strand, counting down.
TTCCAAAGTTTTGGATCAGATGATTGATTTGTCGTTGAACTATTTATTTTCCCAAATTTAACATGAAATCACGCTGAAGCTGTTAAACTAGCAAGAAGCAACTTGGAAAATTTAGAAAATCCGTCTAGTGAGTAATACCACTGACTAGTACAAAGGACTAGTACCGCTGAATCATCTCTGCTAGTAAATACCTAATAGTTCTGGTCATGGATGGGCAATATTATTTTCAACGTTGAAGGAGCCAGGAAGTATGTTTAGGTTCACCGTTTCACGGTCTCTGAAATTTTTCGTGAATAGGATGGGCGTGTTTACTAATGTGCAATACTGCTGTTTTGATGTTTACATGGATAAGGTTGATTTTGGGATTGAGATGGGTTCATTTTTGGATTTCGAAATTCCAATTTTACCCAATGGCTTGAAGAAAAGTAGATGGAGGACCAGGACCATCCTAAAATCTTTCACCCAAGCCGTCCAAAATCTAGTGAAAAAAATACCGATTTTCAGCTCAGAAAGAATACACAGAGATAATAATTCCAGTGGGGTAAATGCTACCTTGTCCTCTCACTCATATATCAATGGATATGTACAATGTATCAAGTACACATTTTCTTGGAAAATTGATGAAAAATGAAAATTAAGTGCCTTTACCACCATACTTTTGGGCCAAAGGAATATCCTCACCAACAATCTTCGTTCCAAAGTTGAGGATAATTATTAAAAATCATGAGCATTCTTTAAAAATGGAGATTACCAGTCACATCAACACAAAACCAAAATATCAATTACATGTCCGTAAAAGACAGATGAAGGTCATTTTTAAGGGTGTGACATTTTGTGTGTAGGAAATATTTTCCTCTTTGAAACGTTGTAATGACAAACGAAATATATGTCATCGAAATAAAGTTCTCAACGATTTATAAGAATTTAAAATTGCAAAGAGATTGTATAAATTTTTATTTTTTAACAGATTTAAATGCGTAAATTTTGCCTTTATTCATCATTATCAAAAGTCAATAATGTGATTAATTTATCTTTCCGAGCCTTGCCTACTAACTAATCTATTTAATTTAACTTTCCAGAGGAAATTTTCGGCAAAAGTAATTAATTTTACACACCTTGCACGTGACGCCGCCTATTACAATTACGTCCAGTCTGTTTTGTGTCTTGGGGAAAAAACCTCATTTGTTCGTCGTTTTTAAATACAGTGGTCATATAAAAGCAGTTTCCTTGCCTGGAATGAAATTTCATTTAAAATACGCGTTATTGGGTGTGATAATTTTAGCCCTCATACCCGTCAGTTCAGCACTTCGGACGAAATCCTCTTGCTTCTTTTTATAATTTAAGAGGAGGAACAAAAATGAAATGATAAAGCAACTGTTATTCAAATTCAAAATTATCTACATGACCATTCCTGACCTCGTCCCATATAATCCGTTCAATGACTTTTGTCATCGTCTGATTATGATGGCATGCCAAAAAATGGATTTTATTTTCGGCGTCGCAGATTATCACCCCGAATTCAAACTCTACAAACTTTGATGTAATTAAGTTTTTAAAATCTCACTGGTCGTCGACGTCTACTTTTATACGTTACTATCAAAACACAAAAAAATAACTCAAATCGGAGGTCGCCATTTTGTAACATATCTTTGGCATATCATTATTAAAATCTTATGAAGTGGCGATTATTAGCGAAAAAATAAGCTTTTGATAATATTGCAGAGTTTAAATACCACTTGTTTTATATAAATTAGCATTAGCATTAGGCTGAACAAATGTAATAAGAAAAAAATTTAATGTAGGCGAATTTTTTTTTTAATTTTGAGACCATGTATTTTTTATGCGAAAATAACTGACAAAAAATGCGCAAACCTTTTTACGCGCGTTAGTTTGTTGACGATGACTGTGCAAATTTTTAAGTTACGGAGTTAAAAAAATATTTTTTCGAGATTTTGGCCAGATTATTTTTGATTTCAATTCATTACGCAGCATTTGGAAATTTGTGGGCTTGACTTCTCATGAGGCCTAAAACTAACATTATGCATCCATAAATTGCCTTAGCGAGTATAAAATGGGCTGAAACTCGTTCGTTGGTACCTAAAGATTACAAAAATTATACTCCAAATGGCTATGCAAAATCCCTATATAAGTCTGATGATGGAAAAATACTCGGTGCGCATACATTTGTTGCCAAGTCGTCAGAAATCATAAACATACTGGTATATATGAATTACCCAACCGTACTCTTAAATCCGCCTGATTTAGAATTTTCTAGACAAGTCTTGAGGGGTTATAATTATAAGAGAATATATATAGAAAGATAAAAGAATATAAGAGAATACATATAGAGAGATAAAACAATATAAAATACTGAATTTATTTGATAGAATTAAGGTTGGTCATCTGTGTCAAGTGTCAGTTAATTCTCTTCCATCCATCTTTAGACTTACAAGTGAATTGAATTAATTGCATGCTTTCATTGTAATTAAAATATGCCTGAAATCAACACATACTCATCTACCCGTCTTTTTTACATTTGAAAAAAACTTTTCCGTAATTCTAATGAATGACTCCGGAGAAAGGGAGCAGTGTCAAACTCAAAGAGGTTATTTTCAGGCTTATTTTTACCTTCTCATTTTAATTTCAACACTCGAGAGTGAAACGTAATACTCATCAGACCGGTTTACCAAGAGAGAATGGTTGAAAGATTAATTTAAAGTTTTTTTCCGAGTGGAATTTATGCAAATGATGCTTTGGCGTCTTGTACGCTGTCAACACTAAGCAATCAGTTATTCGTCCCAGGCATATCATTAAATTCTTATTTTTTACGGGCCTGTCCCTCTCTGTTGACGGAAATAATTAATTTAGCTTCGGTGAGGATGCTTAATCTGCTATCTGATGCTGACAAATGTTGCTCATTACCTGGACGCAGTTTACGTCTTACTGAATCTATTAATTTTGTAGCCTATCAATATCTGGATCCGACGCGCACTCTAATGAAACTTTTATTTGCAAGTATGCCTACCTTAAAGCGGCAATTTAAACAATCCGGATTGAGTTAGTTTGGTCCAATCTAACAGGGTTATTATTTTTAACTCCGTTGCCCATTGAAAAGTAGGATATGTAGTTACATATGATGATTGTAACCGTCGGAAAACCCGATGAATTGCCACGAAAATAATTCGCCGAGAAAGAATTACAACACTATGGTTTTACTTGTTTTTTTTACTCAATAAATATAGAATTAATATATTTATAGCTCCTATAACGCTTATATCTTCTTGATACGAAAGAATTTGTGATTTGTTTTTCCATATCTTATCCATTTTTCTGCATGGAGTTGTTTGTACTTATTTTTCAGTGGTAATCATAGCATTAGAGTTAAATGCTTTGGTCCCTAATATTTTTTGTCCATTGGAAGTTGCCAGGGGACGTTGCGCGTTCGTGATATGCAGTTTTAGCCTAGTGAGGTTCTAATGCGTAGATTGCCAAAAGTCTTCTGGCAGTGATGAAAACAACAGTTTTAATAATGTTGTTATTTAATATGAATGTACATATCTCGGCGACTTAATATTATGGACGTTATTTTAATTGCTATAATTATTTTCAAGTAATACTTCTTTGGTCGTTCAAACCCAGAGGTGAGTCTTGCGCTTATTTGTGGAGGGACGGATGTCCAGTCACGTGATTACCAACCCAGCCATTGTTTATTTAAATCAGATTTCATTCCTGTGCTTCTTAATATCATTCTTGTTAATTTATGCCTCATTGCAGTTTTCCCTGCGAACACAACACACAGCGCCTTCCTCAGCATCTAAACTCGCATATTATCAACTCTTCGGTTCCCTTTTTTTGTAGATATGCCGAACAATCATTTTGATGAGCGCGCGATTAAAGAGTTGAAAGATGTAAATACGTTCTATATTATCTTGTATTTTTTACATCTCAAAGCGCAGTATTGAATAGTACGTTCATCACTAACTTATCACAAGACCCGACATTTTTGTCGACTCCTCACTTTCGAATTAACGACCTTCTCGAAGATCTTGTTTATTTTGGAGAACGGATGATTCATAGCGAATAATTATGAGGACGGAAGGTGCTGAATCTCAGCGATGTATCGTTTTAAATGGGGCGAAAGATATTTACCATCATTATAAAGGTCTGGAGTTAGTTTTAGAATCTGTGATTAAAATCACGCACCTCATCTGACAAATTCTTAAACATCTGTACCTCAGTCAATTTTAGAGTAATTGTAACACCCTGTTATATACATGATTTTGGCTATAAAAAATCTAGGCTGTGAAAAATGCATGTTTTGAATTTCTGCATGGTTGAGGGCAAAGTCGGTATTGTATAACTTTTATTTGTGATATATTTTACTGTCGGATTTCGTCACTTACCGAAAACGTTATTGGAAATCAATTCATGCATACAAATTTGGTACGCCTCCAGACTTTTCTCGTTCTCCTTCCTCAGTGTCCACGTTTCCGCACCGGAAAGCGCTGGACTCCACATCAGACTCTTCACTAGCTTTTTCTTTTAACTCTTACCCAACGATTCTCTTTAATTTAGCTCTTTCCTATTCATAAACGCCATATTACGTTTGAGCAATTCTTTTCTAAAAACCCTTTCTACTGTGACCGTTTTCTTTCCTTCCTGTCTAGCCAATTATACTCTCACCTCGTTTTTCATTTGGCAATTCTTTTGTTATTCCTAGGGAAATCCATTTCCCTTCTCCCTGAATCTCTCTGAAATATAATGCGCGGGAGACCGTTTTGCTTTTGTGCTCGCCTACTCGCCTTTTGCGTACTCGTCACCTATGTTCGAGCACAAATGCGAACGAGCATTTTAAATGCTGCAAGTTCCACGTAAAATATGACATAATCCTGCGGTTATGTGCATTCGTAGATCATTGATGGGTGCTGTAAAAATACAGCGAGAAATATGCGCGGAAAATAAAATAAATGTCCTAGAAATTCACCGGCCAATGGATTTGGCTTTTGTTGGCTTCACGGTTCGTTGAGCGCACCATTTTAATAATTCCATAAACTTAAGTTCTTCAAAGAAGAAGAAATCAAAATCAGTGCGTCGGAAAAAATTCTATCATTGCATGTACGTGAACGTTTTTTAATGTTTTGCAGAAATGGACGAACATAGCATATTGGCAAAAAGCATAATATGGATAAAAATAGCAAATTGACAAATAATCGCTGAAAAGTTCTCCTTTGCGTGGTAATATACACCTTGTTGCTCCTTTATATATTTGGTTAGGTGCGTGTCGATATCGCGAGAAATTTTCAAAATAAACTGGTGGGAAATATGGAAAAAGCCGGAATAAAATATTCATGAAATAATCCTGGAGTAATCTTTCAACTAATATAAGAACATCGAAGTCAATGAGAACGAATTAAGAAAATATAAGTGAATTCTAAAAACAAACACATGGGAAAAGTACAAAAGGACGTAGAATCGTCTTCAAATTAAGGCAAGCGAGGCAATAACTAATGACAACAATAGGCACTATAATACTGGGTAATCATAAGGCTAACAAGGGTAACAATACTGTAAGTCTATTGTAAACATTTGTTTAAGTATAGTAAGGGCAACAGTATTGTAAGAGTAAGGTTAACAATATACTTACAATATTGGGAAAAGTCGTAATATTGTCATCGCAAATCTATCATGAACAGGGCGTTACAGTAATAATAATAGTAATAATGAAGCTATCTAAAAAGCTCTCTCTAAAATAAAAATGCCAAACTAAAAATATCATTTAAATAACCCAGGAGTAATATTTCGGCTAATATAAAAACCTCGAAATTAATGAGAACGAAATAATAAAAGTTTGTCACTTCCAAAAACAAGCGCAGAAAAATTGTTATCACAGATACACTAATATTGTTTTACAGTGGCGGTCTGGGGTGAATGGGGGCTCTTGGCTGGGGCTTCCATTACCCCGGAAAATTTTAGTATATTCCATGCCCGGAAATGGATTTTGACGCTATTCTGGCTCTTTGTACGTAAAAGTTAATAAAAATATAACTGATAACTTCAGGCTTTACCTTGTGAAACCTCTCCATATTGGAAATAAAGAAATAAAACTTTGCAAGGTTCACTATTATTTTAATATGGGCACGACCCGGGTTTCGTAATGTGGTTACATCGTCAGGTGTAACCACCTGACCTTACTAAGTTTTATTTCTTTATTTCCAATTTTTAATAAAAATAGCAATTTCTAAAAAAAATACAGTGTAAAAAGTGAGAATATTCCAGCTTTTAATTCACTGGTACAAATCTAAAAAAACTCTATAATAAGCTTTTCGAATGACCCGTTCTTAAAAGAATCAGGTTCTCTTTATTCTTCTGACTCTTTTATTTTACTTAATTTTGTATGGCCTTTTTACACTGTTGTAAATAAAACAAATTGATGAAAACTTAGGATTTTGTAATTGCAAAAAAGACTGTGATTCAAGTAATCCCAGTCTTTCTTTATTGCACCTTTCACATACGCTTCACGATGGATGCGAACTTTGTGGGGGCCCCATAAGCCCAGGGCCCTCGGCGATCGCCGACCAGTCGACCTGGCCAGACCGCCCCTGGTTCCACAAATATGTATTTTCGCCTTTGAGAAAAACGTAAACCTAGAGTTCAAACCTGGGTCAGACCATTTAAAAAATTGTGGAACACACATCATAAGTGTATCTGCGATTATTTTCCCTGTTACACAGTTACACGTAGTCGGGGGGGGGGGGGGGGGGGGGGGAGATCCGGGGGGTCCAGGCTCCCCCCGCAATATAAAAACACAATTATTTTCCTTCATAACATAAAATATTGAAAAATCATGAATTTACAAAAGATTTCTTTGACAAATGAAGTTTTTTCGATTATGAAAAGTGTTAAAATTCGTTTAAAACCCTTTACTTATTACCCTGTTTTTCAAAAATTCCCCCCCCTTTCCGACCGAAATTCCTGGCTACGCCACTGGACCAAGTGTAATAGGACAGAGAATTTTCTTCAAATTTAGGCAAGAGTATATACAGCCTATAACAACACCGGAGAAAAGAGAACATTGAGAAGAATAGTATTTTCCACGACAAACACAAATAAATGGCTGCTCTGCAGCAAGGAACACGTCGGCTCACACAAAAAATCGCTGCTCTACCACCAGTTGACCACGCTTTCTATGGGGGACAAAGGGATATTTCGTCACCTCCTCCCTGTCATGCTCATCACATCGACCGCATAGTCACTCACCTGCACGGCGCACTTCCGTTCGCAAGCCTCGAGGACCACGGCCTTGGACGCCTGCTCGGCGGCGGACGCAGCGGCGGCCGCTGCTGCGGAGGCTGCGGCCGCTACCGAAGCCTTGCCGGTCGCCACGACGATGCATCGAGACAGTATAAGCAGCACCAGCGCGGGTATCCACGGCTGCTGCCGGACTCCCATCTCGACTCCAATCTACCTGAAGAACTCTCGTCACAATCTCAAATTCCTCCCTCCACCTTGACGGTTTGAACTTCCTTTCCCTTCACTCGCGTGGTTTATCAATTTATTCTTTGTGTATGAAAATAAAATTTGACGAGAAGTCTTGAATACACTCACTAAGGTCGTATATTTTTCCCGATCCGCGGTAGAAACCTAACGTCGCCAACATGGGAAAAATGTACGTAATGGAAAGAAAGTACTTATGATCTATGATAAACGGGATGGTATAGTAATACTAATAATGAACTATTTTCTTCCTTTATACAAAGCTTTGACCCTCTCTTCCTTCCGTTGTCAAGTGTTAGTTTATTATTCTATTTAGCATGGAAAATTGAAGAGAGAAACTTGAAAATACTCGCAATATTCGCTTAAGTCTATGAATCGTAGGTGAACACTAACACCAACCCCATTGTCTGTATTTTTTTCCGCTACCTACCGGTTAAACCGTCAAATCTTCATTTCACTCGCAATGTTTTAAAGTTATCATTCTGTTCTATGGAATAATTGAGGAAGGAAGCTTGAAAGCACTCGCAAAGGTTATTTATTTTCCAATCCCTTGTAGAATCTTAACTACGAACGGAATGTCATTACTTTCCTCCACAACGCGTAGGTTAGACTATCTTCCTTTTATTCACCACTTTTATAAACTTATTTTTTATTTCGGATGGAGAACTGACTATTAAAACTTGAAATCTCACCAAAGTCATTTTTTTCTTCATCACTCGAGCATTAAGATATTTAAACTTAATCTATCTGCTACATGACTGGTCGAATCTTCAAGATGTCCACTTCGGCGCTCAATTTAAAGTTCTCACGCGCACAGGTGTCCAAGCACTAGTCCGTAACGTCTCGGAAACAAACACGAAAAACTCATATTCGCACACAATCTTCACACCGCAGTTGAAATCATCAGTCTGTTTTCACTGAGTCTTCGAGGTCCGAAATTGGACGAATTTTTTTATCGTTGCGTTCTCGTATTCTCTTCGGTCACATTACACCACCGAAGCGAAGGACGTAGCTGTGTCTCCACGTCGTTTTGCGTTCGTCGCCTCTTCCGTCACATGTCTTTTCGGGGGTGTATCTACTCCCCTTTGCGGAGCGGAGTAATAACCTACTCCTGAGGGACACACGCGCGTGACTCGAGGCTTGCCCGTCTACTGAACCGGTCGCAGGAAGAGGACGGTCGAGGGCGTGAGGGGAGGGTGGTATTGGGGCGCAGAGGAAGGGGGGGATGGATGCGGGGGTGGGGAAGAGGTCGCCTCAATGTAGGGGAGAGGAGGGGTCACGCTGGCTAGTCTGCGGTAGAGCGGTCCTTTCGCACCACGCCCTCCGACACTTCCCTTCCACATCGGTCTCTTTCAGGAACCGACCATTTCCGCACGGAGCTTTTCCCGAATCCTATCACTTACCGAACGACGAAGTGCTGAACATGGTGGGTGAGGAGAGGCAGCTTTTAGATGAGATACAGAGGAGACAGAAGGTATGAATGAAGCGAGTACCTACTTAGCGGTGAGGGAATGATGAAAATGGTGTTAGAGGGTAGAATGCTAGGTAAACGCGGGATATGAAGGAAAAGTATAGGATTTTTAGATGGAATGAAAGGAGTAGGGCTTATTGTGAATTGAAGAGGGTTTAAATTTAAATTATAATTTTTTTTTAAGTTCACGTCGTATTCACTCAGTCATGGGTATTATTTTTAGTAAATCTGTAAAAAATATCGGAGGATGTCGAAATCCTTCTTATCCCCTCTCTGGTTGTATGCCTGTACCGATTTCAATGAATTAATATTCTCTTGAAAATTATATCTGTTAGTTGAAACCGATGTAAGCATAATCAATGTAAATAATAAAAAAATGAATGCAGTTAGCCACGAAGTTACTTGAAATGTGATTTGATGCTTTCCCGGCGAATAATGTGGGCAAACTCCTCTCGGGATTCCCATCGGGTTAATTTATTCATAATAACCAACGCTTCAAGCTCCGAGCAGGGACTCTTTCGCAGGGCTGTTTAATGAAAATGTCCATCTATCCCTGTCCGGAGTGGTGGATATAAGCAGCATGTCACAGCATAAGCAGCCCTGAGGATGGGTGCCGAGTCGGAGCTTGATACGTTGGCCATTATAGATAAATTTACCCGGTGGGAATGCTGAGAAGAGTTTACCCACGAAATTACTTATAAAGCTCATGTAGGGTGTTCGTAACGTTTTCATTTCAGCTCCGTTCTTAATATAAGCCCCTAGTCCTTTTCTTACCATGGAAAAAATTAATTCTTTATAATATTTCGACTTTACATCTCTTTTATTATTTTTTCTGTCGGTCTCGGAATAATATTGCGTTCAAAATGATGTCTTCTGTGAAAAACCGATCGACATATGTTGATAATTTTCGAGCGATGTAAGCCGGGCGCATAATCCTTAAAGTCCGCAGTTATCACTGTCCGGAATGGATGACATAAGCAGCGTGTCACATCATTTTTTTTCGATCGTTAGTTTGAAATACCCATCCATCGACTTTCTGTTATTTCTTTATTAAATCTTTCGCCACTCATGATGATGAAAGAGCTATATACGGGTGTGTGCCGCATGGTATATTGGATTTTACCTCGATGTTTAGTGACCGACTGCTGCTAACTTCTTCCCCATTATAAACAAAGAGGACTACCTTAAGAAGATGAAAGACACGAGATTTCTCCATCACCCCCCTCCAGTCCTTACTCCTCACCCTCTCTCTCCCACTGGAGATAAAAAGTCTGCAGCGCCAACCACCGCCACCATTTCCTTGAAGAAGTGACCAGCAGTCGGTCACGAAACGTTGGGTCAAAAACCGCGATACCTACCACGCGGCATACTCTCGTTTGTGATTTTTTGACTTTCAGATTTCATGCATGAGCCTCCATAGCTCAGGGGTTAGAGCACTGGTCTTGTAAACCAGGGGTCGAGAGTTCAAATCTCTCTGGAGGCATCTTTTTTATGCGACGTTTCTTGGCAATTCTTCAACATGAATATCTCATTGGTAAAATGTTCTCCCCTACATGGTTTTTTATACTCGAGAGCGAAATTATAATTAAAAATTCACTGTCACAGCCTGAAGTCAAGCACGTAAGAAAAGGTAGCCATGCGTTATTTTTGATTTTAAGAAACTATCCCACGAACGTTTTTCCGAAGCTTTAAATTCAGTCTACATTTCGGATGGTTTCCAAGGACCACAGGAAAGTGTTAGTTTCTTTTTTATTCTAAATGAATGAAATGACAGCTCGAGTCCTATAGGGTAGCTGCATCCTACGAATGATCCCACGATGATCCTCCTGTTTTGCAATTAGTTCTGGTGTGAGCCATACACTCAGATTATCTACTATAAGAAAACCATCACCTATCACAATATTAGCGAATATACAAACTTAAAAGGCTTGACCTAACTAGGAATCAAGTACCAATAGTAGTATTATTGGACCAATTTTTAGAATAATCATACCGGCCTGGGTGTCAGCGATCACGCTAGAAATCTCGCTAGGTTAAGTATCGTTTAGATTGGTAATAAAAAAGAGCGATTAACGTTTCTGCGCTTGCGCCCAAGATTAAAATGGCAAATTAAGAAATCATATGATGGGTTTGGGCGTGATTGGCTGACTACGACGATTGCATTGAATTTTAATGCCGTTAATTAATTTCTATTACATTTTGTACTCACGAAGAAGGAGAAATGTTAGGATTTTCATTGTTTTTATTTATTTGTGTACGAGGGTCGTATTTTTTCAACCTCCGGTAGCCTCCGATAAAAACACCACACAAGCGACAGGCGGGTACTGCGCGGAAAGGCCAACTGCGTGTCCTCCGTACCAAACGCTCAAGTCATTTCTAACCGTAAGTTGTTAGTTTTAGGTTTGTGGCAATCTCATTAGTTACACTGCCTCAATTGATTCTCCCGCTAAGTGCGCACTGCGGAGCGACAGCCAGAAAACTCGCCGAATGGCTCCATCTCAGCGCTGATGCAGCCCAACTGTTCCTTGAGCAGTTTCAATGAGACATTTTCAATCAAATTAATAGTAGCGGGCGTAACTTGGTGGAAATCCATAATCGCAGGAATAGAAGGATTAACAACTTTGCTATTTCCACATAGTAATTTATTGAGACCGACCATGTTTTCGTTACAGAGTAACATTATCAAGGTGAAAAATGCAGGTAAATTGACAACATATATAGCAGAAGGTTGGGTAGGGTTATTTCCGGGAGCCGTTGGTTAGGAGGAGGTGGGGATTGGGTTTGGAGTTAGGTTAGGCTAACGCCTGCCGATGAAGGATACGGTAAGATGACGCCTAACCTAACTCCAAACCCAACCCCTACCTCCCCCTAACCAACGGCTCCCGGAAATTACCCTACCCAACCTTCTGCTATTTATTCTGCCAATTTACCTGCATTTTTCACCTTGATAATGTTACTCTGTAACGAAAACATGGTCGGTCTCAATAAATTACTATTTGGAAATCAGGGGCGCAGCTAGAAATTAAGGCTTGGGGGGGTTTAGGTGCAACTAATACCGGTGTGTGTGGGGGTATGGAATACCCACCAGGATAAGCGGTAGGTGCGAGATCAATAAATTGCGGAATTTTAAGATAATTGGTTCAAAATGGTGATTTTTACGGCTTTCTGAGGGCTATTTTATTAATCCTTACGCTATTCTATCAGTAATATCAATCCAATTATGTATAATGAATTAAAATAAAAAATTTCTCTGAGCTCTGGGGGGGGGGGGGTTTATCCCCCAAAACCCCCCCTCGCTGCGCCACTGGTGGAAATAGCAAAGTTGTTGATCCTTCTATTCCTACATTTTCGATCACCCGCCCTGCAATGCCAACCTAGTGCCGTGTAACTTCCATCTTTCCGTTAAAATGAAGATGTGGCTGGGGGGGAAGCGTCTTCAAACGGGCGATGAGCTTCAAGACGGAGACAAAATTCATTGAAATTCATTGGCGCGGCTACATCCTATGAAGCAGGTAAAGTAAAGGTTGTCCACAGGCACGACTAATTCCTCAATCGCCGAAGCCATCATGTCGAAAGGACACCAAAAGTGTGTGTAATATTTACCAATGATATAATTTTTAATCAATTATTTTGTCTTCTGTTCATGGCCCATAGGAGCTTGAAAAAATACGGCCCTAGGACATATTTGTAGTAGATCAATTTATAAGTATTTTATTTGCTAACTATTTCCATTTCCCATTCCTAACTGAAGTTTGGTTGCCGATATTGACTTTAGCTTTTAGTTACTGAGTAGACATCTCGAGCACTCTTTTGCATTTTTACTTTGAGCTTAAGACTCACGAAAGAAGGTCATGGCTTAATCCGTTGGAGTGGTGGAGGACGAGAGAAAACTGCTGTTGGAGATTGGAGGAGTTGGAGTCGCCAGGCGTAGCGGATAATGAAGGCCAGGATAATGAGGCTTCCTTAAGCCGTATTAGTAGGGTGTGTTGGGAAAGCAGTAGAGGTTGGAGGTTGTAAAGGAGTATAGTGGAGGTTGAAAAAAAATTGTTAAGGCTGGAGCAAAATCAAAGTGTACCACATGAGAGAATCTGTGATCCTGTAAAACGTAGAAACTTGAGCCGCAGGAAATTCATCTACATCTACATACCACCGCGCAAGCCGCCACAACATGCGTGAAGAGGGGAGTGTTTGGGAACTAACCATTAACAAATAAAAAGAATATAAAACGAAGTTCCACCTAGCATTTACGAAAGACCTTTAATTTTCGGAGGAAAAGTGAATTTCCACACCCTCATACCCGAAATCCCTTCGGCCAAATATCTCTCTTAATTTATCATTTCTATCGGACCCGGCGGAGTAAAAGTGGGAGGAATGATGTTCAAATGAGTGAGATTCGCGGATGATCAGGCATTGATAAGCCAGTCTGCGAGGAGGTTTCAGGCTCTATCGGATGCGTTATACGAGCGTTGCGGGGAGAATGGGATGAGGATTAATCACAAGAAAACCAGGGTTATGCGATTTTGTAAAGCATCGCGAACGAGGAATGTGAGACTTAAGATAAGGTGGGTGCGGTAGAGATTATACTTGAATTTACGCTAAGTTTTGGAAAATAAAATCAGTCTCACCAATCTGTGAACAATTCAATATCCCCAGCAAACACTTCAAGCCAGGGTCGGTCTGGAGTGATTGGGGGCCCTCGGCTGGTGCTCACCATGGGGCCCTCCTTCCCGGGGGAATCGGGGATCCTTTTTTATAGGAAATTGACTTTGACGCTATGAAAAACGCTAGTGGGGGTTTTAGGCGCAACTAATACCGGGGAATAGGGGGGTATGGAGTAACCGCCTGGGTAAGCAGGAGGTGCGGGGCACTCCTCCGGAAATTTTTAAGATAAATAGTTCAAAATGGTGAGTTTTACGGCTTTATGAGGGATATTTTATTTATCCTTACTCTATTCTAAAAGTAATATCAATCCAATTACGTAAAATGGATTAAAGTTAAAAATTTCTCTGAGCTCTGGGGGGTGGGGGAGGGTTATCTCCTCCAAAACCCGCCTCGCTAAGCCTCTGACGAACGTAGCATAAAATCCATTCCGATTAATCTTCGTGAAACCGATTCCCTCAGCCGCAGCGACCTTTTCTGATTGCGCTTTGCTGAGGGGACTCTGTGGTCCAGCCCCAACCCACCCTTCCGCTAGCATTCTGGCACGAGAGGGATCAATGGATAGCCGGACAATCGTAGTAGCATGAGGAGACCAGAGATTGTGACCAATTGACGCCCTCGATGAAAGAGTGTGCCACTTCACTTCGTCTGATCCTCACGGGGCGAATGGCTCCAAAGAGTGGGGTGGGACGACATGGTGCCTCATAAATGTGTCCGTAAGGGGAGAAAAAGGGCACAATCCCCTCCCCCAAGAAATGGAAAAAATATAGAACAAATTAAACCCCGTCGTCTGAATTAGTTTAATAATTAAAACGCAATGGCATGGCCGCGGCATGGAGTGATGCTTCGTCACGAAAATTATATTTTTCGGATTTGTTTAAGCATAAAATATCATTGGGTGACGCAATTTACAATTAATTGGCGTAAAACAGCATTGATGAAAGCCCTCAGTGGCGCCGACTCCATAGGGCCTGAGGGGGCTCGAGCCCCCTCAAAAATTCGTCATGGGTGTGAGGAAAAAATGTGTTAGGCTTGTCGATTTTCCTCGGAGTGTCCAGATATCGAGATTCGAGTTGTCAGGGTTCTAATGTTGATCATAGGACTCTTCTAAAATGCTTAAAAAACATAAAACTCGCTGCTTATAAAATTTCCCGGGGCAAGATCCCCGGTTTGGGCCCCCGTAATACTTTTTGTAAGTCGGCATCCTTGAAAATCCCCTAACAATTATTTCATCACCTTCAGAAATTGCTAAGCATAATAATAATAAATGTAAATAAATAAATAACGCCATTCCATGTATCCGATCACTAAATTAAACTAAAACATTGCTCCGGGTGACAAGCTTCGAAAGGCTTAGCAGGGCAAAACATTAGGTCCCAAATAATATTGTTTCTACTTTGTGAAAACTTTTGGTCTCCCAATTTTTCATTTGTTTTTTCAAGTATATTTATTGTTTTTGATCGTGCAAAAAATTATTTGTACCTGTTTCCTCAAGCCGAAAAAATATTATTCTTAAAAAACTAATTATAACAGCACAATTTCCCCGTGAACCAAACCTTTGCCCAATAGGGTGCATCAGCACTAATCCAGTTATTATAATTGTTACGTCTTTATTTATCAACAGAATTTAGGAGAATACAGTCCTTTCTTACAATAAAATTGATGGAAACGCACATATATCCACGCCCTGGATGGGGAAAATCCACCCAGGCGGCATTCGAACCCGCGACCCCTGGATTAGCAGGCAAGGACTTTGTCCTACCCCCTCTGCCCCCCACCCCCGCGCCATCGAGGTCAGCAAAAAGTCCGCAGTCGGTAGGATTCGAACCTACGCTCCCAGAGGGAATCTGATTTCTAGTCAGACGCCTTAACCACTCGGCCACGACTGCATCTTTGATGTGACGATGCATTCTGTAATTCTAGTATTGGGTAAGCGCAAGATCGCCTAACTGGATTCGATGAATTGGGTTAGTGAAGAGGCTAGTGTGTTGGTTTCCCACCAATTTGGTCCGGATTCTAATCCCGGCGACGGCGGAGATTTTTCTCTCAATATCGGATACCTGCTTGAATTCTTTGAGGAGGGCATTTTAAGACGAACACTCCGTCCGCCATATGGGACGTTCAGCCGTGGTCCACTTGGCCTTTCGTCAAGAGAATGCAAACGCTGACGCCAGGTTTCTCTCTTGTCGAGCGACTAAGGGCGCACAAATTGAAATTAATTTATTAGAAAAACTGTTTGAGACGGCAAATTCTAAAAATAAAAATACCTACTTAAACTGTAAGTGATTTTAATGTAATTTAAACCACGTACAAAACCGCGCCATTCTTTCATGACAACCCTTCCTTACCTACCTTTCCCTCACCGCGCAAATGACTTCAGGTGTCATTTTATCTTTGGTGTATACATAAATGTCAACTAGTTCAGTGGTTATTCTAGTGCTAAAAATGAGTGTGACTGATAATAATTAATGGTATTTTCCAGCACTTGGTAACAATACAAGCATCACCTACCTTCGTACCTATGTCATTCACTCATGAATTTAACTCAGAGGCTGGTTTTGCATATGTGAGGATAGAGCTCGTCCCATATTAAGGCGTAGGCAACTTTTCTCAATAAGGATACCGGGCGGTTCTTTTCGCTGGCCTTCTTTCAACTACGAGGATTTACGTTTGGGGTGTCCAAATGCTTACCTTGAGATATGAGTCTGAGAGCCTACGTTCAGCTTCACCCTCTAGGCTACCAAGCTCCACAAAGAAAAAATTGTCTGCCGAGACCGCAATATGAACCGCGGTAAGCAATCGTCCGTATTCGTGTCTGGTGCTATTTAACTTTGTGCATTTGCCAATTCATCGCCTTTCCTCGCAGAAATTGATTGAAGTCGACCGTTAAATTTTTAACGGCGAATTCGGCATCTTTTACCTGGAAAAGATTGTTTAGGTACGTGATAGTTTTATAATCTACCTAATTGTAATTTGATGTGTCGGACTTATTTTTAGGGTCCAAGCCTTTATTTTTTAAAAGGAATTAATCTAATTAAAATAAATAATCGTATTTTTTTACATTATGGGCTATGTTTTAGAGGTTACTCAGAAGATTTACAATTATGATTATTGTTTATCGCGTTGGCCGCAAATACTTTGGTATCATACTCTATTCTAACTATATTTTATATAAAGTGTGACATAGTTTACGCTGTGCTGATTTCAGTGGCGGATTTAGGGCGGGCGGCAGGGGATAGGAGGTGGGGGCGAACCCCCTGTAAATTCAAGAAAAATTGAGAAGATGATAATCTTTAAAATGGTTCTCAAATAAAAGATTTTATTCTAACAGCCTTTCAAATGATATTTTAAAATAATTTATGAAAATCTAAGAGCTTCTTGTCTACACAAATCAGACCTCAAATGACAATATCGCGAAGTATTTCATGTCACCAAGCGCTGCGGATAGTAATGAAGGCCTCCCCTCCCCAAAAACTACGAAATTGATCCACTCCTGGCAGAAATCATGATTTCCAGGTACTTATATAAAACTCAAATACGTGACCTGGTTATTTTAACTTGTTTGTTTGTTCCAATCGCTGGAACCTTGCGTGTAATTAGACAAATTACATATTTATACAACGTAAAGGGCAAGAATCCTTATTTGAAACCAATTTATATCTGGTTGTTAATGCAATCAACTTATTTTTAATGTAAGTCTTTCCAAATGTCCCAAACATTCCTTTTTCTTTGTTTCAACAACGCCTTAGCGACCCAACATATTCTAAATCTGGACGCTGAGGTTAAATGTGGTAATTATTTTCGCCAAATTTGCGTTTGAGCATCTAAATCGACCAATTATTATCTATCCATTTTCTCCATTTGTCATAAGTGAATACCGTGCCGTGACGTCATGCGCGTGCGCTCCGATGACGTAGTGTTTTCAAGCAGCCTGTGAAGAGTAATTTTTAAAGACTCATATCTCAGTTAAAAAATATTATTCATCCGTGATATTATCGCCGAGTACATTTGAGGTAGGGACCTTCTTATTCCAGTATTTTAAAAAATTATGCATGTTCCACATTGGTTTGTAACTCACTTCCCATTGTCGGATCGGCTTGAAATTTTCAGTACCGATGAGAGCCAAATGACAGTGAATTCTTACACTAGGTCTTCAGAGGCATAATAAGCCAGTGGCGATGCGAGGCGGGGTTTTGGGTATAAACACTCTCAAAGCTTTTTTTTATGGAAAATCGCGTTTTTTAAATATCTTTTATTTAATTTTTATTTGAGGTCACCATAGTATGCAGGGGAAAGAAAGGCGACCGTTGACAAAGGGAATGGCAATGGTTGCATCCGCAGTGGAACTGAAAGACTGCGGGAGAGTAAGGATATGAGAGCTGTATAGGATTGCCAACTCGTCATTCAAGATTGGCCGGAAGGATTTAATCGCTCTTTGTATGTCAATTATTTCGAACGACAGTAGCTGGGGAATCCAATTCCACCTTAGGTGTTAAGTATCAGTATCTACAAACGACTTTTCATATCTTTTAAAAATTAAATGTTATTCATAAATGCAGGATTCGTTTTTACGAGATTCTATTCAACATTTGTTGCTATAATTATCGCCGCTACTTTTAAACGTTCAACATAGCGCGGGGATGGTACGATTAATTATTATCCTGGTATTTTTTTTTATTTTAGACTTTTACAAAGGTGATTTCCAGGGGATTTCGTTTGAGCTACAAATATCCCGATATTTTTTACTACTGAGAAGCAAGTATTGTTTTTCATTTGTTTTCCAATCATTGGTTTGGATATGTGGTCGTTCTTTAACATGCAACTTTTTGCGTACGTGTTAGAATGCACACTGTGCTGTGCAACATTTTCACGAAGGCTCTTCCTATGACGTATGAACATCGATTAACTCCTTCCGGCCACTCTTGTGAGCACGAGTTGGCAGTCCTATACGGCTCTCATATCCTAACCCTCCTGCAGTTCTTTCAATGCCACTTCGGATGTTACCATACCAGTACCCTTTGTCAACGTAAACTTTTTCCTCTGGGATCTATTTTTATTTCTTTGAGAATGGTTGATCTAACATAGCTGCGTAACATAGGTATTTATTAGGTACTTCAGTAAAGCAACTGGATTTCATGATATCGGGGTATTTATGGCTGGCACGATAAACATTAAACATGATATTAATTCCAAATTCTACCATCTAAATAACAATGGTTATCGTCGAAAATATCGGGTCACACTGATAAAGATTTCACTGATTTTTCCAGGAATAACATCATACTCTTTCAGAAATTAATAATTCAAGAATATATATTGTTTTTAAATACGAATAATATAAGAAGCTATCACTCCCTGATGGACAACTCGTTGTAGGTGCTGACACTAAAGAATAAATGTAAACAACAAATTTCAAGGTGGCTTCTCAGTACCATTAAAATGAGTTCTTAATATCTTTTGAAATAGTAAAATTTTTATGCGCGTGATTTTATTTTAAATATTTTATTTATTTAACCGTTTATTTCGGACCTGGACATATATTGCGGCTCCCAGTTGCTATCCACTATGCTACACCGTAACAATTCTGTTTTTAATCGCTCTGAACGTCGAAGCCTATCACACAACGCAGCAGGATCCAGCACTTATCAGCCTTATTGTCCATAAGTATTCTAATACGTACAATCTTTTAACTCGTAAAAGTAGTTAAAATATCGCACTGCCATCCATTTTACCCTATTTTATTCACCAATTGAGTCTGTTTGACCTAGGTAGCGGCGGGGTTTTGTCCTCGCAGGGTATTTCTAGCTCTCCAGTAAAAGTTTTTATTCCAAAAGTTTAATTAATAATGTTTTAAAACTATTGATGAAAATCTTAAGACTCTTGTCTACGCATATCACACCTCAATAATCATTATCGTGGAGAAGTATTGTACACCACCAAGCACTGCAGATAGTAATAAACCTTCTGCTGTCCCCAAAAACAACGAATTTAATCGGCTCCTGGCTGACATTATGATTCTCAGGTACTTAACGAAAGCTAAAATACATGCCCGGTTATTAAACCTGGTTTTAAATGATATGAAAAGTTGATTGAGATACTTAATACCTACGGTCAGTGGGGTAGCCATGGGGGAAAGGGGTTTTTCGGGTCACAAAAGAGGCGCCAAAAAAGTAAGATGGCCTCAATAAATAACTTATAATAA
This sequence comes from Ischnura elegans, assembly GCF_921293095.1. Lineage (NCBI taxonomy): Eukaryota > Metazoa > Arthropoda > Insecta > Odonata > Coenagrionidae > Ischnura > Ischnura elegans. The sequence continues at coordinate 30,269,261 of NC_060254.1, read as the reverse complement.
CCACTGGTACAGAGTCACTGTTTTTGAGTCCTAAAAATCACGTTTTCAACATCAAAAACCCCAAAATTTGAAATCTCCGGTAAACCCCCCCCTCCACAATTTCAAAATCCTAGCTACACCACTGCCTACGGTGGAATTGGATACGAAGACAACTTTCGTTCGAAATAACTGACATACAATGAGCGATTAAATTCTTCCGGCCAATCTTGAATCCACGAGTTGGCAATCCTATACAGCTCTCATAACCTTATTCTCCCTCAGTTCCTTTCAATTCTTATATTCTTATGCGGACGTAACCATTGCCGTTCCCTATATCAACTTTCGCCTTTTCAAACTTCTGAGAAAATACTGAGATAAAACATTTAAATTATAGAAACAGGAGAATGCTGACAAGGGCGTGCTCCATGAGGGTCAACTTTAGAGCTGTGAAGCTAATTTTTCTTTTAGTACTAATTTAAATTTATTCTTAATTATTTTTCTCTAAACGGGCCTTAATTCGTCGCGAAAATGATAGGTCGAGCAGGAATGATGGACCGGCTCAAACTCGTGTTTTAACGAATTGACCTATCTTTGTAACTTGTTGGTAAATAAATTAATCGAACGTGAAGCAAGCGAGATATCGAACGACCTAGCCCCACGCCATTCAAACAGCCCCATTCCACATCCTCTGAAGGCCCCTTCCCGTCAACACCCGCGCTCGGAGTCGCGCGAGCCCAACCGCTCCGCCCTAACCAGTCTCCTGGGACACCCAGCGCTCTGTGTAAACTCCCTTCCTGGCCCCCCACCCCCGACCCTGTGCCATGTCAATTGACTTTTTAAGTGGCCGGGATGGGGGCGTTTGGGGCGAAGCAGGGGAAGGGGGATGAGGGAAGTGGTGGGGGGTGAACGAGGGGTGGGGGGGAGGATGTGGAGGGGGGTTGCGCTAGGGTAGGGTGGATGGGGGAAGTGAGATACCTAAATGAGTTAGGGGAAAGTATTATGTAGATATTACATTCCGGATAAATGGGAAACATAGGGACAAGTACACTCCGCCCCATTCAACAGCGGTTCCATTTATCCGAAGCACTCCGTAAAGTCATGAAAGTTGAATTGTGCCCAAGAAGACTTTTTTTCCTGGCAATTCTTGTAAATTTCACCGCTGTTCACGCGGCAGTCTCGAAATGTTACTCACAACAGCTAAATGAGTTAGGGGAAAGTATTACGTAGATGTTACATTCCGGATAAATGAGAAGCAACGGTAACAGTACACTTTGCCCCATTCAACAGGTGTCCCATTCATCCGTTGCACACCGTAAATTCACGCACGTTGATTTGTAACTAAGAATACAATTTGTTGCTCATGGAAATTCATGTAAATTTCACCACCTTTCACGCGACAGACTCGAAATATTACACATTACCGCTAAATGAGTTAGTGGAGAGTATTACGAAGATATTACATTCAGGATAAATGGGAATCTTCGAGACAAGTACACTTTCTCCCATTAAACAGCAATCCCATTTATCCGAGGCACTTAGTAAATTCATGGAAGTTGAATTGTAATTAAGAAGACATTTTCTCTCATGGAATTTCATGTGAATTTCCCCGCCGTTCATGCGTCAGGCTCAAAATATTACACATTACCAATATGCGCGGCTTTACCGCATATTTTACCGTATCTTTGCAGAAGCGATGGATTTAAGATATCGTTTTATTCCATTCACAATATGGGATCATAATACCTGTGATAGTTTAGCTTTAGGATAGCTTGACTCGGATTAGATGAAATAGTCTCTGCATATATAGTTATTAATTGCTATAATTGACAATATATCTGCATGCATTTCTTGGCGTGGATAAATCACTAACTATGCTAAATTTTTGTTTCTTACAACTAGGTAGTAGTGTTATTTGCATAGGTAATAGCATGTTTGTGTCTTTAGCACTCTCCCAGTTTCAGGTCTGACCACGTGTCGTTGTACTGTGTGCTTAACCTGTGTCCTGCAGGCGAGCGCATTTCTGATTAAGGCTAGGATGAGGGCTGCATGCCTAGTGTGGAATCATTCCGTGCCACACCCTGATGGTGGCTTGCATGGTACCTCGAAACTAGAGTTGTGACTTCAGCAGGAAGAAAAGCGAGAGATGACGGACAGGGCTGGTTCTAGACATTTTTCTAGTGTAAGCGAACAAAAGTCCTCACCCCCTCAATCTCTTTAATTTCCTTGTTTGATTAGTACTGAACATTGGACTGAGCGCTAAGGCATGCTCTCTTGCTTGGTACCCTACGTGGCCTTGTACTTAGCTTACCGCTTATCTGGCCCTGAGGACGGATCACTGACGGAAACTTTCATCTGGGATGCAGGCAAATGTTCTAAACTTCCAGCCATTGCACATAGGTTCTCAATTATATACTTGTACACATTATCTCATTTATAGACATACTAATTTTTATGTCTCCAACTTCTAATTTTGTTTAATAGCAACAGCTGCAAAATGAAGAAAAATAGTCAATTTGTAATCGTGTGGGGATATAGTAAAGTCTGACCCACCATAGTGCTTTTATATTATAAAAGGCACTAAATTTCAAATGAAATTTAAGTCCCCTGGAGTCTACCCACACCACCCTTGATCCACAAAATCCTCATTCAATTGGAATATCAGTAGAGCCAGTGTGATCTCACTCATAACATGCCAACAAGGAAGATTTACCCCTAATTTTATCCTCATGTTCACAAAAGTATATGAGTCCATATTTTATCTTTGTTTTAAAGCACTATTTGAAATAAAATTTTATCTCATTACCAAATAAAGCTCAGCAGAATATAATTATTTCCCTGTAATAGTTTATATAGAATATAAGTGTGGTGACCTTATGGCACAATAAAAACAAATGCAAATGGGACAGAGACATTTATTGAAAACTAGGTGCTTACACAGCTGACTTCAGGTTTAAAAGCACTTGTTGCCGCAGTCACTTTTTGGTCCATTTTTCACCATGTGCTCTGACTCTCACATCTGGGCCCCTCAAGGTTGCTGATTCATTGCCCTTTGATACCTGTTCGATATAACTGATATTAGTGCATCATGGCGGGCCTTCAAAATAGTTCCCTCGCATCAATAAACGGTGGATAAACTGCTGATTGGGGTGATATAAAAGGCAGAGATTCATATTTTTATAATTTTATTCATTTAATTATAACATATCACAACTGTACAAATACATTTATAAATAAAAAAATCTTGAGAAACCGCTAGACTTGGATGACCAAATGTCAAATAATAGATCCCAACATTAGCAGAGAAAAACACTTGAATTGTTTGAAGAAGTTTTATATCACAGAGGAAGGAATTATTTTTAAAATATGAGGCTTCACATATATTGTAAGGATAGTTCTTCTTTGTACAGCTCCCAATTATCCATTGGTCTACTTCATCAAACGTAAATGAAGAGATTAGTGTGGTGCTAGAGGAAATGCTGATCCCTTGCCCATTGTAATCATGGGTTGTGGTTATTTACACTTGTGAAACAATTTTTTAATGAGTATTCTTGGGCTGAAAAAGCATTTCCAGGCTTGAAATATCATCTACGGAAGACTGTAGAGGTATACAGATATTATTCTTGGTGTGAAAGTTATATGATATGAAATGAAGAGGATACATCTGAAAAAAATGAATGACTCTTAATTCTAAGGGTTTTCTTTCCAGGGCAGTGCCATTATGTTACATACGTGTTCTTTAGTTTTGGATGATCTGAACAACAGCAACATTAAATATTCATAAGTACATACTTTTTCATTGATGATTCCATCAATCTATAATTGAAGCACAATAATTAGTAAAATTTAATCGGGTTAAGAGTTAAATAATGAGTACCATTTGCCATGGACTTATCATTTATGAACTTAATGAGCTTCAATGGAATGCTGGTCAACTTGTTCTTAATAATACTGCTCTTGGTTGCCAATTCCATCACAACCTAAACCTCTAGGTTATTGAATTGCTTTTGGTGATGCCCTTGATTTACATATATTCTCTTCCTTTTAGAAGGAACGAGCCTCCTAGTGATTAAAACTTGATTTAAGTAATGGTCGCAGTTGTTGGTTGCTGGGCTCTTTGGCTCTCTGCAGCCTCCTTCTTCTTTTCTTTAGCTGACCTGAAAAATATAAAAGACAGTGATTTTATTTTAAAGCATATGCATATATGGGTTAAATTTTAATGAATTTCTTGACATAAGATATCAATTTATATTTGTTCATGATATTTCTGTTTAAATTTTTTAGTTACTCCATTTCCACATCATAGCCTAACTCTTTAACTGCCTGTCCATAATGAGTGGAATATGCAAAGACTTCCAAGGCTTTCTTTATCGGGAAGTTTGAAAGATTTTATATTTTAAATTATTTCTAGTACTCAAATTCACTTAATAACTCTACAGTTCTCCCAACGCTGGAGATATATTAGTGCTGAAAACTATGGAACCAAGGAATAAATTTAGTGATGAAATATAATTTTTACAAAGGAATATATAACAATGCCACTATTAAATTGTGAAAAGGTAGGCCAATAAAACAGCCTTTGGCATCCAACCAGGGTCGATATATCAGCCCACTGGCAGTGAAAGGGTTTTATTACAAGGTGTTAATTAATTCATAGGCACATGGACCTTTAAATTTCCTTCTCCCGTAAATTCTAATAGACGATATTTGCAGAAGAGTGTCATGTAAATGATTCAATTCCAGATGTATGATGGGGCACAATTAGATAACTTATATCTACCGATAGTTGATCAGTTTAAAAATAAATGACCAATTTTGCATTGGCTTGTTTGTGACTAGATTTTGGCTTTGTAGCATCGTAGTTTTATAATAATTGGGTCGGTTTTCTGGTTTAATACATGCTTCATGCAATGTGGTGTCATTTCACCTCCTTTTCTGGCTGAAGTATCCTTAGGTATGGCTAAAGTGAAATTTAGAGGAAGTGAAATTTCTCCACAATCAGATTGGAATGTGAACGATACTCAAGAATTTACCCATGTTTTTCTACAAGAAATCAATTCGATTGCTCTTGAAGCCTTAAATCCTTATGTCCATAAGATCATTAGGTCAGTGGAGTCTGAAATTAACGTAACAGATGTGCAAAGGTAGACAGGTGATGGCTTCTATTAATAGATTAGATTTGGTAGAAATTTTGGGTGTATCAAATACAATCAGTCTCCATCAATAATGAACATGCTACAATAACTTGATTTTGTATATTGATGATTTTCATATTTGATGTGAAAACATTGATTTTCCTACCCCACAAATGATTCATGCAAGCTCACAAAATTATATACAATGGGCATGCATTATTTATACTTGGCTCTCATAGTTCCCCTTATGCATTTCAATCACATATCATTATGACTATTCCTTTGTCTTAAAAATATGGGTTCTTCAACACTTATTTTCCCATTTGCAAAAAATATTAGAGTTTGGTTTGTTCAGTTCCTCTGTTTTCAGTTCTTATGGACCTTGAGCCTAGAACCCAAATGTGAACCAAAGCCAAAAAGAATCAGTAACAAAATAACTTGTGCAAAACCTTGTTTGAAAACTTTTCATGAGCAGTGAAGACGTAAAACATGATTAGGTTATGGATCCAATCGCTTGCAAGACGTCTTGATGTGTTAATTTAAATAGCTTTCACAATATGCTATAATAAAACTATTAATAGTTTTTGACTTTGAAGCAATAAAATGAAGCACTTGACAAAGAACCAAATGTGGTTAATGAGATCACGAATAGGGTACATAGTTTCCTTCATCAAAGAAAACGAAAGGCATTGATTGCGATTGCTTACCCACCATTAGTGTATTAATAATATACAAATTATTTGGTTTTAGAAATCCCAGTTTAGATGAATGTTAATGGTCAAGTTTAACCTTATTTTAAAAAGGCCGGACTGGTGCCCATGCGATGCCACTCCACATGACGCCACAGGGACCTTAATGCTATAAGAGTAGAAAGGAGTTTTACATCGTCTGAGATTACCAATGCATGCATGAGGCACAGAGCTCAGGGAAACATCTCTTAATAATCACCTATTAAAATTGCCTAAGGTCAGAAAGTTCCTTCGTTTGATAGGGAATTAATAATCCTTATTTGACCCAAGCGCTACCTGCTAGCAGAGTACTCTGCAACCTTCTAGCAGCCTGCATTGTATCGGCGCTCATAGCCTCTCACCAAGGTGGCCCCACACAGCGGTAGCCGGAACCAGAATGATGTCACACGGGCTTTTCCCGGCATTCATACTTAGCAATCGCGTTTTCGTGCGCTTGAAATTTTTTCACTTTTCATTTAATAGCGAAAAATAGATATCCCCATTTAAAAATCTAAAAGTGTAAAATACGTACTCCAGGAGTAATAATCTTTCAATTTGGGCAATAAAAAAATAGGAAACCGCCATGTGATGGATTAAGTAGGGGTTGTCCCCCATTTATTTCTGGAAAAATTGAATAGATGATATTCTTCACAATAGCTCACCAATGAATTTTTTATTTCACCAAATTATAAAAAAATGAAATGGATTGATTCAGCTTTCATTTTGTGAAAATCCATGCTGAATGAATAAAAACAACCTGTGTTATTTTCACAGAGATTTTTTAATGATGCGACACATTTCAATACTGAGGCATCATTCTCAAGTAAAATGCTGGACAAACTTCAAGCACAACTCAACTTTCCCCTTCCTCCAATACCCCCTCATCCCTAGCTAATGCATAGTTTGTACCAGGGGCGCAGCTAGCAATTAAGGCTGGGGGGGGGGGGGGAAGTTAGGTGCAACTAATACTAGGGCGTGTGGGGGTACGGTATGCCCACCAGGATAAGAGGTTGGTGCGAGATTAATAAATTGCGGAATTTTAAGATGAATCGTTGAAAATGATGAGTTTTACAGCTTTCTGAGGGATATTTGTTCCTGTTTTCCAAGCCTCGTACGCGCGACCGCGCTCCTTGATCACGGATACACGGCAGCAGTTGCGACCTGGCCAACTTGTGCGAGATGCGACTACATGGTGTGGTGCCTGACAGTGTAGTTTCCATTGTCAAGCAGTAGTTTTGAAGCATTCATGCAAACCACTTTTCTATATTCGTGATCACACAGCCACGGATGTGTGGTTTTCGAAACCAGGCCTTACATGGAGCATTAATAATATGAGTACAACCATGTTATCGCCGCTAAAAAGATCGCAAACTGGCGAAGAAAGCTCTCAATGAGTCCGGGAAGCACTCTTAAATAACAGAATAACTGCACAAATAATAATATATTGTTTGTTTTATGTAAATTATGAACATTACAAGACATTTAAGAGAAAGTTTAGATTATCCGTGTTTTCTGATTATTCGTGCTGTCTCTCCCCATCATTAGTGGAAAATCGGGAGTGTACTGTACATACTGTGGAACCTGGATAATTTGAACTTCTATAATTCAAAATATTCTTTAATGCGAATATTTCTCATGGTCCCTAGCATTTTGTATTCAAACAATGCTAAAAAAATCATGGATAATTCGAATTTTATTTTGGATAATTCGAATTTTTGGTTTGTCAAATTAAGGTTTAAATATTCTATTAGTAAATGAAGTACATATTTAATGCTTTTAATCTCTTTGGTTATAATACTGCAGTAAATTATTATATGAATATTAGTGAGCAGTGTATTAAGCTATGACATCTTGTCTAAACTTATACAATTTCGAGTTAAGTTGGTAGTGCACAGCAGTTCAGATTTTTCTGAGGACATTTTAAGGTTAGAATAAAAATGTTACTATACTTTACTGCGTAGTTTGTTGAAATAAATATTCCTATTTTAAGATTACTTTAATCTAGGTAATTGGTGTTAATCAAAGTACATATTTATATTTCTAGAGTGTCAATTTAATATAGAGTTTTGACTGGAAATATGAATTTTATTGTATTGGAACAATTTTTTAAGGACTTCTTTAATTAGAATTTTTGGATATTTTGAAGTTTTTAACTGGTCCCTTGATTTTCGAATTATCCAAGTTCCACTGTAATTGCAAATGTGGTTTGAAATGTATGTAATCTTACGGAACATGAGTAAAACCGTTTTCCTCACCTTGCCATTTCTTCTCCCTCTTCTATTGTTTGGGGCATTCGGCGATTTGCAGTCTCAGGCAGGAGAAGTACACACAAGCCACCAATCACTCCCAATGCACCCAGTGTACCCATCGGTAAATGCGCATCCATCTGAGACTGAGAAGAATGAAAGAAAATACTATGTAAACATCTAAGGTCATTCACATTAACATTGAAATAAGACGATGATTATGGAAGGTCCATGCTAGTATTAGCAAGTGACATTTTGAGATACTAGTACATATTTGCAAGAATGCCTGTGGTTATTATTGAGAGAGATAAAATATTATTTACTTGATTTCAAATTGCATTTGCCAATTCTTCATGCAATGTAGTAGCTGCAGGGTTAAAAATGACATATGTAATAATGATATAGGCCACTTATGAAATCAAAAAAAATGCATTGTATCTTTCCTGAAATAAAATTTCAAAATTTGTGAGGGTAAAATAATGATATTAATTGAATTACTCCGCTAATTTCTAAATTTAAACGGAAAATACTACTATTTAAGTAATCAATTCCACCAATTGGTGCAAACTCTTTTGCTCAGTTTTTGCCAGTGAGGCTTTTTTTTTCTTTTAGAAAATCCAGCTTTTTTCTGCATGCTGTGGATACACCATCACACAATTGGCATGCTTAAAATATCATCATACAAATCATCAGCATGGCATGGAGCCCTATACATTTCTAATGCTATATAGTACACCATTGTACTACATGGGAATAGGTTCCATAATGATCATAGTTCAGGGATGTGGGCAGCATAGTTAGAAGCATCTGATGGGACCTGCTGGAAGGTTGATAACAATGCCACTGTCAGTAGATGGCACTCAGGGAAAAGTGAGACCATCTAAAATCTAAATAACAGCAACAGCAACATTAGGCATGGAGTCATTGGCTCTCTGACCTGTGTCCTATACATAAGTACTCCCATGGAGCAATATCCTCCATATACCAGAGGTGACTCTTCCCTATCAAAAGTATCTATGCTCTTACTCTAGTTCTTGAATTAAACTCGATGGCTTCAGGCTTAACTTTGTGAAAATCCATTGTAAACAATTAAAAGGTATCATACTTTTTCACACAATTTAAGTAACTATTTAAAGATGTCACTCTGAATTTTATACTCAAGGTCTGGTAGAGTTTAGCCTTCTTTGCTGTACTGGCATTTTCAATAAACCCGATGGTTTCAGGCTTAACTTTGTGAAAATCCACAGTAAACAACTAAATTGTGTGAAAAAGTACCGTACCTTTTTAATTATTTTCTGGAATCAACCCTGAAAAGTATCAGTTTTCTTCTTGAGATGATCTTTAAAGATCTTTAACAATTGTTTTTGTAAACAGTATTTTTTTTGGGCTCTGTTCATGGATGGTTAGCCAATACCTACAGATAAATTCACTCATTGGTCAGGCCACAGGTACAAAGGTAGTATATCTTTTTTGTATATCTGTCAGTATGGCCTAAATAAGTTTTCCTACATGCTGTAAATATCCGTAGGGATACATACTATTTTTTCTTAGTGGATTATTTGCAGCAATTTTGTGGATTTATTGCTGCAATGACTTATTCCACTACATAATGTTGAACGAGGACCCTCAATATATATTTTCTTGACGCTGCTTTCTATGCATGATCATATCAAAGATGCCTTTCCATCTTTTTTGGTTACTTCAGCCTTCACATTTCAAATCTTCCACGCAAACTAAGTTAAACGTGCTGATGCCATCCCGAGGAGGAACTACCATCACAACATAGTACCAGTGAATTCTCATTGGGGGCAGCACATAGGGATATGCATATAAAGGATGGCTGCCAAAAGAAAATATTGAAACATGATAGTGATTAACAAAATCAATCCAACCAAATTTCCATTTTCTCCCTCTAAGGATTTGGATAGGATTTTTGGATTCTGATTTTTGGATTTGTACTGTTTACATATAATCAACCAGGTGCGCAGCTAAGAATTGAGGCTGGGGGGGGGGGGGGGTTAATGGGTGCAACTAATACTGGGGGGTATGGAATACTGGAGGTTTGGTTGGCCTACCCCAGAAAATTTTAAGATATATGGTTCAAAATGGTGACTTTTACTGATTTCTGGGGGATATTTTATTAGTCCTTACACAATTCTATAAGTAATATTTATCCAATTAAGTAAAATTGATTAAATTTTAAAATTTCTCTGATCTGGGAGGGGGGCTTATCCCTCAAAATCCCCTTTGCTATGCCATTGTCATCAACTGGTTCTCTGCTCCTTGGCAGGTCCCAAACACTACAGTCGTCTCCACCTCCTCCTGCCCAAGGCCTTCTCTTTGGTTATTTTATATGTACCTTCTTCCCATCTATATTTCCTTCTTTTACCTATGTATTCAGTTTAAATATGCTTATGGAGGAAAAGCATTTAGCCCTGTATCTACTGGTAAAGTTACACTTACCAAGCCCCACAAGTAGGGGACCAGCATCAGCGCCACTCCTGCTGGTATATTTGATGATCCGACACCAAGATTTCTCACAACTGTTGGGAACAGTTCAGCTGTAAACACTGGAAGCATTGCATTTGAAGCAGAAATGGAGAATTTGCCCGCCATGGCCATTGTGATTGTTACCCACTCCAGATCAGCTCTTCCTGTTGTAAAACATAAAAAGATTTTAAAAATATAATTTTAAAATATCCCTTGTTTTTTATGCAACTTATTCAGGAGGTAGAAAATGTTTTTATTTCTAAGGGGAAGGGCAGCCCTTGATGAAATTAAAGATATTTCTAAATTATCTTCTTTAACGATGAGCAGTGGCGTAACTATTGGGGGGGGGGGGGAGGGGGATGAGGGGAAAGATCCCCCAAAACATCTGAGAAATAAAAAAAAATATTTAAAACTATTGTCTAGTTTTGACATATAAAAACTCCATCTGCTTTAAGTTAAAGATCATTTATTAATATCATGGCAGTAAGTCATTTGAGTCATTGAGATGAGTCATTTTTTCAAAAAATTTTCCTGCACAATTGCCTGGGGGGAGGTTGGCCACCCGAGGCCCCTCCGTCCCCCTTCCCCAAAGCATATTCCTAGCTAAGCTACTGATGATGAGTAATTTTAGAGTTTTGGTGAAGCAGTAAGTATGGACAAGAGGATGGAAGTGCATGGAATGATTTTTTGTAATGTATTGTAATTATGTATTTAAAACCAAAGGAAATCAAGTTGTGGGACAACATTTGAATTCCATCAATGCAATAGTTTCAATGATTAAAATTGAAATTGAATGAGGATATTGCATGACTGTGCTATATTATTACATAAATACATATTTTATTAAATTTGCAAAGGTAATTGTTATTTTGTTCCTTACATGAAGCGGCTATTGACAGGGCTGATAGTCATGAGACAATTCATAAGTCGAACAAAAAATTTCTAGAGCATGCACCAAATTTTAATTTTGGGTTTGCTCAATTCAATATGTACTTGGGAAGAGTCTTGTTGAATTCTCCTCACCTAGGGGTACTGTGAGAGTGCAGAGGCAAGCAACTCCACTTCCTAGCAATGACAAACATAAAGGCCATCTTCGTCCCATCCGTAACAGGAATAGAATGCAGATTGCAATTGCTGGAAGTTCTACTGCTCCTAAAATTTTGAAAGAAAAGAATTTTATGTTGTAAATCATTCACACAAACATGCTCCAAGTAATGGTTTACACTAATAATACTATTCTTCCCCTCTGCTCTCTTTGTCCCTGAGAGCACTTGTGCTGTCTCTACCTGTTCCTCCTCCAAAAAATTCAAGGAACACATAATTCTTTAGGCACGGTGAACTGGGACCATAGTTAAAGAGACCTCATGAGATTGGAAATTTACTGAAGTAGGTACTCATGATGCGCTTAATTTAGGTGACGTATATCTTTTTATGGAGAGTTAAACAGAACTTTTAAATAGGACCTGAGATCATACACATTGTAATCTGAGAGGAGATGATGTCTTAATAAGTCGAAATTTTATGCTTTGAAAATTCTGCTCATAGGCTGAAATCAGGTAATCAATAAAAATTCAATTTTAGTTGAATTATATTTTTTATTTAGTTCATGTAATCTCCGGTGTTTCTTCTGATTTACTAACCTGAGAGCACTGTGTTCACATATATATTCCCCCCAATGTTGCTCAAATTCAGGACCAATCCATAGTACACAAAGTACAAGACAAACCAGATGACATATAGGAGAAGGGAGTTCTTCCGAATATTTGGAGTACGAAAAAGATCCAGAAAACCAAGTTTAGGTGCTTCTTCATCACGAGATCTCTCTGCTGAAGGTGGTGACTGTGCATGGGCCTGAAACGAGGAAGATTACTATGAGTTAAAATAAGTCAATTACTTCATGCTTTGAACTGGGCAAGACTGCATTCATTATCATTACATTTTCCACTCAAGTTAAGCCCTTAGAAGCCCCAAGTGAAGTGTCTAATGGTACATGTGCTTGTTAATTTTTGAAGTCCTGAATAAAAGAACAATGGATCTATTGATGGAAGTCAATATTCTTCATAATCCTTACCTGAGCAAGGAATTTATCCGCTGGTAGTGGAGGAGGTCTTCCGTTGACATCAGTGGCTTCTTTCAAGATTGCCAGGACTTCATTTATCCTTCCCATAGCCAGGAGCCATTGGGGGGATTCTGGAACTATCCTGAGGAAAAGATATCAACGATATGTATTTTCTGCCATAAATTTATTAACTTTTAATATTCTTTAAAATTTGAATGCAAAGAATGAAATATTTGCTGAAATCATTGGCCACTGAGCAGTGAGAAGCTAAGGGACTAGTAGTGACAAAATATTTTCATAAACCCTTTTGAACTGGTTGATTGCTGCTTACAAGAATATTTCAATTCAAAAGAAGGAGTGATGGTCATACTGTGTGAACAGGGGTGCCGACTTAGGAAAAATATTGGGGGGGCCCAAACCAGGGATCTTGCCCCGGGAAATTTTATAAGTGTTGAGTTTTAAGTTTTTTAAGCATTTTAGAAGAGTCATATGATCAACATTAGATCCGTGATAACTTTAATCTCGGTATCTAGACACTCCGGGGAAAATCGACAAGCCTGACACATTTTTTTCTCTAACCCATAACGAATTTTTGAGGGGGCTCGGGCTCCCTCAGGCCCCATGGAGTCAGCGCCACTGTGTGTGAAGATTTTCTAAGTCAAATGAGAAAATTTTGTCTATTACTGATGTTGAGGATGGAGTGTCACCCTTTGTAAAGCTATTCCCCCAAATAGGATGGAGGAACTCTCAAAGACTTATCTTGGATTGAGCAATGACATATCTTTCTTCAAAACAGTGACTATTCCACCCCAGTGACGCAGCGAAGGGGGGTTTTGGGGGATAAACCCCCCCTCCCCCCCCAGAGCTTAGAGAAATTTTGAAGTTTAATCCATTTCACTTAATTGGATTAATATTACTGATAGAATACTGTAAATATTAATAAAATATCCCTCAGAAGGCTGCAAAACTCACTATTTTGAACCATTGATATGAAAAATTTTCTAGGGGAGAGCCCCCTCACCTCCTGTTTACCCTGGCGGGTATTCCACAACCTCAGATACCCCAGTGTTTTGCGCCTAAAATCCCCTAGCCTTAATTCCTAGCTGCGCCCCTGTTCCACCCTCTCATAGCTAACCCTTGTACATACAAATGTACTGCATGGATCTTCTGTGCTAATCTTATAAAATGAACTGTAGTTGTATTACTCCCTGCTATAATATTCTTGCAAATTTTGCCCGCAGATACAAGTATTCTTTGAAAGCCTTGTTAAATTTTTGTTACAAATTTCCATTTTGTTCTCAGTTTGTTTTAGTGTGGGTGTACAGTAGGGTATTGCATTGAAAATAGTTATAAATTGATTCCCTATGCTTGAAAATGGGGATAAGTGCACCGCTAAAGGAATTGATCACTTGGTTTATGCAAAAAAATACCTATAATTGAATTGTGAATACTCGTCAAAATGATGAGAAATGGTCCTTCTAGGTAGATTATCAACCCTGGTCCTTCTAGTTTAAAATGCAAAAATGTTTTACATTACAAAATATTTTTTAAATTGATGCCAATATTTCAAAAAATGGTAATCATCCAAAACTTGTCTAAGATTTATGTAATTTTTAGGAACCATTAAAATTGATTGTGAATTACTTACCACCATAGGCTTAGAAGTAAAACTGCTGGAAGAGTAATAGCTAGCTGTTGCCACTGCCATCCTCGCACCACATAACAAATGCCAGCAATTGTGATGTAACTGAGAGGAACAGGAAAAAGGTATGATACACCAGATATGGTCCTCCACTTTCCTCCAACAATCTCCATGCCTTGAAAAGATACGAAAATTATTTGGGAATGTATGATTTTCGTGACTTCATTTGTTTCTCTGTTCCGTGCTGAGCTACCTCACATAGACATTTTTGAGCCAGCAGATATCAATTGACCTAAGTGAAATTTGAATAGAATAATTTATAATAAGTTGAACTCATTCTGTCCTTGATGAGGGTCAGTTCATAAGACACTGACACATGATTCATTTCATCATTTGAATTTTCAAAGTTTTTCTAGAGTTCAACATGGAATTCCAAAACTTATAGCCTGAGAGTATTTTTAATGTTAAGGAGTATCTTGATAATACAAAACATAATTTTTTTTAAATATGAGAGATAACTACGAAAATCTGCGGCGTTTCTATGTGGGGAGGGGGGTATGAGGGGATAGATCCCCCCAAAGCATCAGAGAAATATAAATTTAAAAAAATATTGCCTAGTTTTGAAATCTAATAACTGCATCTGCTTAAATTAAAATTTTGAGCAACACAATGATGTAAAATGTATATCCAGGCATGCCATTTTTCCAAAAATTTCCCCCATAGCCAAGGGGTTTCTGGTCCTTCTAGGTTAAAATGCAAAAATGCTTTAAATTACAAAATATTTTTTAAATTGATGCCAATATTTCAAAATATTGCTACCCCAGGCCATCCCATCTCCCCCAAAGCATATTCTTAGTTAAGCCACAGAAGAAAATAACTATCCCACAGATCTTCCTCAGTGTACACTTTATTTAAAAAATAGTTTTTTCCATAGGGATGGGCTGGTTCAGTTAGGTATTCTGTTCAAAATTCGACCAATACCTGAGTTCAGACCTGAAGTCGGAGATGAGGCAAAAAAAAATCAGTACCAAAATATTTTGCACCAAACCCAACTCATAAAACTTTTCTGGAGCATAATTTACAATACATATTTCAAAGTAGAAATAACAATATATATTCAATCACCTTGTGAAATCACTTGTGTTATTTTAGGTACTTTTCATGATGTGCTAACAAAAAAATGTATAGCTCTTGAAACTTAAGTAAAGTAAGGGAGATAAATATGAACAAGATCTGAGGGCCCAAAACCAGAATGGTAACCTTCTAGAAAATGCATCTGATGGTCCTTTAAATGAATATTAATTGACTTACATATGACAAAGCCGCTAAATACAACACTGACTGAAACAAATCCCAGGAGAAACCGGATGAGGAAATACAGTTCTAGCCAAGGTGTTGCAGCCAATATTATGCCAAATGTAATCTGTTGAAAAGCAATAAGGTAATGAACAAATATTATTCAGTTGATATGTAAATATTCATGTAATAACTCTACGATAGTTATATTTTTTGCCTTTTATATCCATTATAAATATTTTTATACCTTAAATATCATGTTAAACTAGGGTGACTAGATCAGAATTTTAAATTGTTGGACATTTTAAGGAAACAAGGCAGACATATGATAAATATTTAAATTCCTTTTTAATTTCTATGATCCATTGAAAAATACAATATACAGTTAATATCTTAAACAATGTCATTATTGTTATTTTTCAAATACATTTTCATATTTCTGCAGAAATTTGCATCACTATTCTCCGTTCATTTTATCTTTGTGGGTGAGCTGGTGTGGCCAAAGCAAGTGGGCGTGAGGGGAGGGAAAGTTTCTCATCACGTGACTATCCCTTGACCAATCAGCAGACAGTAGGCGTGACCTCAGTCAGTTGCTCTCAGACCTCCGTTGTGTTAACATCGTGAATTTACTCGTAGAGCAGTGTTGCGAAACCTCATGCATTCTCCTTGCATGTCTCTAAGTATGCCTTTCACCAAAGATGCCTCACTCAGCAGTGACAATGTCATGGGCTTCGGTGAAAGGATTATCCTCACAGGGGCGCGGCTAAGAATTAAGGCTAGGGGGGGTTACGGGTGCAAATAATACTGGAGGGCCTGGGTGTATGGCATACCTGCCAGGGTAAGTGGAAAGTGCGGGGGCCCTCCGCCAGAAAAAAAATTAAGATAAATGGTGAGTTTTACGGCCTTCTGAGGGATACATATTTAATTAATCCTCACACTATTTTATGAGTCATAATAATGCAATTAACTAAAATAGATTTAACTTAAAAACTTATGAGCTCTCGGGGGGCTTTAACCTCAAAACCCCACCTCGCTGCGCCACTGATCATCAACACCTTCCAAACGAATAGGTATTTGGTCTTGGCACCGGGGCCAAAATACCTCTCACCATCCATGGCTCTCACATTTTCCATGACAAACTAGGGTGGCTTTGTATATTTGGCAACGTTATATTTACTGCTCCTCTCTCTCTCTAGGTACTACCTTTACCCCATCAGTGAAGCCTTCGGAGAGTATCCGGGCTCTCATGAAAGCTCACCCACAAACATAAAGTGAATAGAATATAGCTTAGGATTAAAAAAAATGCATGAAAACACCTTTTTTTTTGCATAAAAAGTAAGTACATATGTATGTGCTATCACAGTTTTAAAAAAGTTCCCCATGTAAACTGGAATAGTTCATGGAAATTTATTTTTATGAGAGACCGACCTTACTATCACAAGCTTTGTCATTGTTAATTAGAAGCAACATTCCCTTTGAAGGGAGTCTGGATCCAGACAGGCAGCAAAATTCCCCTTAAATTGAATATTTTTCAAACAAGGACATAGAAAATAATCCTTAGCATCTCAGGTATCATCTTATCTGCTATATATGTATTCGTATTACACAGTGGCTTACCTAGGGGGCACGTCCCCAACACAAACTAATTAATTTTTGCAGAAAAATATTAATGTACAAAACAAATTTATTCAATTCCACCAATATGTTTTAGCAATATATCTCCCTGACATCCCATCAATTGTGTATTTTTAGTGCCAAAATAGCAGAAAATGTCATTGCTAGAGATAAAAATTTTTGCAATTTCTCCAGAGGGGGAAATTGCGAACTTGGGAAATTTCGCAATTTGGGTTCTTCAACGGCAAACTGACGTCATTCAAGTTGAGAACCCATACTATGACTGAATGCAAATAATTAACTTGAGGGCAGAATGAGATCTCATATAGGTGCTGAAATGCTTTCTACTGCTGTAGCACTGCTAATAAAATGCTCTCACTATGACAGGACACCCCAATCTGCACCAATTCTCCATTAAAACTTAATTTCTGACTCTAGTCAACAGTTTTTAGTGCCCTTTTCGTGGCAGTACTTTTTATCTGGCATACACAAAAGATGTTAGGGCTTTTTTAAAACCAGTTTTTACAATTTTACTCAGAGTTTTATGAAAATTCCAACATGAATGAGTTGAAGCTAGTTTTTTTGTCTACTATTCTAATATTGCAAGGATAAAAATCCACATTTGCTGTTTTCTCTTCTGTACAACTTGAGAAAAGTATTTAACTTAAGAATTAGTTTTTAGTTAAATTTAAAACTTGACTTCGTTAAATTTTGTTGTGTGCTGCTCACTCTCTGAGTGAGTAGTAAGCAAATTCTCTTTTTGCTATGCTACTATATTACGTAGGTAATTGCACTTATGATATTTCAGTCAGAGTGGTCATGATTAAGATGGAGAGAGCATTTTGGTCACAAAAATAATGTTTCACACCACCATTCTAAAATAATATGCAATCAATGAGATATTCACAAAAATCTTATGCATATTGTATGTGTATGTGAGAACTTCACTGTAGTGTGTGATTTTTTTAGCATACATCTAACATTTTCAGTCTCACCTGAAGAGCCAGTGAAGCCATTAATGTCAGCTTACGTCCAAAGCGATCCGACAGCAGTCCAGATACAAGACCTCCAATGGCTACACCAGCAAGGAACATCATTTCGGCCATCATGTTTAAGTAATGTCTGGAACACACAAGGTTCCACTGAAAAAAAAGATTATCCATGCTATTTAATTCCACTCTTCATAATTATTTTGCTTGCAAAAATCAACATTTTCTACCATTGGTTTCAAGCAATGATGATGTTTCTGGCATTTAATGCATAATGCTTCTGAGCTTTGTTGAGTTCAAAGGGATGCCATAACTCAGGGAGATCAATGGGGTAAGTCAATGTTTGAAGTTGATGATGATAGTCCTCTCAGGGGTGAATATAATGTAGGCAGCCCATGCCCAGTGAGAAATGGGTGGTGGAATCCACGTGGAACCCACGTGGAATCCACGTTGAGTGGTGGATATTTGGTGGTGGTGGATATTGAGTGGTTGGACCCTAGTGGAATCCACGTTGATTTCAAGTGGATTTGTGGTGATTATCATAAAATGTTAAACAGAATTTCTAATTTGTGGAACTTAACTCTCTGGTGACATTGCGTCATTTATCATCCTGAAACCACGCTAGTTATGTGAAAATGTATCGCACATTCTATTTTTATATAATTCGTGGAAAGGCAGCCATGAGAGCACATGAAAAATCGTAGACACATATATAGAAGGTTTAGATATAGAGTGGTTGAGGTTTTAATGGTTTTAGGACAGCACCAACTGCTGGTTTAATTTTTCCACCAAATTTCCACGTGGGTTCCACGTTGATTCCACGACCAAAAACACGTGGTATCCACGTTAATTCCCCACGTGGGTTCCACGTGGATTCCACCACCCATTTCTCACTGGGTGGGGGCCTGGGCTGCCCAGAAATGAGGGTCTATGTACACCACAGTCAAATATAAATCTAGAGGAAATGCAAAAGGAATTAAAAAATAAAATAAAAGAACCATAGTAAAATGTATCCCAGCTGCAACGCTGAAGTACCGGGTGTTTCAAAATGAATAATAGGGATTTGACCCTTTATAATATTCAATACACTTAGGCCATAAATGTTAGATCAAACAAAAGAGTAACTCAAACAGTTTTGTTTGTTGGCAGCAATGCACAGGTGCACCCAATGTATATGCCGCCATCCACTAGAAAGCACTAGTGGCAAAGATTGCGACTAGTGAACAGAAAGCTTTTTGTGTTTTACATTTTGCAAAGACAGAAGTTGCTGTGCAACATTCATTCCGTATTAATTTTGGTTGTGATCCTCCAGGTAATAATAACATCCATGCCTCCACTAACAGTGGAACTATAAAAATTAAGAAACAGGATTGAAGTAGCTGCTGCAACAGTTACTCAGGAGACAAAAGTCAACAAATAGGGTGGTTTCCTATAATTTTTTTATTGCCTAAATCGAAAGATTATTACTCCTGGAGTATGCATTTCATGCTTTTAGATTTTTGAATGACGATATCTATTTTTTGCGATTAAATGAAAATTGAAAATTTTCAAGCGTGCCAAAACGTGACAAGTAAGTATGAATGCTGGGAAAAGCCCGTGTGACATCGTTCTGGTTCTCGCTGCCGCAAGTGAGGTGACCTTGGGGCGAGGCTTTGAGCGCTGATACGACGCAGGATGCTAGCAGGTAGCAGAGTACCCAGCTAGCTGGTAGTGCTTGGCTTAAATAAGGATTATTAATGCCTTATCAAGCGAAGAAAACTTTCCGACCTTAGCCAGTTTTAATAGTAGATTATTAAGACATGTTTCCCTGAGCTCTGGGTCTCTTGCATGCATTGATAATCTCAGACGATGTAAAACTCCTATCTACTCGTATAGAAACTAGGTCCCTGTGAAGTCACGTGGAATGGCATCGCATTGGCGCCAATCTGGCCTTTTTCAAATAAGGATAAAATTGACCATTGCCATTCGTCAAAACTGGTATTTCTAAAACCAAATAATTTGTATATAATGAATACACTAATGGTGGGTAACGAATCGCAATCAATGCTTTTCGTTTTCTTTGATGAAGGAAACTACCCTATTGGGAAGAACTCTCATATTGTTTTGATTTGTGTGAGAAGGATAAAGAAGGACACCAGGGAAGAAAAGGAAGAAGTACATCAGGGAACTGAAGTAAGAGCTTGGGAAAGTGTAAAATGGAGAGTTACAGTAAATCAATCTTAGGACTAAAATACCACAAATGAATGTGTTGCAGAGGTCATTATTTTTATTGAGGCTGGAGAGTATTTCCTTACCTGTCCCTTAACAGTCCTTCCAGTTATGCTCTCATTGAATCCCCAGCTGGTGCACGCCTTTACTGAGGCATTAGCTGGAATCGGTAGCGGCGGGGAGTGTGAAAGGATTGCCTCATAGTCTACATCCCATATCTCGCACGGGTCATATTCCATTTCATCCAACTGGCTTGACGACATTGGGAAGAGAAAGAAAAAACAATTGAATTCAATCTAACGGAAAAAAAAATTCTCCCAATGACCAAGTATATTTATGTGCAGGTTCTACTGATGGAAGTGTCCTGAGAGTGGTATGATGTTTACAAATGACCTTAGCAATGGAAATTCACAACATGAAGCAAGGATAGGGAGGGATTAGTCAAGGAAAACTCAGCATCAAAATAAAACTTCTATCAACAAGTCCATCCAGTTAATAACCCATCCAATTGATGAGGGTTTAGAATTGTAGTTACATATGGTTTTATACTTTCCCAGCAAGTAATATGAGTGAAATATTATTGGGCTCGCTACTTACCAAGAATTAAACTGTAGGGAGTTAAAAAATAAATGAAGTTATGATAAATTAGATACAGGGTGTTTCAGGAAGAATCTGCAATACTTCAGGAGGTGAAAGGGGAGACAATTTGAAAACAATTTTTTTTGTCCATGAACATGGGGTCAAAATTCCTCAGTTACTGAGCTACGGAAATGCATTTTTTTGGATGCACTTTTCAGTTACTATGAAAATGGTTTTTCTTGGGTATCCAGTATTTTTCAGTTTTGAATTAATACTCTGGATTTTTAAGGTTATTATATAATTTAGGTTGGAAAAATGTGCCATCACAATTGCCTGAAACACTTAATCTTTGATCTTAATTAAACAAGAACTTTGAGCATATATCAGCAATATGAGTGGGCAATCTCCCCAATTTCTAGTTTAATTGTTTCAGACAATTATTATAGCACATACATATTCACCCAGCCTTAATTATTTAATGTAGTAAAAAATCAGTGTGTGTGCACAAATATTTTGTTAACATGCATAGCATTTTATGACCAAGTGGTGTGCATGTGGCTGTTTTCCTGCATGCTGCATATTGCACCCTCTGCCAGTAGTGTAGCCAGAATTTTGAAATGGGGGGAATTTATCAGAGATTTCGAGGCCTTCCAGGGTGTATGGAAAACACTCCTGGGCCAAGGGGAGGGGGGTCAGGGCATTTTTGATGTTGAAAACATGATTTTCAGGACTCAGAAACAGTATTTTGAACAAGTATTTATTAAAATGAAGATTTTTTTATCCATGGTACTTGTACATGAATACTCGGTACTCGTACATCTTACTCGTTTTTGGCATCTCTCTTAAAGGCTCAAGGGGGGTTTGTAACCCAGAAATTCCCCTCCCCCCAGTGGCTAACTTACTAAGTGGCTAGTTAAACACTCCAGAGGTGTCTGGCAGGGTATTATGTAGATGTAGGCGTAATATCGTTGGAACATTTCCTTTTTTACTTGCAAACAGCAGGTGTCTAAACACCCCCTGACCCCACATGCCTGTTGATACCATTTTGCAGGCTAGTATGTAGATGTAGTTCAGTGATGGAGCCAGGATTGGGGAAAGGGGGATGAGTAGGTAGGTGGCGTAAGGGGTAACCTCTCAATATTAGTGGGACTTCCAACAAAATAACCATTTCATCCAGGATTGGATACCCCAGGGGGGCCTCTCTTCGGATCCACCACTGATGTAGATGAATCAATGCTCACCGCATCCTTCTTTGGAACATGGCTCAGGTTCCTCCAAAATGTTGAAATGCCACCTTCCTTCTCCAGGAGAGGGACCAGGTCGCTGGGCGGGGCACACCAGAAGTCGCTGTCGAGTGACTGGAAGGTGAAGGCGTAGATGTGCCACGTGCATGGGAAGTTTAGCAGGGAGAGGAGGAAGGTGAGGCGGAGTTGCCATTTGCCGAAGTCTCCGATGGCATCCGTCACTGGGTCGAACTCCTCCTCATCCTCGTGGTGACCTCCAGCAGGCTTGTCTCCGGCCTCCTCCGCTTTCGATTTCATCTTCTCCTCCTTGGTGATTGCCACGTCCCTCCCATTGCTGACTGGGGTTGGAGGCTCCGAAGCCATCGTAACGATCGCTGTAAAGGATAAGGAAAAGGTTAGAAAACATCACATCGTAGAAACTCATACCATTTGAAAAATGTGTCAATTTCTCATCAGAATTTAACATCCAGTAAAAGTATTCTGGGTGATATACCACCTCTACCTAAAAATTTGAAATCTGCATGTATAAAAAGAAACTTGGTTTGAAAATTTTATTTAAGGCCTGATTAGACAGTATGTACATTAGCATGAACGACTTAATGTATGTACAAATATATTAACACGTGAATGCATGCAAAAATGCTTCTTGTAAACACTCAACTAGTGAGGACGCTTGAACAGATAACAGAAACTGTTCTAATTTGGTTCATGCATTCGTTCATGTTCCGTTCCGGTCCATCATAATAGTTCATTCTAAGGCCAGTACTAGGAGTTTGGTCATGGGGGGTAAAGATCAGTTTTCTGCCTCCCTCCCATAACATCCCCTCCCTTCCTCTGCAAAATATAATACATCCGTGAGCTATTTTTTGAGATGCACTTGTTGAAATTACACACAATCTTTGCTATCAAGAACTCTTATTAATTTTGTAGCTTAATAATTTATAAAGTAATAATTATCGTTAAATAATTTAATTAAAAATAAATAACTATATAAATAAAATTTTAAAAATTTTGAACCTCCTGAAATATGCCGCCCGGGGCAAGTGCCCCTTTGCCCCGCTCTGGTTCTTGCATTCACAAAATAACTCCTATGAGTTAATCTACTGCATAACCAGTCCTTTAGAGAAGTTTGCCATGAAAAGAAGGAATAATTACATTATTTATATGATTATACCGGACTTGCCGATTCTGGGAAATTTTCCCACAGCCATTTGTTGGAATTTCACTTCTGGGGTCCGGGAAAATTTTAGAAAAATGACATGCCTGGAAATACATTTTGCATAATTTTGGCAAAAAAATAACTTTAAGCAGATACAGTTATTAAATGTCAACACTTGACAACAGTTATAAATATTTTTATTTCTCCGAGGCTATCCCCTCATCCCCCCCATAGTAACGCCACAGGGTAGTGTCTTTTTGCATTCCCATATTACTTCGCGGGGCCATCATGGATGGACTGAAAGGACTTAGAAATAGGCTCTATTAACCTCAGTAAATTTCCAAGTGAAACAAGGAATCTGGATAACGTAGTGGTCTGCGCAATGGCTCGGAAAACCAAAGGTCTGTGGTTCGAATCCCAGCTCAGTGAAATTTTTTCTCATGGCAATATCAATGTGCCTTTCACCGCCGTTCTCGCGGCAGGCTGGAAATATTTCACTAAACCAATATAGTGATGACATCTGGTAGACTCCGTGCAGTCTACGACCATACGTTACGCATGTGAGTTGAACGAAGCATACCCTCAAGGATGATGACAATATGAAATTGCCCCTTGCGGTCTACACTAACATTAAAAAATTCAGCTGTATGCAGTGTGTAAAGTTGAAAGAACGTTCAAGGGAGACGATATTTTTTAAATCGTGAGTGGTGTACCTATCAAGCGGATACATTGGAAGGAACACAAATGCGCGCCCACGCACTGAAAACGTTACACGTTTTTGGCAGCCGTGTCGCCGTACTTTGTTCCATAAGTCCCGAGATTCGAAGGGATCTCAAGAGCGATTAGAGGTGCTTGGCTTCAAGAGATTTCATTGTGACATTTTCGAAAGAATTGATATCTTTTGTGCTAAGCAATACTTAATTTCTCATTGATTCTTTCATAGTATGTATTATTTATATACTCGAGGAATAGTTTAAATTCAATCGCTTTATGCGTCGCAATTTTCTATGCAGTGCAATGGACACATATTTTGGTGGCTATTTATGTTCATATAACTTTGAAAAATGCAATTTAATTATAAATATGTATTTATTTATGTAGATTATGTTTGTATCCTCATCCATGGGTCTATTTAGGACTTGTTACGCGTCCGTGGAAGAGAAGGTACAGTAACAAAGTCGAATCTTGGATATCGTTCAAGCAAATCTTTTAAATGTGCATTGTAGGTACTCATTTCCCAACAATTTTTTAGACTCTGACGCTTGGAAAAATCTAAATATCGCCATTTTTCCTTTACTAATTTATTCAGTTGACCTCTTTTCTAGTAATCGGTTGTGGTATATCGAAGGTCTTAGCCCAATATTGGGAAGATGGTTCAGTTCAGTTTAGTCCGAGTAGTCTGAGTCTTCCTCCATTTCATATCTCATACACGCTTCACGATAGACGCGAGCGTTGAGGGGCCTCCCTAAGAGGCCGACCAACCGACCTGGCAAGACCGCCCCTGACGGGGCAATCGGAGGAGTAATTACTTGCCTCGGGAGGCGTAAAAGGTGTGAAAATGCGGATTATAACGCTTCAAAGGTTTCAAACGCTTCACTTTACCATGTCCCATTTATGATATAATTGCCTTGTACAAAACTGACGAAAATTGATATTGTGTTAAAGATACGGGTTGGAACTTTAATGAATGCAAAGAGATTTATCTAACTAGAGCTCAACTGTGGCTGCAAAAGAAAACATGTTTCTAAGTTACGAGCCACCGAATTCGTCGGTTTGATCCACCAATAGGAGTTAGGTGCATCAATAAGAGGTAGCTAGGTTACAGAGTTCTCCTCCGCGTTGATGAAGGAAAAGAATTGACGCGGAAGACAACTCAGAGACCTAACTGCTTCTACTGCAACTATCCGCGGAAGCCTCGGTCAACATTCGATGGAGCACTGCTTGAATCAATACGTTTACCTAAAAAACTCTTTGTAGACGAATTTCGCAACGTGGCCGGATTCAATTCGCTGTCCAATGGACATGATACTTTCCTTGTTTATTTAGCCCTATCCTCAATTGCATCAGGAACCATGTTTCGATGATGTATGTATCCAATCAGAAGATGCATGTCAATCACCTCCGGCGTTTGTGTAAACAGCTAGACAACTAGCGCAAGCGCGAGTATGTCTGTCCGCAAAATTGGATTTTCTCCGACTCCGGGAATTCTTTCTTCGTTCTCCCGTCCAACAACCGACGAGGGTACCGAAATGCATCGCCTAAACATGATTTAACGCCCGTTAATGTGGCAAGGATTCTGTTCCTTAGCTATACAGCAACGATCCTGGCGCAGATTACGTAGGAATTGTTACGCCACGAGACATCCTTTTTGGGCTGAAAATCGTTCTGCACTAGTCATAGATTTTGTGTTAGCCCACCCCAAAAAATATTAGGTGAGGTATTCATTATTTGATTAAAAATGTGAGTCATTGCATAAACTTTTATAGGCTTGGCATTCGACACGATTCATGAAGCACGCGTAGCATTAAATTAGGTTGTATGGTAACTCCTTCTCTGGCATCATCCCGATTTACTTCTGTGTTTCTATGTGCATGAATCCAAGGAAATAGGATGTATGGTATTAAAAAATTCAAGACTAGAGTCTGGCTTCCTTATAAATTCAAATATTTGTTTCATGCTATCGTATGGTCAATTTTATTACATTTAATTTAAATCAGTCTATTTTTGAAAAAGTAGAAAAGTGGCAAGAAATTAAATTTATCGCGAAAATATGGTTCCACCGTAAGTCATTTCCCTCAACGCCGCAGATAATCACCTCGAATTTCAGAAATCGAGTCGAGAGAAAGAAAAAAATCGAGTAATTTTTGTATTATACGAATATTTATCTATGTATTATGCGTACTAATACATGTAAATGTTTCAACGAAAAACTTATATCTCTCCTGATTGCTTCGTGTATGCACACTAGTGAATAAAATTGCCTTTGTAAGAAAACCAATATAAAATAGTACAATAGGGATAATGGATTGAGAGTTGTTGCTATATTTATCGAGTTCTTTCGCGCAATTATATCAATAGGTCTTTTTATGAGTACCTACTCTCTGGCCAATCAATTAGTACATTTGGAAAAAATTATGCCTAGATTCGTCATGGCATAATGATAGAAGAATCTTTTTGTAATTTCGATAATCCAGCATGTAGTGCTTGGCAGTCCCGCAAAGATCTTTAAAATTCGACCTATTTTTAGTGATCTTTCTGAAAATAATTTTCTATTTTACCCACCTAACAGATTTTATTCACTACTGGATGAGACATGGAAATTTCATATGTGCTCCACTCATTACTCTCTTGTATAGAATTAGTAATTTCAGTGGTAAGGACTCCCGCTATTTCTTTTTCTTTGCGAGCTTGAAATTCTGTCATTGCTGCGGCTCGGACGGTATAAAGGCCTGTTTACACGGTACATTAACACGTACGGGTTAACGTCTAAATGTATGAATGCGAGAATGAACGCCAAAATGCACCGTGTAACCACCCAACTTGTGCGAATTCATGCACAGAAAATAGAACCTGTTCTAATTTGGTTCATGCATTCGTACATGTTCCGTTCCGGTTCACAAAAATCATTCACGCAAACGTACCTACATTAACTCGTACGTGTTAATGTATCGTGTAAACAGGCCTTAAGACCTGATTGTCGCTATCACTGACGTGACTTCGTGGAATTTATTAATTATTGTGGTAGGAAAGCAAAGACCACATAGTTTCACATTATTTATTAATTCGACAATGGCTTCAACGTTAAGGGTATTCGGTAGAAATCAGTATAAAATATTTTCCGTGGAGTTTTCCACCTGACGATGACGTCCAACACCGAAATCGCGGTTGTATAAATAAATTTTGTGGGTTCGCCAAATATTTGCTTTTCAATCCCCTAGTTACAACAACACTCTGAATAGGGAAAATTTCCCAACCGCAATATTCACTTTGTTCGGATCCACTTTGCGCGCCCTTTGACTTCGGTGAATATGCTTTATAGCATCCCACTTTTTTCCCATCAACAAAATGGCGTATTGAAAGCATCCATCTAGGTCACATTACGATGATTACCGAAGTGGGTTGGGTCGTATTCGTCCTTGATTTCCATGCAAATGCACGCCCCATAAAACCTCCGCGAAAGTCTATTGATGATTGAAAAGAATGACATGAAATTGCTCACTTTTCATATTTATCGGCGCTTCAATTCCCGGAAGATATGATCTGTATACTCTGATTGCGGTTTGTTCAACTTAAAGGAATTTCAGGATCCGCCCTATAACACGCTATTTTGAATCTTGATGAGATGTACTGATCTAGAAAATAATGTAAGAATTCATGAGGAAGGCTATATTTTTCGTTGATATGTTTTTCAACTCATCGGCATTGTGCCAAGGAAATTCGATCGAGGTAAGTCCGTAATACGATACATTTGAGAGGCGATTTTATATTCACCGGTCCTATTTGACCACGGGGTGATACCGTTTATTTTACGACAGTAGAAAGTTCTGCAAGTTTTATACCTAATCGAAGGTCATTTAACCTTATATGTTTCAATGGGAGAACAATATCGATTTTTATTGGAAGAATATCGCCATTGTGGGAAAACATTACTGTTGTGAACTGGTAAATAACAGGGTTAGGGCATATACATACATATACCTGTACATTTCGGTATTTACCTGGTTTATTACTATATTTAGGGTAAAATTATAAAATTAGAGTATTTATGATTGCATGGGATTTATAAATAAGTATTGTTTTGGAAAATTCAGGGTGATAACTTTGAAAAAGTCTTTTGAAAGGGCAAATATTGTCTTTCGAAGGACATTATCCTTCTTTTTAATTTTTTTAATCCTTCAAGCCAGTTCCGGGAAAATGTATGAAACTTAATAGAGTTATTAAACCCTAAATATATATAATATAAATGTGAACTTATAAGTTACGTCCGTAACCGTAACGTTGTAACATTGAGTGAGTGATTATTGTGGAATTTTCTGAAATAATCACTTTTATACTCACGTGTGGCTTTGTGACCTTCGCAAGTTTTCTTACGTCGTGTGAGACATGTCGTGACCGCGTTCCTGAATTGAATAATGTGATTTTGTGGTTGAGAAACTCGAAAGATGAGCAAGCGTTGCGGAGAAAACGAAGATAAGAAGCCCGGAGAGCACAAGAAACACAACGAGAAGCTCATTAAAGTGGTATTTATTGTGTTGTAGTGGCATAGATTGGGCAGTTATGTTTGTGCCTTTTCGTACCTTAATATTTTGATCTATGGATTGCCTGCACATAATACTTCATGAAATCCTGAAAAAAGTTTTTTTTCGTGATTTTTGTACTTCGTGAGCTGTTATTAGAGCCCTACACGGAATCCGCGAACATAAATATATCTTAGGGGTTTTTACACTGCAGCCCTTTATTTCTCATTACTTCACGCATTATTTATCAATTCTTTAACTTCCCTGTAGTTTTTTTTCCCACTATCGTTTTCAACCTACCAATGGACTTTTATACCTTGGGGAAATTTTGCCTTCGTTTGTTATCTAGGTTATTTATTTACATGTATTTACTTGCGTATTTGTATGTATTTACTGAGTAAATAACTTATAATCAGGGTAATAATACTCCAGTGAGCCCTAGCACGTAGCACTAAATTTTTAAGATAATTCACAACAGACTTAATTTAGACAGCAGATTTTATTGAAAACTATATTTATTATTTTTTTATGTTAAAAATCGTCATTCATTATTGAAATCAGACCCTCTGGATCTTTACACGCATGAAATTTGCACTGTTTTACGTATTACCGTTAAATTTTAGTGGTTTTGAATATATATACCTATACTATATGCCATAAATACAAGAATTTTGAATATTTGCTCAGAGTATTTATCTTGAGTCATAAATACCCGATTTCGATGTGATTAATCTATTCGCGGCTGAACGAGGCAGCTTTTCGCCTTGGTTTCACGTCTTTTCAGAATGGATAGTGCTGCCTCTTTATCTGACGCAGTATGTGATTGAGACCCAGGGATGTTTGCTAATATTCTTGTGAACCGCCAATATGTAGTTCTGATTTTATATACAAATATTTAGTGCAATTTCCTCCGTAATGAGAGCTTTAGTTGTGCGGAAGTACCTAAGAAGATCAATAGAATATAGCGGTGGTCAAGGCTTGTCTTGGAAGTTGAAATTGCTGTGCATGTTAAATGAACTTCCTTACCTTCAAAAAACGCCAACGAGACAATGACTTATTAGAAAATTCTGGGACATATGACCTTTGGATATATATTGATAGCTATGTTTTCTTTTTAAGACGCAACTTCGTTACTATGGTGTAAAGTTATAACTCATGAAAATTGGTCTTTTATTAAAGATAGTCTTCTTTTATGATGCCACGATCTTAACGCAATGAATATGATGCGTAACAATTGGTGGAATGCTAAATTTTGGTAATTGGATTACATTGCACATTATAACAGAAAATAAACTATAAATAAAAATATAAATAAACAGAAAAATGAACGTAAAAAAATTACAATTTTCTTTAAATTACAAATGATGAAAATAAAATCATTTCTACCAACATATATTTTAAGTAGGGTCTATTAAGGAATCTTTCACTTGTAATTGTGTGTTGGTATAAACAAGACAAGAACGACAGTCCGTTCGATAGATTACGAAAAACGGTTAGTAAATTCTATCAAAGCAAACAATAGAGTTTGATAATTGTTACTAAACGAGTACTTTCGTAAAATTAATCATAACTTCGATGATAGTTACCAAACTCTGAAGAGTATAGAATTCATGCAGTTATTTTTACCTAACTCTTTCGTACAATTGACCAAGTTATGAAATTTCGAAATGTTTGATAAAATTTATCAAGGACGTTTGATAAAATAAATCAAGTGATTCATTATTTGCATAAAAGTTAAAGAATATTTAACAAAACTACTCCCTATCATACCAGTTTGATAGTTTTTGACAAATCTTTTTTTTGTGTTGATTTCAGTTGCTGGTCTCTATCGTAAGTGGCATATCGAGAATGAAATGAAATAGAGTATCGCGCGGTATATCGTTAAAGGGTAACAGAACAAGCATTTTACAAATAAAAAATCCATTTAGCTGACGCGAAGCCTATCCTACTAGAGCAGAAAATGGGAAGAGATTAGCTTGCCTCTTCAAGAACATATGCCCACAGTGCATTACCGATGCGTGTGTGGATGGCGCAACCTCAGACAACGCATCGCCTCCTCCACAGCGAAAACATAATTCTATTTTCGAATCTTTCCTTCTTCCGATCATTGAGCTCTGATAATAGGCTCCTGCCTCTAAACGCGATTCTTTCTGGCGCTATCAGCAAACAGCGCGACGCTAAATCCAGTCTCAAAAGTGATTCCCAATGCGTTACAATTGTGAGATATTCAATACATGATCTAATAAAACTGTTGATGGCTTCATATTAATCTACAATGATTACTATAAAAGGAAGGTTATCGTTTAAGCGCTTTAAGGATATTTTACGTGAATGCAAACCCTACTTTTTATTTTATAAATTTTTTAGTCTATGTGTAATTATACATAGATATAATTATACATAGATATACTCTATATATAGTTACAATTGTGAGATTTTCAATTACATGACCTAATAAAACAGTTGATGGCTTCATATTCAGTTACGATGGCTGGATGGCTTCCCTGTTTATGGGCGCTCGCCTGACTCCAAAAGTATTGTCTTTTTTGAAATGTCATTTGGTTTTTAGATGCAATTTAATGATTCCATCATCTGTTGAGTTTTCTTGAATTTTATGGCTGTCCATCATCAGGCTCAACTCATAACATCGTGTGACGAATTCATAGTTTTCTCTCTTTCGCGAACTCGTGAAAGCGAAACCTAGATTTCGTGAGTGACCATTGTCTTTGGGCGTTTTTCTTGGTAGTGCAAAGACATTTCGCGATAGGGTGATACAATGGCTCGTGTTGAACCATTTCGCGAGATGGGTTGGTACGAAATTGCGAGAGAGCAGGTTACGAGTGACTTGAGTAGCTGTCGATTTTCGCCACCTCCATTGGATCGTGTGACTGGTTTCGTGCTTTTTCCTGATCCGCATTTCCTAATCCCACGGTTGCGTAAGATCTGAAGGAGCGACTTCTCGTATGCACATGGCTTAGTAACGGGTGTACTCCATAGTAACGTTTATCAACGCTGAGGCATAGATGTAACATTCTCCTTTGAAAAGCGTGTACACTCTTCCATGTACTATAAAGCCCAATTACGACCACTCACTCACTCACTTATACAAATTTTTGGGGTGAGCGAGACGGGATAGGACAAAAAGTATTATGGCGACCCCCTCTAAAATTGTCTGAACCTCCGGGAAAAATTATGAAAACGCTAAATTTCTCATTATTTATCTGTCTTTTCGTCAAAAATTGAGTATGGAGATTAGTTAAAAAAAATGGCCACCAAAGTCCAATGGCGGCGCGGCGATCATGGGAAGGAAGATACAAACAAATAATCATAGCAACATATTTGTTTATGCAAACAAAAGGAGCAAAATTGGAAAAGAAGAAAAAGGAATTAAAACGAAAAGATGATAAAGATAAGGTGGGAAATTTACAAATTAATTTTGAATAATCAATTGCCTAATGGCTTCTTTCCATATGAACGCAAATTTGTTAGCATCAAAGCGTATTGAAATGAAAAGAAGAGAATTATAAGGTAGGAAATTACCTATTAAATTTGTTAAATTACATTCTATATATAAAATTTCGGTGTTATTAAAATCGGAAGTATGCGCTCGGATTTTACTGTAAGAAAATTATATAATATAGTTTTGAGATAATTATTTTCCATAAGAATTTTAACAGTGGAATGTAACAAAAAAGTGATCATGGTTAGGTGATTTTTCCTCGAAGGTTACCTACCTAAAAGTTTCATGTAATATATATTATTTTTCTAGTTTTTTAACGAAAACATTAGGATAAATTTTACCATCGTTAACGTAGTGGATTAAAATAACCCATTACACGCCTCGTTTATTATTATTGAGAGAACAATTTGTCTTCATGAGGAATAGCCCTGAAATTCTTATAATTTTACAGGTATTATTATCAAGATTATTAATTTTGGTTAAAAATATTAATTATAGCTTATGTATCCTTGAAATTCGGATCGCTCCGTCGTCTTTTATGCGAGTGGCGACTTTTGCGATTTCATGCAAATGCGCGGTTTGTGACAGCACATTCAGCGGCCTACTGGAGAATTCTCTACTGAAAAATTCAAGTTCCGCACATACTATTCTAGTCTCTTCACTAATCTCTAACTAGCCCTAAAATATTACCTCAACTTTTTGGTTTCAAAGTGGTCGATTTAGGCTCGACGACAATTTTCGCGTCCCGTTTTTGGTTACTGTGGATGTTTTCCAGCCTTTTAAAATCGAGTCGCTTCGAGTGACGGAAAAAATAGGGCAATTACGTGAAAATTGTAGCCACTTTGCAGTCCATTTCCATAAAGAGAATTCCCCCGCGGCCTCAAAACATACGAGTAATCACTCTGTTATAGTGCTTTCTGTAGTCGGAGGTTTTCGGGGGGAGTGTTTGCCTTACTTTCAATCGGAGCTACTGATTACTCATGATTGACGGGTTATTTTCGAAACGACCTTCATTCTTACCATGTCACCTATGAACCATATAATCCATTAGAAACATGATTCACTCGTGAACGGTAAGACACTAAAACTTATGCAAATGCCTAAAATAGCTCTCCTCTGCGAGTGACGTTTTAATTAATAGTGTGCTTTTCAGTTGTATGAAACGAATCATTTAATGAACGAGTGCTCTCGTAACAGGTAAACGTAAGGTAAAAACTGAGATGATAAAAAATTATATCAGAGGTATTTATTACGCTTGTATTCATCATGTCCCTTCAGTGGTGGATCCAAAGAGGGGCTCCATCCCCCCCTGGATTATCCAATTTACACTCGATGTAAAAAAATGTACATAAATGTTTCTTTTGAAAACTAAATTCTTATGATAATTAGTAATGAGAAAACCTTAAAGCGTTGTTACATACCTGGAAATTTTCAAAAATTTCAAAACCTCCCGGATCCCCACTATTGATGGAAGCTTACCCCTTAGGTCCACCACTAAGTCCCCCATTGTCCCTATCCTGGATGTGCCACTGCGTCCATTTACAGTTCGCTGAAAACACGGTGCGTCAACATAATAGTGCGATATAGAGACTCTGCACTGGTAATCACGTTCGAGTCACCGCTCCTAAAACCTCTTGTTCCTCCGATTACCTCCATTCCTCGCCTCTGATTAAGGCCTGAGCTCCGTCGGTAGTTCCGGAGGCCACCGAAGAAAGTGCTGTGATGGAATTTAACGAGTCATTTACTTGAGAACTGCCTCTGGTTCGTAGCACTTTATCGTCGTTATCTCTTTTTGATATACATTCGTTTGTATTTCAAAATGGATGCCTTTATTTATGTTTTTATACAGTTTTGGGTTAAGTCCGGTAAATAACGTCATTTTCCGGAGGCAAATCTCCGTTGACGTAGGTACCATCGATCAGCAGCAGCTACTTTGAAATCTTATTAACTTGTAATATACTGACGATGAATATAAAAGAAGACTCTTAACAAAATCTCAGTTCTTATCTTGAAATACATCCTTATAAAGGAATAAAAAATAACGTTGCTCTATATTCAAAGATGAGTGTCATAGTCTGTGGCAAAAGATACTAAATTTTCCACGGGAAGTTTCATTGCAATATTATCAAATACACATTGGCCTCGCTTATGCTTATGTCCTTGCTCAAGCATGTGGAGGATGCGACCGACAGCTGAGGTCATTTGCGCCATGAGGTAAGGGTAGGTAACGAAGGGTGGAGAGAAACCCGGTGTCGGCATTAGCCTGCTCCAAGGCGCCAAGGGAACCACAGCTTAACGTCCCATCCGACAGACGGAGTGTGCGCTTGAAATGTCTTCCACACAACATTCAAGTCGTTGCTCAAGTAGTCAAATTGTACTATCATGAGTGTTCTATTAACTATTTACTTACAATTTTGCTATACTATTTTTGGGTGAATATTTTTTCATGATGAAAGAACATAAGTGTTAATTATAAGTATTAATTCCAAAAATCAACAACCGACCAAGGCTTCAACACAATGTGTCATTTTCAAGGTTTCAAAGGTTGAAACCAGGGTCGGTTGTTGAGTTTTGGAATTAAATAGTGTGGAAATTACAATTTGTGTTCTTTCTTAATGGATATATCGAAATTCCACCAAATCAAGCAGGAAACGATTTTATACGAATATTTTTCAATTTGAAAATCAATATGTAGATTTGATCGGAGAAGACGACCTCTCCTCTAATACGTCTTGAGCATTAATTCTCAATTTGTGAGCATTAACATTAGAAACAATAAAAAAATATAGTGCTCGTAATGAGCTCTAAAGATATTGGCGTACGGGTTTTATCGTATTTTGCTTTAATTTTTCAATGTGGAAGTGACGAACGTAATTGCGTTTTATGTCTTTAAAGTTTTAAATAAACGAAACTACTTCTATGAGCTTTCATTCATTAAGTTCATACTGTTGTTATGCTCTTAACATATAATAATAATATCATTAGTCTTTTGGCTTTTGTAAAAACTGATTTACTTCCATTTAAAAAAATGGGTACAAAATAGACCCAAAATGCTTGGAAAAAGTTCCTCGATGGCTTAAAGCGACAGAATAAGGAGTGGGCATTGTAGCTATTAACCTTTACTGGAAACAGGAAATCAATTTATACACAAAATGAAAAAAAATCATGAAAAACAGGATTAGTGAAATAGTATTCCATTTGTTATCTGCGTGCGCTACTTAGAGATCGACGTGGGTAACCATGAACTCCTTTTGGCTTCGAAAGGTATCGGAACATTTCTTGACGTCAGTATGAGTTAACATGACTTCAGCGTAAGCAGAGATTCGTACTTGGAATTCGCAATGAGCCCACTCACCTCCAGTCAAGGCGTCTTGCTTTCTCGACCGCTATCGCTTTCACTTAAGGAGTTGGTTGAATAAGGTATATCGACTCGAATTAAAATATGAAAAAACACTTTCACCCTTACGAGGACGCTTCATTCCCGCTCGCCATTTCTTTCCTCATGGTGATTTGTTTGTTTAAAACTTATGTTATAATCTTGAAATATTCAGGATATAAAGAGTAGGCCCTTGTCAATATCTGCTTGTGTATAAATTTGTATACTTTACAATTCCTTTCATATTACTTGTAACTCTCGTTAAAAGGCAAGATTTTAGATCATAAAGTTGCATGAAAATATCTATATCGATGACAAATTTACATAATTGAGACATAAGTAGATAATTATTAAAATGGGCTATGCTCTACTCTATACTACTTGAAAATGTCTGATCGAAAACGAAATATTAAATCAAGCAATAGTTCAGGAAAATAAGTGAAAGTAGGACCGGTTGAGCGGGAATGATGCGTTATTTTAAAGACTCGCACGTATTAGCACCAAGGGAGTTGGTTTGAACGTGTTCGTGGGATTGAGATCCGTTGTCATCTTGAACTTTTCAAGGTTTATAAAGCAGACCCATGTAGTCATTCAATTTGGTTTATGATAATTGAACCTTAGAGATTATAAAGAGGTACAATTTTCATATTTGAGATACATTAATATACTCACAAGGGGGTTTCTCTGAAAATTTCAAGGTGATAACATAATATTTATGCAAGTAGGGGCGAAAATAGGTTGTTGCTTTGGGTGGGCGGTTCATTACTTTCCGCGATTCCTTGGTGGTATGCAACACATACAATCTATAATGCGTCTGTGGATCATGGGCGTAGGCAAGTGACATTTTAGAGATGCATAATTTATTTTTAAATATTGCTTGATAAGCTGGTGAAATGAAAAATCACAGGAGAGCCACCTTTAAGATTATCATAGTTTCAATCACGAACGCTACAAAAGAGGATCCTCAAGTCATCCTCTGTGTTGTCACCCACCGCGCATTTAAATGGGTTTACAAAAGTCGTCACTTGCGTCGCTGACGGACAAAGTGATCCGATTTTCAAGGGGAAATAAGATATAATTCGGTGTGTTAACCGAAATTTACTTACATGACGATGTGATCCATCAAATTCATAACTTTTCAGCCTATTCCTTGCAATGACAAATATTATAAGTCAAAATATCGGAAAAAAGTTTATCGCATTGCACTCATCGCAGCGCCGCGCACATTTTTGAAAACCGATTAAAATCCGACCGAAGTGGCAACATAAATCAGCTTTCTGTTACATGGAATAGGGTCTTTTCCATGCAGTCCTCTTGGTTTCAATTTTTCCCGAAATGATGGCCGAATCCCTTTTAGAATCTCCTCTAATCCGCCACAGTAAACAAATACTACCTCAAGAATAAAAGACTTGTTGAACGAGCTTGATAAGTCCGATTGAGGCTGTTTTGTGCCAGACGCGAGAAGGTACACTCAAAAGTATGCGGTCATTCGTACGGTCCAGAATTCTTAATAACTCGGGGGGATATACGAGGGAGTTAAATGCTGTAACTTTACATGATGCAGTTTTCACTGCACCGCAGCACGTATATCAGAACATAAAGTCTCACGTCTCTTGTAAAATAACCTTTAGAAATCCTCATAGAGTATTTAGAATCGTATATTTCGATAACCATTGATTATTATTTTAACATTGAAAACTGACCTGGCGATACCTAAGATGGTGAAAGGCATCGTAATAATGATTAAAGCATTGAGTTGAGAAATTTATCAAATGTAGAAACTAATATTAAGTAAACTATTACTATTGGGGCATTCTATGTCACACTAACCAACGTTTTCACTCAAATAAGAACTACTACATCTATGCATTATTTTTCAAATATAAAAACTAATAACGTTCATGAGAAATTAAATTCTAAGGTCTACTTCACGGATATCATCCAGAAACAGTACTTTTTTAATGGTAAGGAATTGCCACAAATATTCTTTATCTAAACTCTGAAAGAAAAAGAAGATAGAATTTTATATTTTTAACTTGAAAACAACCTTTCATTTAAATAGATTCAAGCTGAAAATGTTGCACAAAGCTATTACTGTGCAACCAAGTGCTCTTCAATTACGTTGTAATACTTAAGATGACACATTTTTAGCAATTTTACCGGAAAAAAATTGAGAAAAATTTATTGGAAGGTATATTTTTTCGTACTTCCATGTAAAATTATCATTTTCAATTTCGCATTTTTATTAAATGTGTTTCCAACACTGTATGAAAAAATGAAATGCTTCTCAAAAATTCCTAAATGCCTATCTTCTTATGTTCTACCGGCTTTGCGCTGAACTGAAATCGAATCAGCTGAAATTTTTAAAATGTAAATAGTTTAAAATTCAATGTTTCAACAACAAAAACTTGTGAGCACAGTTTATCGCTCAGATCATTCTATCGTTCTTTAAGAAAACTTTATTGCCCCCGTTTATGTGAGTATAGCCAAATTTACATTCTGCAAAATTATATCATACATGGAATTATAATCTGTTAAATACAAAAGGAGAGATCAAAATGTTAGTGTTTCGGCGACGTTACGGACGAATCAGTGGCTTACGTCGTTAGACTCAAAAGTAGACCGCTAAGATATATTGTACGGCCTTGAGTCCAGCTGATCGTGAATTCGCGGCCTTGATCCTCGCTTGAGGAACACATCCGTAGTCTTAACGGGTCACGTGTTCGGTTTAAAAGCTGGTAAAAATGGGGTGTGTCGTCTGCATGGTTTAGTTTTCACTGCTTACAAATTTGACTTCCTCTGTTCGTTCTTCTTTCATTTTCGTTTATTCATTCATTTCGCCCCGACCTCTTTTCTGACTCACCTTCGCCAGGTGTTCAGACCGAAGGTTTTACAGCAGAAGAAAGAAACTTTTTTGGAGACCGATGCTGTTTTAAGCTAATGACATGCCTACAGCGGTGAACGTCATAAAAGAGATTTCCGATCAACTCCATCTGCTGTTATTTCGAGCGTTACTTTAGCGGTTTCTCGATACATTGAAAAATATCAATTATTCGGGAAATTGCTCGTGGTTCTTGGTTTCCACCCGTGGTTATTTATAGATTTTATGCGCTATTCCACGCCATAACGTTCTCCAAGAAAAATTTCTTAGAAATTAGGACCTAGCATTCCATGCGATCATAAGTGAAAATAATACTGTTTTATTGCCTAATTGGATATTTAGTGTTCAACTGCGAACAAAATTTAAATACTAGTTACAAATGACTATAATAGTAATATTTTATGATTATATTATCTACCTTCACTCTAAAATGCATGTTGATGTAATATTTCGGAGATAAAATAGATCTAATGTTTGTTTATTTTGTGTGCAAATGATAAAATCGAAGTTAACAGTTTTTGAAATCGTAAGAGAGAAGATGGTCTTCAAGCTTATAGCCTCTGAAAAACAAGAAGATCTTTTGGAAATGTTGTACATTGTAGACTGTGCTATCACTAGCGGGATGCAGGGGGTGTTGACCCCACCGCGTCATTCAATCAAATGGAGCGACAGCAGCTTTCAAAGTATTACTGTGTGTAATGTATGAGTGAAGTCTTTCACGGGGCTCTAATCCTGACTCTATCTTCCGGGTTTTACCTCGCGTAGCTGTTTATCAGTTGACGAAAGATTGTCGATAACTGGAACTATTGTCTACTGATAAACAGCTACGCGGAAGGAATCCCGAAAGATGGAATCATCATTACTATGAGTGATTTAATTTATATCTCTCAATGAAATCATTTTCCTGAGTTCTTTTCGGCCCAGTGGCTAAAATTTACCATTGAGGCATAGCAATATCCATGTTATCTTGTGTTATATTAAAAAATATTAGGTTAAATGGTTTTGCTTGTATAATCACTCATTCATGGGCATTAAGGGATAACATCAATCATGAGATATCAAGATTATCTATCAATCACCAATCGTGATGGTATCAAAATGGATTGAAAAATAAGCTCACCTATATTCCACACAGTATTTATTAAAACTCTGCCGGTTTCGATTTTTTCAGGTCATTATCAAGAGGTAACAGAACAAATTGATAGATATCGATTTATCAATCTATTTGTTCTATTGCCCTTTGATAATGACCTTATAAAGTCGAAACCGGCATAGTATAATTTGTGGAATATAGCAAAGTTTATTTTATCCTGTCATGTCACCATGAACTCGCGAACCATTGATTTGGTGGTATCAGCTGTACAGAAACCACTAATTCAAAAAATTCAAGAGAGAAATACAATGGTGACTAAGGGAACTAAATATTAGCAAAAATGGATTCTTTTACTCTCCTTCATCGTTTGCAAACACCATATCTGCCGCACATTAGGAAAATTACATCCTTGGATCCGGAAAATCACGCTTTTATTCAGGAAGAGAAAAATTCAGAATAACCTGATATAAGCCGGTTTGAGCAAGTTGAATCGTTTCTCCTTCTTTCCTGCTAACCCGTTTTAATCTGACTCGTCATTCCCGCACAGGGAAACACTCCTTACTTCACGTTGAGATTCCGAAAGAGTATTCCTTATAAGCTCCTCAAGGCGCAATGTCATCTTTGAAACTAGATCTTGTGCATTGGAAACCTTTGTCTATAAGTCTTTTTTGCGTCCACTCTTCGATCTATTTCCACCGTCCCTTTCCAAACGTGGGCTGACCTCTAAGGCTTGACAGGCAATCTGTCTAAAAAGGTCAGAGTGCAATAATGACGCAGGTCAACAAGCGATCTCAGGTGGAATTATCGGAAGTGGATAAGTCCTTCGATCCTGCCCGGTAGAAATAAATGTCGTAAATGCTCTCAGTGGTTGAGGTGGATTAAAGAGCAATCTGACTATTACGGGAGAGACCGATGCGTCAAAGAGAAAATTGAAGAACGTAAAAAGATAGCTAAAAATAGAAGGCTTCGAACGAGTGTGTCAACAAAAATATAAAATTAATCGTCCACATAATATCCGTTATAAATTCTCCATGACAGGGAGGACCCTGAGACAAGTGTTAGATATTTATTTAATCAAAACCCTGCATAGAGCAAGTGACTTTATACGCAGTCGCGCGCACATGTGCAAAGTAATATACACCATGTATGAAATTCGCCAAGAAAAAAAATCACCTGGCCTAGGCGGGAATCGAACCCGTATCTCTCGATTAGCGTTACCAGGCTTGGTGGTGTAACTGGTTGCATACCTGACCGACAATCGGGAGATTCTGATTCGAACCCTGGCTAAGCCAAATGATTTTTCATGGAAAATTTCATAATTAGTGTCTATATAATTTTACGCTACTCTGATTGTTTCAATGAAACTGAGAGAAGCATTTATACTTTAAGATGTAGGGCACCTAGCTGTATTTGTTTTGATGAAAGTAAAACCGGAAGAAGCTTCTCCCTTCTTCTTAGTCTCTTGTTTCTTAAACTCAATGAAGGAGGATAATAAGTTTATGTTCTATAAAATTTTAATTAAAATGCTCAATTGTTTGATATTTTTCTTTAGGTGAGACATAATGGAGATAAAGATGCTAACTTGGACTTGTTTTCAAAGTTTTAAATTAGGACATTTCACCTTATGTGCAGCGGAAAAATTGTTAGCGGAGGGATTCTTTTAGACTCAACTGTTGAAAACATTGACGTAGCTGCCTTACTGATATAATATGGTATATAATACAAATGATTATATGATAATAATGAATACACTCATAGCAGGTAATAACTTACATTGAACATACGTTAGAGTTATGCATATGGATTACTGTAGGATCCTCCATGGAGTAAACATAAGTTCCATTCAATTGATATTGTTCACGTTTATGAAACATTATTTGCGTCTTGTTTGAAAGGTCTTCCTTTTCATACCAATATTTTACGGATCGAGGAGTTAAATATGATTATGTACACCTTAGGTGCTCATTTAGTTTTATTTTAAAATATTTTTGAAACGGCTATTATTCCGCGAAAACTTGGAATGACGGTTATTAAGTGAACATTTTTTCACTCAGATTCTTAATCATAATGATGAGTACAAAGCATCAGTTCTTAAGCTTTATTTTGCCTCTAGTTAAATTTTATTACTTGGGCGTATTTCTTTCTGGATCAATTAACAGGAGATATTATTCTGGCTCATACTGTTGATTTAGCTATTAAGCTGAACAGGAAAACTTTATTTATTTATTACACGGGTAAAATAGACTGCTACCGTGCTCGTTCGTGAACATTTTTAATGATAACTAAGAAGATAAAATTGGATCCTTGATCGTTTACTTTAATTAGCAAAATGAATGAAAGAAAAAATAATCTTTTTACAATCATAGACAGGTCATCTTTACGTGGTAATGTAGTTTTTTCAGCTTTGAAAAAAAAGAGGAGAGAAGAAGGTACGAAAAGATGTTGCGTCATTGACATGGCTAACATGGAATATTCATGTACGTAATGTGCTTCGAGGTCGAGACAGCGATCGATCATACGTTAAGGTCTGATTGCAGATGGCGATGGTGATATTATTCAATTTTTCTTGATAGAAACTGATCAAAGATTGCAATGAGCGTTCTAAAGAATTATAAGATGGAAGGCTTTTATCCCATTTTGACTGGCACTTCATATCAAGATTGCACAGTCACGTGCTATGGCAGAAAGTAGCACTCATCCTCAATTGAGCTTCTTTACTGATTAATGTACGCGATTGTTTGCAAAAAGAATATGTAAAGATATGACGCCTTCGCAAGACAACTTGGAATGGATGTTAATGAGGGTATGAACACACGTGCTTTAAAGCAATTAATTTCTCAAGAGGCTGAACGGAATATGACAAATAAATATCATGGAAGATTTAGAGTGTAGCTAAGGATGAAGAAGATGGATGCAAAATTAGAGTGAGGTGATCAGTTGCTATTTTTAGAAAAAAATTTTACATCATAAATTTGTTCAATTTTCACATGTCCTTTAGTTATTTGAGTTATTTTTGTTATAGATTCGAGAACAGAGATAGATCGATAGTAGCTTTTTATTTCATCAGCTCCGACAATTAGGGCTTAATCGTAATAGGTGCGGTCTGTAATAGAAATCATTTTCTTTCGCTGAAGATTGAGAAATTAGTATTTTACATAGGAATAATTATACATGCTATTTTTACTCAGAGAAATATACGAAGAAAGGAATAAGTCGCCTGCTTGGAAGAAATATTTTATTATGGAAATATATCATCAACGCTTTTAGAAATACAAAGAGTGTCTATCTCTCAAAGTTTGATTTTTTTAAATGACAGTCCGCCCGAAAAAGCGATTACTGATATAGCTGTGGGCTTTCATTTCGTTTTCTCTGATAACTATAGGTACACCGTGTTCTATGACGCTAGAAATTTTACTCACCCAACGACTATTTCTGTGACAAGAGTCTCGGCTACGAAGGTGTGATAAACTGTTTCGTTTTTTGAACTTTCTGTAAACAGTCACGAACGGTCGATTACGCATAATGTGAGGGAGTGCTGTGGTGACGGATGTGATGTCATCTAAGAATGCTTAGTTGTGAGGAAACAGATATTTGAGGTATGCTCGGAGATAGTTCAAACTTGGGATTACGATTGCTGTCACCAAAATCTTATTTAAGGCAATCGTAATTAAATGCAATGGAACAAATACAAAAAAGGCCGTTTAACTGCAATTAATATGTATGATTTTTACATTCGGAAAATAAATGTACATGAAGGGAGGTTTAGAAAAAAGTAATGGGGATTTAATTTGATTTGCTTTATTGTACAAGCGAGAGAGCATTGTTTTC
Organism: Ischnura elegans; assembly: GCF_921293095.1. Taxonomy (NCBI): domain Eukaryota; kingdom Metazoa; phylum Arthropoda; class Insecta; order Odonata; family Coenagrionidae; genus Ischnura; species Ischnura elegans. The sequence goes on along the minus strand of NC_060254.1, from coordinate 30,226,021 downwards.
AATAGTTATCCTCATAACTCGAATGACAGATTAGATTTTTAAAGCATTCACGAAGGTTTTTCCGATTTTTTTATGTTTTGAAAAAATAGATCATGGGTTCGCTAGTTCCCCGCCTCGACAGCGAAGGTATAACCACTATACTGTACTGTGCGCTACCACTTGAAGAAATGACTGCTTTCATATTCTCCTGATTTTATTTTGTGCCAAGCTATGATTCGATACAATGCACGTCATTACCTTGATACAACTGTGACTGGTTGTGAATTAGCCTAGGTTGGTCAAAAATCGTTTCATAATCATAGATGGGTCTCTCAAGGGTCAAGAGACAGAACTTGAGTTTGATTTTGTCTCAGTATGAAAAGGTGAAGCCTCATTGATATGGCTAATATGAAGAATTATCCGTGCTTATATCTACTTTCTCACAAAATATCGCTATCCATATACCTTGTATTTGGCTTATCATTTAGACCCGTATGCAACCTTGTTTTGTTCCTCTGTCTTATTTCAAGCTATTGCTGGCAATGAATCCAAGTTGTGTACCCTTTTAGCGGATAAGGTGGTGGAAAGTCTTGGTGTCATTTGATGCTCTCATTCTATAGGCGTTGGTGATTCATTACCTTTCCATCGCATGCCAGCGAGTTAATTTTTTGGTGGCCTTGACTTTTTAAGACGAAATGCTGCTTTGGAGTGGGTAGAAACTTTTGGGTGGAAATTTTTGTTTTTAATTTATGCGTGAACACTTGGATGCAGGAAAGGTTTTTCACAGCAAATCTTCCTTTTTGTGTCACTGACGATTAAAAAAGGATTAATCGCGATTTTGGTTTTTAAGACGCTAAATAATATTATGATACAGGATTTCATTGAAACGTTTGGATAAACCACCATGGGTGGAATTATGGTCTTGAGGATTTGAATCCTGGAAGATAACCGTCTCACCAATTTTTATATCTGCTTATCTCATGAATTTCAGGGTGATGGTAACGTTAGCATCTGAAGCACCGAAAATCCAGCCATTAGAGGAGTAGCCAGGAAATTCGTTTGGGGGGGCGGTGGGGGGGGGTCAAAACCAGGGGGAAATACTTTGAGGAATAGGACACTAATTTGAGGGTTTTAAGCTAATTTTAACACTTTTCATAACCGGAAAAAAACTTCATTTGTCATAGGAATCTGTTGAAAAATCATCATTTTTCAATGATTTGTTTTCTTTTATGAAGGAAGATAATAGCTTTTTTTATATTTCAGGGGGGGGGGTCCAAATCCCCCGGATCTTCCCCCTCGCTCCGCCGTTGGTTGCCATACTGCTGTTTGGGCTTCCGTTGTACTTTGGAAGTTATAATTATTCGTGCCGAAATTCAGACAAACCATGAGAAAACATCATCGACCGTGAATTAAGATTTGTGCTGCCGTTAGGAAAAAAAATAGCGCAAAACTGTCCTGGGCGGCTTTTTATATTCAGTTAACTTTTATTAGTAAGCTTTAACTTAGCAATTCAGTTAATACCTAAAAATACAGGTGTTTGTACCGGATGATGACGCACTACATTGAAACCCTGGTTGTTTGACTTATTTTATCTTGAATTACAAAATAAATATTGCAAAACACAGTGAGAATTAAATTCTTTGAAGTTACGCCTGAGGCAAGCGACTTTGGCTAACCTGTCACTCTAAGATACTCTTAATATGCAGCGAGCATATGGGATCCGGTACGGAAAGACTTAACCCGTGAACTTAATAAAATGAAAAGGAAAGCTCCGCGAATCGTAAAAAACTGCTACGTGCGTACAGAAAGCGTCATACAGATGCTAAAACTAGGCTAGAAGCCGCTAGAGACTTTGAGGCTGCGCAATAGGCTTAGATTGTTTGAGGAATTGAGAATAGATATCTTTAAGAGCGACTCGGAGAACATTATAGTAGAACCACAACATATTATCAGGTCGAACAGAAACTAATTAAGAGAGATTTTTCGCAGAACAGATTGGTATGGGACTTTGTTCGTAGGGAAAAGAAATAAAAAATGTTCATTTGTTCTGGTGTAATTTTTTTCTTCCTCATATCCAGATTAATCTCAGGTATTGCGAGCGGGACAGCACATGTAAAATCGATAGTTGGTGAATTATCCTTTGCGTAAGTCCTTTATTGGATCATAAAAAACCGCTTTTTCATACTCATATTCAGAATTATTTCCGGCATCGACGTTTATATCACTATCAGTAACTCGTTTGATAATCAAACAACTCGCTTGGTAATGACTTACGTGTCGAAACGGAAAACGGCGTTGAGTATAAAATTGAAGGGACTTAGTACAGTTATACATACCTGAATTCTTAGGATCATCTTCCCGGAACTCAATCTGCGCATAAAAACTCAGCGCAATGATTACCTTTGTTTCAAGGGAAAAACCGGTGTTTCCGTAGCGGCAGAAGTCACTCGTGCATCAAACTACCTCCTGATGAGGGTTGAAACGAGAGGTTGCCTTGCTCAATCGTTTCATTAATAGAAACTTGATTCGATGGCAATGTTAGTAGAATATGAACGTTGTGCGTTTTAAGGGCTACATCCATCTGAAAGGATTCCAGTGTCGGATTCCTTGGATACATCATAGGCATCTTTAAATACGTTGTATTTTACGAATAACACGACTATAGCTTTCACTCATTGTCAGTAGGTTTTCGCAGGTTTTTCACGCCCCCCTTCTTGTGTGGGCGTTTTCCTGCAGTGGGTTTTTTCGCTGAAGGATACTACACCCTTAACCTCATGTTTTTTCCCACAAACAGAAATCTTTTTTACACAAAATATTTACATATAGTTGTTTATATTTTTGGCATTTCACAAATTGTGTATATTGTATATCCTTTGTATTGTTAACGTTTGTCTGTCATTTTTTAATATGTTTGCATTGACGCTATCGAAGGGTTAGGAGAACAGGGGACTTCTTAGTCTCAACCTCGCCTGAATAAAGGCATTTTATTATTATTATTATTAAGATTTTGGGGGGGGGTATTAATCCCCTCATCCCCCCCATAGCCACGCCACTGGTACCAACTCACTAACCTGTCCAATATCGACATAACGTATCCAATGTCCGTCGTCTGCATTATGGTCCTAATTCATTTCAATCCTTCGACACTCGATGACCAAAAACACTGCTCCTCCCACTAAGCTACGAAAGAGAGCGTGCTTCTTTGAACATGACGTATTTCCATAGCGTCTAAATAAAGCGAACGTTCCCGTATCTATATCGCGGACGTGTTTCTCCGCGCACGGAGGCCGTTCTTCTTCTGTCCGACTGATAGCTCGCGCGCGCGCGCCCGACGCTGTTTTCGTCTGCATTTCGATGAATTTTTTCCGTTGCCTCACTTGCCGACCCCCCTCCCTCCCTTCATGGTGTGGGTGGGGACAAAAGGCGGCGGCGGCTAACCTTCATCCCGCCGCTCTTGCGTTGGCGATGTCAGTGTGAGACCGGGAAAAAATGGGATTACATGCTGGTGGGCTGGTGTTGCTCCCGGGGCTCCCGTTTATCTATCAGCGACGCCAGAGAGGCCGCAGGGGGTACAACCCGGCAGACAGAGCGGCGATTGAAACATCGTGATGCATGCATCTCACACTTAAATGACGTAATGAAGTACATGACGCAGGGGTGGCTACGGCGGAATTAATGGGACTATAGTATTCCCCATAAGAATATTTCATCAGATACAAAGAATGGAGGACATATTGCTGTTGGAGGGTTAAAACTGCAAATTACTTGAAAAGAGTACTATTGAGAACTGGTTTCGAGAACCTGTGTTGGTGAAATCTTCTTGGGTTTTCCACCGGGTGAGTTTCTTGTAGGCCAACGTTTTGATGGCTGCCATCGTCCTCAGGGCATGACCTTATGATAATAAAATTAATGATAATGATAATAATATAATCAGAGTATGCCCTGAGGACGATGGCAGAGGCAGCAATCGAAACGTCGGCCGACCAGCGACTCACCCGGTGGAAAACCCTAGAAGATTTCACCAGTATCATACGCTTCGAAAGAACAAAATCTTATTTTAGTACCCATGTATTCGCCTGGGTCCTTTTATACTCATTTCGGTACTTGAAACCCATCTGATTTATCTAGTACCTTATTCGATTACATTTGCCTCTCTGAGTGTTAATGCCTATTTTTTGTGGGAAGAGAGTGATAACGGTTTTATAGCTTTGGAGTGGCCACGGATGCTTAAGTATGGAAATACCTAAAGGTACGGCGTCGGTTTTTATCAGAGAACATAAGAGAAAAATGTCCAGGGTCCATTTAAATTATTTAAGGGTGTTGAAAAGGCCTCAAACAGTGGAAATGTTTTACGGCAAAAACCTATTTGGCAAAATAATGCTATGAAACATACTAGCATACTTATGTGAAATTATAATAAGTTGCCAATGGAAAAGTGGATATCTGCGAGAATATTTTTCTTATTTCATATGATTATCCGTCTAAAATATAATGATATGAGTGGTGGTAAAGCGATGATGAGACTTTTATCACAGAAGAATTTTCAGTAGCCCACCAAAATAAACACTGTCACTGATTTCTCTACATAAGAACGGCGATGTTGTATGCGGCGGGTACCTAAATCACTCAAATCTTGGTTTGTCAAATTTTGACTAATTTTCAGGGGTTACTTGGCCTATTTTGCTGATATATTAATGAAATATAGGTAAATATTATGAAAAATAGAGACCTAAAAAGTGAAACTTATTCAATTTTCCTACACATATCTAAGTGTTACTATTAGTATTTTTCCAGGGTACTGCGACTAGATTTAGCGGGGAATCCTCTATAGTATATCTTATTACGATGCAAACAATTATTCCAGATAAATAGATTTGAAGAGCTCAAACAATAGTAGGGTACCGCTTTTAGGTTTGGTAAATGTAACTGAAAATGAAAATAAAATAAAAATGTTCTTCTTCTGGTATTTCATCGACTAGCAATCAAAACAGTTGTGCTCTAGCTGCTTTATTTAATTGCATAAATTTTGCAAACTAGAAACATGGGTTAAGAAGGGATTTATAATGATTCCTTTCTGTGCGCTGAAAAAACTGTTGCCAAAATTAACCCCTTAACGCCTAGCGGTACCGTATGGTACCAGCTGATAGTGCAATACTAAACGAACCTTTTTTGTTATTTATTGTAATTTGTTTGGGATTTTGAAAGTTTTAAACTAATAACCATGTTTATAATTACGTTTTTCAGATAAGTTTGCTTTTTTAAGCAAGATTTGACATTTTTGAGTAATTTTGGATGAATGATGAATGAATCTTTCTTCTTGTGACAAATAGAAAATATTTAACATTTTTTGCATTTGCATTTCTATTTTTTGACCCCTTAAGGGGCCTAGCGGTACCACATTGTACCAGGATGTATATTCAAGACTGTTTGTGCTAAAAGTATTAAATTTGCATCTAATCGATCAGATTTTAAAATTGAATATTACGAAAAAGTTCTGGCGAAATTTTTAATTCGGGCGTTACCGGGTTAACTGTAAATGTGATTTCACAAGACATGGCAGAAGAGCGTCATTTCTTAAGAATTATGATAAAATGAGACGTGACGTCCGCAGCGATCTTCTTGATGAGTCATTTTCAGGGTTATTATTTACATCAAGTCGAAATACGTTTTGTATTGGAATGAAAATGCCGCCACTGCAGACTCGAACCACAGCAAAATTTAGATTCGAAGGTTGGGAAGATTTGAGCCAGTGTTTGGGACCCTCATGAAAAAGGCTTAATAACAGAGTTAGAACGCGTGCAAAGAAGAGCTGCCAGGTATGTGAAAGGTCGTTACGATAGTCTTGTTAGTGTAACTGACCTCTTACATAAACTCGGATGGGAATCTCTGTCGGACCGTAGATTGAAAAATAGACTAAACCTTTTAGATAAATTCAAGAGCAGTGTCTTTTCTGACGAAGTTAACCATATCTTGCGGACGCCAACGTACTACGGAAGATCAGATCATATAAATAAAATAAGAGAGATAGATTGCAGAACAGACAGATTCCGAATGTCATTTTTTCCACGATCAATAAGAGATTATAACGGCAGCAATAGAACGCGTAAATAGATTGCATGTCTTGTAGTGTAGCCTACTAACCTATGTAAAACTTACTGCATGTTTCTGAATTTCTATTCTATATTCTATTTCTAACAGCATATAGTAGTATAGTTTGTTATTATACGGGACGTTTCTTGGACGGTGTGGTGTGCATGTGGGAGTCCAAATGCATGCTGGTGATTGATCACCCCCTGCCAAACACCCTAGAGGTGGCTCGCAGGGTAATTTTTAGATTGTAGATTTTCACGGTGCTGATTAGACGATTACTGTATAGTCTTCGTGTGTTTACCGCGTCCGTTGGTTTTTGTTGAAAAAAGTTTTGCTGCAGTCAGCATCCTTAGGTCGAAGGTTGCATTAATTTTGCAAACAGGATAGATTCTTAGCACAAAAGACGCTGACTGCAATGTCAGCGGAACTGTTGTCAACAAAAGCCAACGGGCTCGTAAACATTAATTGTCTAATCATTTAACTAATGAAATTCTGGGAAAATCTCATTCTTTTTAAGATACCGCTGAAAATAGGCACGGAGCTTAGAGCTTTAAAATTATACGTAAGACGGAAAAACCAAAAATAATAATTCCATTCTCATGGAAATCAATCCACGATTTGGATCAATAGCGGTATCAATTTCAGCATTTTCTTTAAATACAGAAATCACACTGGAAAATGTGATAATTAAAAAATGTATTCATTGACTCATTGACCAATTGATGAATCATTGTTAATCAGCTTTCCATTTCACCCAGATATGATTTGATATCCAAAGATGCCATTCTGAATGACGTATGTTTACATTGTTTAGACAGTATTTACAAGGAGTAGGAAATATCTATTCGTTACGGATCGCATATTGTCAGCGGAGTCCTCATAGACCCAATAGTTGACTGGGATACGAGGCCGTTTACGAGCCTTCCTTATAATGCTATCTCAGTTCCGTTAGTGGAAAGGACATTAAGTAGAAAGAATCATCAATGGCAGCTATTTTGGTGCGATTAGTGAAGCGTTTTTGTTTTGTCTACTTGTGAAGCGAAGATTTCATCCTTTATCAGATTCAGAAACAGGCTAAGCAGAAAGTATATGAGAACAAATGAATGCTGGGAAAATCTCATTCTCTTTAAGATACCGCTATAAATAGGAACAATACTGGAGCTTTAAAATTATATGTAAGGCGGGATAACCAGTACCCGTCGTTCCATTTTTATATAAATCACGACATAGGAATCAAGGCTGATACCTGGTACGTAATTTGCGACACATTATCAGATAGGAACCCTAAAGTATGGTATTTGAAGGAGGCGACCTTCAGCTGCGGTCATTTGCGCCATGAGGTAAGGGTTTGGAAGGTAGGGTGGAAACCTGAAAGGTGCTAAGGGGACCACAGCTTAGTGCCCCTTTCGACGGACGTGGTGCTTCGCCTTGAATCTCCTCCACTCAACACTCCACCAGGGATCGGGAATACTACGATAGATTTCTACCGTGGCCAGGATTTGAACGCGGGCCCCCGGCTTGGAACCCGAGCCCCGAATGGAAATACTCATTTTCGACAAATAATTAGATTGTTTGCTGTAAATACTCTGATCAAATTAATCTCAAGGTTACCACTATGGAATGTATTGGAACGAAGAATGCATATCGAAAAATAGGGCGGGATATTGACCTGAGATACCTATTTGCATATTCGTACATAGCTTCAACACTTTTTTTTTTTCATTCCAAGTACTTATTCCCTATGCGTTGCCACTATTTATGCAAATAAAGATATTCTTTGGATTTAAACAATGTTTTTCTTTACTTATAATTTCATTATGAACTCATCTGTTAGGTAAACCTAGTTAGTTAAAAATGGAATTTATTTTTAGGAAATTTTTACGAGCTATTGGGTTTTTGCCACTCAATGAAACGGAAACTAAAGCACCTGTTAAACTTATTTTGAGGCACGTATGGTTGAATAGTTGCAATGCATATTTGCTGGACGGAAATGTGGCTACTGTTAATGGGTATTACCTGCGGTAATATTCTTGAAAATTATATCTAACGGACTAGTGTACTAATTTTGTGCCGTCGTAATCGTTATGATGAAGCATACCAGTTCAACAGTCAATATTATTTTCTTCAGGGATTGTACTCGAAATAACGAGGCAATGACTGGGAGAATGGGTACATTTTTTGAAAGGCTAAATTCTATCAATGCTACTTTGAGTTTGCAGGAATTTAATGTCCCAACTTAAGTCATTATAAGTTAGTTAAACGAATATTTATCTCCACTCTACTGAAGAAGTAGGATAAATTCAGGAAATTTTAGTATAGATTAACTGAATTACCTGAATATCATTAATTAACCTAATTTTCCATTTTAAGATTTAAAATCATACTAATTGCAGAAAACAGATTTTAAGCAATACGTAAAAAATTGAACTAAGTATTTATTTGAAATCTCATATTCGTTGTCAGTATTCATTGGCGATAGTCAGAAAATTTCTTTATTGCTTGTTTTGACGCAGTCATCCGTCAACTCGTCAACTTCCTTTTCTGTGTGTCGATTAATGCGAGTGCGGCGGTTTGGAAGTTGAGACACAGTTGTTGTCGAAGAGATCCTTCGGCTTCAAGTTCTGCGGGGGCGTATCACTCCTGCTCTATAGGTTGCATTAATTCTTGACTCGCGATGTACTCTAAGCAAATGGAGTTATCGTTTGTAGACTTTTTTTCTTTACCCCAAGAAATCAAATTTACATACGAGAAAATGATTTAATAACATTTTTAATTCCGAGATGCAGGCAAAATTTGGCAAGAATATAATTTATACCGACTGAGAATTTCAAAAGAATAGCATAGTACATTTACAGTCCTTTTACATTTCACTGATTAATACGTTACGAAGAAATATGAGTCAAACTAGGGTGATACGTCCCCGTACTGCTTCTGGGAAAATTCTGTAAATAACACAATGCTGGTATATTTAAGGAGAATTTCATTATTAGGCGCGTTTGGAAGTCTATCTAATCTTTGTTAGAACGTTAGGACAATGTGTTTGGACTGAGATGGGTTCTCAAGGCTCTTTGATGGCCTCCTAAGTTCACTTTCTCATTGGAGGAAACTTATGGCGTATTAGAATATTCCGCATCCATCAAGCTGATTATTCAAAGAGTGTTTCTTCTTGGTAATTACACTGTTCTGCAAAAAAATAGTTCAAAAAATGCCCGGCTACAATTTAGGGTGTTTCTGGCTAATTTTGAGTCGCTGAATCCGAAAATGACCTCCGTTTTTTTCTATCAGCCTCCATTTTTACGCAACCCCTAAATTGGGGAAAACAACCCCTTATCTAAACTTATCGCTTATCAAGGGACTTTTACTAATGTTATATGCTTCTGATTGAAAAAAATGACGTGTTAAGGCTATCAGGGTCAAGAGAGAGACAAACTTCACTAGGGTTGAAAAGATTTAGGGGGTAAAAATTAAAAAAATAACTTAAAAAAACATTAAAATAACCATTTTTCTTCGTTTTTTGTGACATATGATATGGTAGCTAATGGGAAAGTTTTTAAGGGATGAATACACTGTTCACCCCCCTATTTTGTAAAGGATTAATATAACATAAAACATAAGAGGAGAAGGGGGGAATACGAATGATACCACTCGTATACCCCCCTACCCCTCTAGGAAGTGGTTTAAAGATCTGCCAAACAAATCCGAAAATTCACTATTTGGCCTAAGTTGCCGCCCACTTTTCGTGAGTTGGTGACATCATTCTGGTTGATTTACTCGTTCAGGTGAACTTTTGATTGGGGCGAGGAATAGCTCGCAAGAGTGTAAACAACGATGAACTATGCGAGGACTATGCACACCGCCGAGGAGTATGAGCTGCGGTTACCCGCACGGCATAATATCCTGACGTCATCACCTCATCCGCGAAAGGGTTAAAACGTCGATTTTTCAACGCAAATAACTCGTGAGGTACCCGAAATAGGATCGAAAAGCGGAAAATTGTAGGTCTATATAAGTTTCGAACTCAATTACAATCGAAAATAATAATTAATTGCTTAACGAGCCCATTCCCTCCTTATAAATTAGTATTCTCTCCTCCTCTGTACCCAATCATCGTTAGTTTCATTCTTGGAGTAAAGAGTGAGTCTCTATTCCACCTAATTCCTTGAAAATTTTCATAACTGCAATCCCATGCGTACATGAAATGGCCTAAAGTCTCTGAATACTTGGACCTCGCTTCTTTCCTTGCTCCTGTTGTATTTCATCACCTTTCCAAAGGGCCAAATTAACCAATTAAAATGAGAGTAACCGCTTATTTAGCTCCTTAAGTAATTAAAATTTCCATACAAGCAGTAAGTGCGTCACACGTGCAGCTGCAGTAAAATTTTAAGGCTAAGTGGGCATAATTGTAGCACATTTGTGATGTTTTCCTCGTGTAGGTTGATAACTTCGGTTATAGTGAGGATTTTTCCCTTATATTATTCATTTTTTAGGGCTTGTGAGGCATTTCAATTGTGCAGTCTATTTGTACAAACGGACTTCAAAACATATAACGAATGATTACCTTGGTTAGGTTATCCGTACGAGCAAATACGTGGATATTATCTAGTTGTTTTGGTTCAATCCCAAAATAAGAATATCTTCTGGTTATCATAATTTGCTATTTGCATTAAAAACTTAAAAAAAGGATTTAGAGATTAATTGGTCAAAGAATGGCCCTATCTAACCCAGAGTTGCTTCCAAGAGAAATTTCAAGACTTCTCATTTTAAAATTGTGAAAATTTTCCACTCATTTATAATTAATATGGCAGCTACATATGTCGCCATTAAACTTTGCACCACAAAATAACACGTAGTCTATTTGACGTCAATTAAAAGCAAAATTGGGTTATAAAGGGTTAGGTAGGCCGCAATTATCACAAGGTTTGTAGTCTAATTTTTTAAAAACTTACCTATTCATAATTGATCTATGAACCCACAAAAATCTTCAACTATTCAAACCGCGTTGCTTGAAATTTCCCTGTCATATTTGAGCTGGTATTTCATTACATAGAAAGTCATTCCATCATTAAACTTTATAGCACAAAAGAACACGTAGTTTAAATCATTCGTCGATTGAGCTGAAAATATATACATATTAAGCAGTCTTTATAGGTAATAATATGGGCTGAGTAAGTACAATTTTACAAAACCATCACGAAAATATCTTTTTTACATACAGATATTAGCCCGAAGATAGTACGATACAAAACGTATTGGTCAAATCGATTCGTTTTTGTTTTTACAAACTCCTGCCATTTGCAATTGATCTTATTGAACTATTGTTGGTGTGTTCATTTTTGAAATAAATGATTCAAACATTATTTTTGAAATAAATGATTCAAACATTGATGCTTTTTTCAATATCGTGTGTGATGATTGAAAATTATGCTTTCATCTTTAAATTTTCATCGTGAATAGAATAGACAATTTTCAATTATCAACAGTATCTGCAATGTGAAAAGTTTACCTCAATATTTTCTGGGGTTAACTTAGCATATTTGAATACTTTTAAATATTTTCCAGGGTCTGCTCTCCAAAACCTTGGATATATCAAAATGATAGCGTTAGATTTAATCAAGTGATGCGCCAGGAAATAACAGACGAAAGCGACCGGCCCAGCGAGTCTGATGCATCCTATTCATACGTGACTGTCATGCAAACGGAAAACCAGGAAGCAGTGTTGTATCCGTATAGAGAACCGTGAATTACTGTCCCCCTGCCAATCACGTAGCTCCTCTGCAGCACGCCGCGAAGGCCCACAGTGGGCGGAAATCGAAGACAGGAGGCCCTCTCTACGACTTTTTTTGATACGATAATGGCGCATTATTATTATAGGACAAGCAAGCCACCCGGCGTCGCTCGGGAAAGACAGCACCCAGAGTAGTGGGAAACTTGGAACTTGGCATTCATGGCCACATTTTTAGGCACAGCAACTGAACAACAAACAGCGAAAAAAAACGATTTCCCTGCAATGGTACTTCAATGATTTCACTACAATAGTAAAAGTATATCCCTCGGCACGGAGTCAGCCTAAACCACGCTCCACAACATTGATCGCCATTTGTGTCCGTATGTGTGAAGACGAAAAATGTCTTGAGAATTAATATCCCAGCAAAAAGGTTTGCACCGAGAGTTTAATTGATAAGAGTAGTATTATTTGAGTTGTGTTTTCCCTAACATATTATGGTGAAGAGGTGTGCCTACCCGGCAGGATATCCAACCGCAGAAGTTAAATGACGTGACGAAACAAATGGTAATGAAAAGAACTACACGAAGGACGTGTCGGACGCAACTGAAAGTAGTACTATGGGGTTTGGGAGCATGAGATGCACCTATGTACTAACTTTGGTCGCAATCCAGCCGTGTGGAAACGCATAGCAGACAGACACACAGACGTCCTCTTTTATACATATAGATGTATACATTATGAATAAAGAGACACCTTATTTTAGCCACTAATTTTTATGTTGCTGTGTTCTTTGTATGCATATAGTCCTTCGAAAAGTGAAGTAATGCAGGAGCCTTAAACTCTGCGTTTAGAGTGATATTTCTCCATGTTTGTTCTTCTGGAGAGCAGAAAGAACAGCAAGATAGTTCATGATAAAATTCAAAACACGATTGATAGTAATTTCCAAACTTAAATATAGAACTCCACTACCGACTGTGATTTTAAAACTCTAATGTAATTCTCACTCGTTTCCTTTGATTTTAAATAGATAAATCGCATTTCCGCTGCATCGAGCCCGATATGATTTCATGAACAAAGTAGTTCTTTTGGAGTATGATTATTGATTAATGATAATTAATGTTTATCGATACAGCCAACTTACCATTCTTGGAAAGATAAAAATTTTCTGATGACAATTTTTTATCGTTTAGAGATGGACTCTTGGCTTTAAAATTGAAATAAAGTGAGATTAACTCATTTATATCCTTAGACGTATTTAAGTATCGAATGTTAGGGTAATTTTTACTCATTTTATTTTTATCTCCATGTTAAAATCACTCACTGCGTTTTCATTTGAGCATGTAAAGTGTAATTGTACGAAGGCTTCCGCGGTGATTAATTTGATAATTGTTTTTAAGGCTAATGGCGCGTCGACTCATTTTGTTGGACTACAGTTACGGGCGCATTCTAGCACCAGTCATTTGGACCCGAAGAGGGGAACTGGAATGCGGTCGAAACTGTCGTCCACCAAAAATGAGTCAACGCGACAAACCCAAAAACAATTAATTATGTGAAATATAAATTGAATCTCAGGTCTTGGCTTCTTGAGTACCCGCAGCAGCGCTCAAGACAGAGAAATTCCTTTTTTCAATGTACACGTGTTCTCCTTACTAATATGGGCTGTTACGAGCACTTGTACCTAATGATAACTGCGTGATTCGTCAAAAACTGTTGCGGGCGTAAAGAAAGCGTTACCCAGATGTTAAGCGAATTAAGCCGGGAGCCGATAGACGCAGGGGTTCCCAAACTGGGGGGCGTGGAGAAAGTCCATTAATGTAACACCCAAATGAAATAAATAAAAAAATTACAAAAATAATTTTCTCAGATCTTTGAAATAAAGTCTTTTTAAGTTTTCATAATTGTTTTTGTAAAGTTTCAATAAAGTTGTAAACTTTATCAAAGAAGGTTACAGTTTTTAAAACTACAAAACACACAAGAGTTCAAGGTTCTCAAAATCGTCCCCTTCCCTTGTCCCGACTCCAAAACCGTCCCCGTGTTTCACCTTCCTTAAATTGAAAATGTATCTGTGTTACAATTTTGTATCAGTAATTATATTCGTTTTTCATGTAATACTTGTTTTAATTTTCATCATACGTACAATTATTGAATCTTTCCATTCTGCGATACCGCATTCAACAGTGAACAAAAAAATCTACCTACTCACCGTATCAAGTAGGCACATACTTGTACGAGTACAAGTAGGAGTTGGTAGGTACGGCACCGTGGAAATAGGGTGCAAAATGGAAAGCTGATATGTGTAGCGGGGGGGGGGGGCGTGGTACAAAAAAGTTTGGGAACCCCTGCGCTAGAGACTCAGGAGGCTTCGTGCTCAAGGAGATTGTAAATATATTAGAGGGGGCACCACTGGTTCCGAGCGTGAGCTAAGTGTGGCAGGAATGGGGGTGCTTGGGTAGGATCAGCCACGCCCACTTTGACCAAAACATAGGCAATCCCATAAGGGCCAATGCTTACTATTTGGTGACATTTTTGGTCATAACTCGTTATAACATTAAAATAAACTATGGAACCCGCACTGTAAACCTTTTTTTCGTACTTCATCGGTAGGCTTCGCGAATTTATGCCTCACACATCTTTTCCCGGGGAAAAATTATAATCAATAACCACGGTTACGTTCCATAACCAGCTTAGAAGAAAACAATTTTTACGAGTGTAAAATAGCCATTTACTTGCACTTATATTGGTACTTAATTTATAATATAAAATGGAAATTCAACAATTTCAGTATAAAAATAAATTTTTACAAGGATATCCCCAACTGTGAAGTGGCTAACAGTGCAAAGAGTTCATACATTAATAGAAGTATCGTGAATGATGGGAAAACCCCGATGACAATCACTGGCTAAATACTAGTGATTATGTCAGGATTTTTCACAACGGAACTTAGCCACCTCAAAATATCTGTTGGAAACAAAGTCCAAAAATTGTCATGACTAAGATGACGGAACTTTGACCTCGCCAAAAACTCGGAAACAGCGCCTTCAGATATTCCAACCTCCGGCTTAGATTGCTTGAGTAATTGGAAATAGATATCTTTAAGAGCAACAGGGAGAACATCATCTTAGAGCCCCGCTATATTTTCCAGATCCAACAGCAGCGAGAAATCAAGAGGGATATTTTTCCGAACGGATAGATGCGGGAATGGGTTTTTTCCCCGAACCATGAAGGACTTTAACAAATGTTGGTCGTCAGTGGCCTAACTAGGAATATACTTTGGGGGGATGAGATGGCCTAGAGCGGGAAAACTTTTGAAAAATTACAAGTCTGAATATAAATTTTACATCATTTTGGCATTAAAAATTTAAATATAAGCCGATGCAGTTATTATATTTCAAAACCAGGCAATATTTTTAAATAACTTTTTTATTTCTCTGATGCTTTGGGGGGATCTATCCCCTCGTCCCCCCATAGTTACGCCACTGCTGGTCGTAATTTCGTTCTGAGCATTTGCTTTTTACATGAAGGCGGCTGGTGTCCTAACACCCCCTGCCACAGGTCTTTTTGGGCGGCTTGCGGGGTAGTATCTAGATGTAAATGAGCACCCATCCATCTATACTCGATCGTATTTTATCTTTTTTGTCCACGATACCCAATTTTGCCGTGAGAGGTTGCGATCACTCAGCCTAGTATAATAATTCAACATTGTGGTATTCGACTTATCTACTTTCAATTTTTACCGTGAGCTAGCGTAAAAAACTACTAAATTCAATCTAACGCAGCGTAAATATTCTGCACCCGCTCGAACGGGTGCATTCTCTCTCGATTTTCTTGCGTATTGCTCATTTAAAACTTTCCCAAACATCTAGAAATTTGCAAGGCATTAAGATTATACTCCTGTCAACAGTTTATGTAGCCCAAATACAAAAAATGTCTTTATAAAAAAATAATGAGGTAAAAGTTTAATAGCTGCGGTACCGAAAGTTTTTATAACGCTCTAATCCATGATTATTCAATTAAATTTTCCGGCTAAGGTAGATTTAAATAGTGTATTCTGCAGTTTACACCGGCCTCACTACCCTTCTTATTTGGATTTCCCGTTTCAATACGCATTGAAGCTTATTTCCTTAAAATTTATCTATAACTCCTATACTATTTCTTATTCTCCCTCACTTACTTGATATTCTTCCCCCTTACTCTGCTTTAAACATCCTTTCCCTGCTCAGTAGTACTCGCTACGTCATGAACTTGTCTCCTCCAATGTATCCTGAAAATTTCTATGCATCCACATGCCTATTTGGCAGGGATGGCAAGTGAAACGAAAAGAAAATATTTCGTTTCGACCCGGAGCTAAACTAAAATACGACGCCAAGGTTTAGTTTCATTCCCGCACGAAATTAAAATCACATAGGAGTTAAGTTTCGACCGTGAACGATAGATTACTCCCAGGAACGAAACTAAATTAATCGAAACTCCGCAGCTCATGGTTGTTTTTCGATCCCAGAAGTTGAGTTTAAGGGGATAACAGGGAATAGTTTCGATCCATTACGTTTGAAATGCGTACAGACAGGTTAAAACATCGAGCTTAAAAATCGAAACGGTCAGTTCGCGTTCACCGTTCTCCTGTTAGTGGTAAAAATATGAGTGCCCCATGCATCTAATGGCGGTAGGCCGAACTTCATTCAACCACATTTCGCACTCGGTGTGTGGGTCGAAATTAAACTGTTCGAAGGTGAAGCACGTGGTTCCTCCGGTGCGAAAAATCACCTTCGTTTCGTCCCAGAGTTTTAGTTCAGTTTCGACCCGAAGTTGTTTTGACTCCGATTTCCTTTCGACTCTGAGTTCAGCTTCCCGGGTTTAAATCGATTTCATTTCGTGTCCACATTTTGCTCCCGGGAACCAAACAAATTGAAATTTTGTTGGTTTTGATTTCCGTTTAGTTTCTGTTGCCATATCTGCTTTCTAGCCGGCTTGCTGGATAGTATTAATATGTAGATGTAAAATCGTCCCCGGGACAAGGTCTTTTGCAGGACTGTATGCGATTAAACCGTGGTGGTCGGAGCACGTAAAAAAAGTGAGCACTGTTGATTTAAGTAGGCCGCATTGGGTGCCATCCACGAGCATAGCGATGCGGCCCGCCTCACAATACGGACGTCCCGTGCGCACGGATCCCATCCCGACAAGGACTCGCGATCGGTCCAATGCCGCGGGGTCTGCGGCGTCAACTCTCGCCAAGGCAACCGGTGATTCGGCGGTGCACGTAGGTAGTGCAGAAAAATGTCGGTCGATATCGATTTTCGAGCAATCGATTTTTGATCGAAATGATAAGCTCGACTTAAAAAAAAATCGAAATTCAAACTAAAAGATCGATTAATCGAACAAATTGACGTCCACTAAACTTTTCAAGAGAGATCAACTGATTGAGAGGATTTCTAAGATTAACACGGCCCTGAAAATGGGAGACAAGTCGTCTCTCGAAACGTCGGATTATACGACAGAATTAACCTGGCTGAAAACCCGAGAAGAATACATCAATGATTTCTTGATGATTGGAAACCATCCACGCACCGCGATATACGTAATTTTCCCTTGACTTTAGGTTGAGAGCGCTGTCACCATGGCCTTCACTCTGCAATGTTTATTCTATCTCGTACATTTTCTCGGACAACAAGACCACACCAACCACTCATTCGAGACAAGAACTCTCCAACTGGTCGAAAAGAAAAAAAATCCGTGGAGTTACATGCGTCGGCTTTGGTATGAAGATTTTCGTTGTTTCTTTCGGTTGAAGTTTTCCGAGTTTACCGCACTGAGTGCCATTAAATATTATCACGACGAAGTTCACTTTGATGTAAAAAACTGAGTTTTTAATACACAGAACGCTTAGAGAATTGAGCATTTTCTTTATGACACCATCGTTAGTCTGATATGCTTCTGGTTTGCCTCAGACTTTTGCAGTGGCTTGCATGATGTAGATATACTAAAATGTGTTGTTCAGCGAGCGAATCACTGCAATTTTTAGGTCGATGAGATATGTTGTTATGCTTTCATTTTCGATCCCGATTTTGCCACATTCGGCAAATGTGATTGGTTTATGGTTTCCTTATTAATTCATGTTGCTGAAATTGTACGTGTGACGGTACCTATGGAAGTTTTTTAAAGTGCCACTCGAACGATTTGGAGTGGGTCAAAATATAGCCTGCATGCCTTATAAGACTTAATTTATTTCTATATAATTATTTTGAAGTAAACTCACTCAAACAAAAAATAGTCAAAAAATAATGTCAAAATTAAAGCGTGGGCCCTTTGTAGTAGTAGAGCTTCGGACACTGTTTAATATTATCTGAAGAAAAAAATTTCTAATTCGGTGAAGAGTACACTTTTAGGTGTTTATTTGCTGATATATGCGCTTATCCCAGCATTTCTATCCATAGCCTATAAAGGAGACATGCACCACTTCTAGTGTTACAAATAGAATTATCAATATGAAATTATGATAGGAGCAACTATATTTTCATCCACTGAGTTTTATTTGCCACTATGTCGTAGTGAAGTCTATGGATCAAAACATAGTTTCTGATATCGCACAAGGATCTTCCACAAAATTACGCCTGAAAATATTTAATTTAGAAGGATCGTGTTTGCACAAAAATCTCCGGACGCTGGAGCTAGGTTTGCTGCAAACATTATTACATTACATTATCCGTTCCCTCTAATACTCTTTGAATGGATATTTTAGTCATACAGTTCAATGAGTATCTACATTCTGGTTGGAACATTGAAGTACATAACTTAATCCTTTGAGATAGCAAACGAGTACTCATACTGAATTAACAGTGTCAAAACTCCTTCCATTCGTGATTATTTCGTAGCGAAAATTTGTCGGTCAATAGCATTGATATTGCATCGATAAGGAAGGAAGGTTGTGATAATCTACTGGTATGTCGAGGGCGAGCAGCATAAGAGGTGAACAGTTTATTTTTTTTAATTGTGGGCCGAAAATTCAATACGTTTCACTACTTGTATGAGGCATTATGTTCACATGTATTTGGATTACAGATGATTATTTATAACTGACGAGTCCATATAACCTTCAAGTTTCAAAATGATTGGCTGAATACGAGTATGAAACAATGTAATCCGTGGAGTAACTAAGAAAACATACGTCTGGTCGATTATAAATGATAGGTCTTCCCTGGAAACCAATTTGAACTACAGTATTGAACTCGTCTGTTCCTAACAATGGTGCCATTGTATACCTTAAAAGAGGTTACTCATTACTCCCGCTCTTAAGGTCTATTTTATTGCGCCACAATCTTCAAATTTTAAGAGGAATATAGAGTAGGGTCTTCTTTACTCTTGCTTGTAATTGGAATATTAAACTTTTACCTCAGTAATTTTTCGTAAATAAGTTTTCTATGCTTGTGAAAAGGAAAAAAATATTGAAAAAGTTGTACCCTATCAACCCGTAAAGTTTCAAGATGGTAGCGTGAGTTTTATGGGTCATGAGAAAATACGATAAATCGAGAGAGATCCTCGGCTTAAAATAGGGAAGTCCTCTTGAAATAGGCCTTTCTGTGGACAAATTCTCAACAAGTTTACATCACTTTCTCTGGACCGGTTTTATTTTGTCTTTTTTGACTGACGTATCACTTGTTAAAAAAATTGAAAAGAAATTTTTTAAAAGATATTCATGATTTATAGAGTGGATCACTGCCTGCATTTACTTGCGTCTCAAATGTAAACATTTTCATTTTAAGAATACTTCGACATAAAATTTTCACAATTGGGTACAGGTAAATTTTGGCATCCATGTACTCTTGAATGTTCACGACGACAGCGTAAGACTTAAACTTCACGTACATCACGCGAAATGATCGGTCGAGCTAGAGAGATACTTTCTCTTGCGTGTAATTTCCTGCTAACCGCCTATATACCTATGACCTACTGTCCAGCTATCTCCATGTATATGCAGCGGATTATGTTAACATAAAGACGATAAACGAAGTGAAGTATCTGGGAGTTAACTTCGAACATATCGTAAAGAACACAAATAAGGAATATTTGTGGCAGAGCCCATAAGAAGTTAGGATTGGCCAAGCGTATTTTGGGAAGATTTTCGGTTGAGAAAGTAAAATAGAGGTGATATTTGGCACTCGTCCGACCCCACCTTGAATATGTAGCGAGCATATGGGATCCGGTGCAGAGAAACTTAATCCGCGAACTGAATAAAATACAAAGGAAAACTGCGCGATTCGTCAAAAACTGTAACGACGTACAAAAAGCGTTACAGAGGTGTTTAGCGAAGCGAATTGGGAGTCGGTAGAGATTCGGAGGCTGCGCGCTAGGATTAGATTGCTTGGGCAATTGAGAATGGTTATCTTTAAGAGCGACACGGAAAACATCGTATTAGATCCCCAATATATTTCCAGGTTCGACAGAAGCGATAGATTAAGAGAGATATTTTGCCGAACGGGTGGATATTAGAATTCGTGTTTCCCCCGAACCATGAAGAATTTCAATTAATACTAGTCGTAATTTCCTTTGAGCATTTCTTTTTTGCTTGCTAACGCCTGGTTTCCTAACACACCCCGCCGCATGCCTTTTTAGGCGGCTTGCGGGGTATCATGTGGATGTAGATGTAGATGAAAAAAGGCAAAATATGATAAGTCGCACAGGAGAGCTGTGTCCTCCTGAATTGGCCTTTCTAAGGACAAATTCACGTCAAGTTCACATAACTTTCTCTTGACCGGCCATTTTTCCAGGGAAAATTATGGATGGGTTTCACCAAACAATGACTTGGCCGGCAATCGGGAGATCCGCGTTCGAATCCCGGCTTAGCCAAATATTTTATCATGGAAATCCTATAGTATTTTGTATTTTTACGTCACGAATTACTAGAAAAAAAAACTTAAAAAGAAGTTAGTTTTTTTTAGATATTCATGATTTTCGGTATAGATCATTGCCAACATTTACCTGCGTCTCTTATGCAAGTATTTAAGCATTTGAGAACAGATCGATATAGAATTTTCAAATAAGTTACGTAGGTTAAAATCCATGCACACTGAATATTCAAGATGACAGCATAAGTTTTGATGCAACCTCTTGCATTTAATTTCCTGCTACATACCTATGTCTGTCCAACTGTTCAACTATCCCCATGTATTAACAGTGTGTGGTGTTAACAATTGGTGTCATAGCGCCGGAACGCCGTTCCGCCACTGTTTACGAAAAGACATAATTGTCAAAGAATACAACTATCAACTTTTGTTGCCTCAAAATTTCTTATTTATACATTCGCAACCAAAAAAATATTATGAAGTATGCAGACGTAACTTGTTATTAAAAAAAAACACACAGGGTAATATTTCACTAGTAAAAAAAGGAAGGAAAATGTATCCCGCAATGCTAATTTTGCCATGATACCACTGGTGTCAACATAAAGGCGATCTACTGTTGGGGCTCGCCACGATGAGACAAAACAAATACGATGGTAATTGTGCGCGAGGAAAATCGGACAAAAATGAACTCACCAGTTGCGAATTCTTCCGCGCCCCCCAAAACAACCTCCTACTCCGGCGGGCTATGAAGAGCGGACACGGGAGGAAGAGATAGGCGGCACCCAAAAATCTGACCGGCCCACTCGGCCTTTCGACCGGGGAGACTCCGCGACACTCG
Organism: Ischnura elegans; assembly: GCF_921293095.1. NCBI lineage: Eukaryota > Metazoa > Arthropoda > Insecta > Odonata > Coenagrionidae > Ischnura > Ischnura elegans. The sequence continues at coordinate 30,204,555 of NC_060254.1, read as the reverse complement.
ACTCCTGGGAGACGCCCACCCCACTTCCGCGGGGGGCCAACTCCGGCCGTCCCCGTAAAAAAAAGTTGTCTCCCACGGCGGACTTGAATTCGCAAAACGACGAACAAATGTGGCGGTTGGACGAGCAATCCGTCCACCGGATGACGGCACGATTTTATCACTCGCTCACAAACACACGTGGACTTATTTGACTTCTCGCGCACTCTTACTTGAGATAACTCGACGACCCGCAAAGGGTTTTTTTTGTAAACCACCTCCTTTGGGGCCCGCTCTGCCGCACCTCCAAGGCGGCCGAGTCTCGCGTTGCCCTTTAAAAATAATACCACCGCGCAGGAAAGCCGCTTAACGTAGTCGGCGGAGCTCCTGCGTAGTCGGCGGCGAACGCGGGTTGTGTATCGCGAGAGTTGACTTATCCGGGAGGCTTTCGCGATTGTCGGCGCTGGAGGGGAGGAGGGAGCTCGAGTGGGAGGGGTTGGACGGGGGAGGGAGTGGGGGGAGGTTCCTGTGAGGGAAACTGGGAGAGGGGGGGAGAGAGAGGTTGAAAGGGAACTGAGGGGTAAGGGAAAAGATTGGTTATGGAAGGGGGAAGGGTTTCCCGATGGCGGAATATAGGTTGGTTGTTTGAGAGAGGGTATTGCAAAAAATAATAGCATTTTTGTGACTGTATTTCCCATTTAATTACTTGAATTCTCTAATGAATATACCCAATCAATTAAAGGAGTCCTTCTTGAAACAAGACTTCGTACGCAGTTACGCGCACAAATTTATGTACACCCACCAATGATGAAGTCCGCCATAAAAAAATATTTGACTTACCCGGGAACCGAACGCGGATCTTATGATTGCTAGTCCGGCGTGCTAGCCGTTTATACCGCCAAGCCATTTTTCCAGGGCAAATTTCAGGATGGGTTTTACCATACAATGACTTGGCCGGCAATCGGGAGATCCGCGTTCGAATCCCGGCCTAGCAAAATATTTGTTCATGGAAAGCCTCATCTTTGGTGTATATAATTATATATGTACTTATTGAATTGCAATGAATATTATTTCAGATGAATATCTCATCAACCAGATTTCATAAATTGCACTACTGCGTTTCGCCCACGTTTTGTACATTTATTGTTTACCTACGTTATTTATATATGTTACTCAAAAATATCGTACTACCCTCTAAGTTTATTTCACAACTTTAATACACATGTTTCAATTGGCATGCAATCATCATCAGGTGCTCATTCAAAAATCAGTTTCTCATTCAAAATTGACAAAACTGACAATCATCAACAATACCTGATTATGATTGCATGTCGATTGGAACACGTGTAGTACAGTTATGGAGTAAAACTAAGTGGACAGTACAATATCATTGTGTAGATTATGCATCTTGAAATATACAAAAACGATTAATCTCCGGGAAAAGTTGACTTCATTCACATAATTCCATGTATAAAGCTTGGATAATGAAAAATCTTCAAAGACCTTTTTGAGTTAACGATTAAATGATAATAGCTAAACAAAAAAATAATATACCCTGAATATTGAAATAAGTTTAGCTTCGTAAACTCAGAATTATGCTTTCATTTTTAGTAAAAACCTGATTCATTGATGTATGGATGCTCGATTACCGAAGTAGTAGCGAACAGGGGTCTAGTGGGTCAAATCTCCCTGAAATTTGTAGACGGCGCTGTCTTCAGCGTTCCCCTGGAAATTTTATTTCTGCAGACTGTTTTGCCGAGTACCTCGACCCAAGTGCATTCAAAATATCCTAGTAAAGTCTTTAGCGTAATGCATTGACGGGAGGTTGAGAATTTTACAAAAGGCTTTGTAAAGGGGGAAGGTAATATGCCCCACCCCCTTTCCTCAGTGGCCTCTCAATGTGGATGTGTTGTCCACGTATCGGATGGACGTGGTACTCATGGGTACGTGATTAGGTAGGGCTACGGTTTGACGGGTGAATGAAAAAGTGTCTCCATTGTGATGTCGTGAAAGGACGTCGCGCGGCCTTTCTCCTCTCCTGCCTCAGCGCTGCGAGTCTGGACGCATGCCTTTTCGTCGTCTTCATTCTGAAGGCCGGTTTATAGATATAATTAGCATTAAATTAACCATAGAGGGCACTTAGCGTGATACTACAGTACTCATACGTCAATGGCGGCGTTCGTAGAAAAAAATAGTGCGAAACATGGTGAAACAGATTACGGACACGGGTATTTATGCTAAAAAAAGCTTCAAATTCTCTGCAAGCTCGAACACACAGGTGTATACCACGAAAAATGAGTTATGAGCGATTTGGAGACGCGCTCCAATTCGCTAATAACCTATTTAAACACGAAGTTTTTGGAATTAGTCCTTTCTTACGAAATAGTTGCTAACGCGACTTCCAGTACTGCCAAATTTATCATCACAAGTGGCACAAAAATGTACATTATCACTAACACTCCCGCTTGAAGAATTCAAGTGCTGAAATACCTGATAAATAATAGTAAATATAACAGATTTGTTTTTTCTTCATATATCAAACTATCGGCTAATTACTAATTTGTCCAACACCAATGGTATTGTCGTGATGTGATTTTAGTTGCAACACAGTTAAGTTATTCTATATTATTATTTATGTATTTAATTGGAGATGATCGAGTCGGAGACTCCAAAACGAAGACTTCGTTCAATGGGGCACCTATATTCTATGAAAATCATTTTATAAATAATAATTGTATCTATCTCATATGGAATAAAAATCATCGTCATTATTGTTGTTATTTGCGCGGTAATAAGCGCGGGGTTTTTTAGATTTTGAATTTTTGGAAATAAGCGAGATATTTTTAGGACCACGGAGGCTGTTTGGAATTGCAACGATGTAATATGCATATTATATTATTGTAACTGCGGATATGATTATTAGGTCGAAAACGTCATGGCCAATGTTGTCTCAGTTATTTTTTTTTAGTTTCATGCGCTTTTTATCCATTTTTTGTCGATTCAAACCGTGAAAAAATGGAAGAATATATTTTGGGATAAAAATACAAGGATATTATATGGATTAAATCGAAATTGGAAGAGCTATAACTTGGTCGAGGGCCTCCATATTATAATGATCTCTCGAGCAGAAAAATAATCTATAGTGGAAAAATAATCGAGTGATTTCATATCCAATATGTAGGAAGGCACTACTACGTTCTCTAATGCTAGGCTATGGAATATAATTTCTTCAGAGAATGTTTATGCAGATGTACGGAAGGGACCTTTAACATAAGTAACATAAAAGTTGGCATTTGGTAAATCATTTAAATCCCTGATTTGTTGTGTTATAAGGATGCTTTTTTTAAACTTGTTGATGGTCTCTGCACTACCTTTTGGCGATTCGAGGTGGACAGGTTTTTTTCGCCGAAATGCTCGTATCGCGCCATTGGGGTTTTCCTAGAATGTTTTTTTTTGCCTGGAAATGACTCGATGCGTCAATCGCCATCCGGTCGATGTCGGGGACGAAGGGTGAGGGAAATGTCGCCGATGAATCCATGATGAATACCATGCGAGTGACTGGATTTTTGACTCCGGAATGACTTACTTGCTTACTTGTTGAGATATGTGGGGGTGAAAGCTTTTTAACGGGCGTGGTAGTGCTTTGATTTTATGCGGAACTACTTCAAGGCTCTTAGATTTAGCTCTGAGGAAACAATAATGGTGAGAATTTGTCACACGAATTATCAACTATTGGCCCTTGAAATAACACAAAATTACCTTTCCGACGTTCAGCAAATGTTACTTTATTTCGAATTTCAATCTAATTAATCAAAATAATTATGCCAACAACCAATTTGAAGTATTAAAAGGTTTTGTGCAATGATTTTGAGCTACATAATTATTTTTCCAATGAAATTCATCGACTTAATCTATTTATGTATTTAAAAGAGGACGTCTGTTTGTCTATCCGCTATGCGCTTCTAAAATATCCTCACGGATTGAGACCAAAGTTAGTGCATAGGTGCATTTCATGCTCCCAAACCCCGTAGTGCTACTTTTGGTTGCATCCGACGCGTCGTTATCTCATTACCGTTTGTTACGTCACGTCATACAATTTCTACGGTTGGACATCCTGCCGTGCAGCCTAACCTCTTGACACGCTCAAAGAGGAAACATTCAAGTCCTATAGGATCATGAAATCCAAATTTTAATCCCACTTCTCTGGTTGATATCCTTCAAAGCAAGGCCGGGTGGCCTACTAGCATGAAATAAACTGAGTTATAAATATATAGCAAGGTCATATGTGAGGTAAATAACCATTTCTTTCGGACGAATGCGCTTTCTTCTTGTATAATAATCCTGTGTGTTTATTGCTTTAGGTTCACAACAGGCAAGAAGTAATCAAGTTAACACTTACGCGAATGAATAATAATTGGATATCAAAAACTTTTATGACTTTATTTTATTTGTCTTAACATTATGAATGTGTGTTGTGCTACAAAAAAGATAGTAATTTGGCCTTCATATTTTCTTTTTGTGGCCTCGTGCGCTTGGCTAGGCTCGAAATAAGATTACTTATCATGGTGAACAAATACTTACAAATATTTTTTCTGTGTATTAGAAAGGAATGAATCCGAGACATTTAAAAGGAGGTTGACTTTTTTTTTCATTCGTATTTTAAACTTTGATTGATTGATTCTAAGTCTTAAGGCCAGTGACCAAATCGTCTTTAAGGTTGACTAAGAACGTTAGTCATTAGCCACCGCACGATAATGATTACCAGTCGGTCATTGGTCGAATGATAATAGGAAATAAAGCCACACGAAGGAAATGTGACGCTTTTCTTTTATAGATATGAGGAAAATTAATTTGAAACCCATATTTTTGCGTCGAGTTCATCTTATTCAGAACTTCAAAGCCAATCAAATAGTCCTTTGGCATTAGCAAATGATCGTAACTTCACTCGAAAAAATCCTCCTCTAATGCAATACTGCAATTTATATCATGTTATATGAAATGTATGATTAAAAATTGCATAGAATATCTGTGATACTACTTTCTATTTAATTTTACATTTACTTTCAAAATTTCTTTTACTTTTTTACGCATCTATACGGTTTTGAAAGAAATCTTCCAGCCAACAGCAATTGTAATTGTTAGTTTAATGTATATTTTACATGTAAAGCTTTTTTCTCGCCTCAAAATCGTTGCTCTTTAGCTGTATTGCAGCCATTCATTACCTTAGAGCTTAATTTCTCCATGAAATTACAGCCTGACCCATCGAAACTTTTTTCAAGGTTCAAAAGCACAATTATCTATTGACACGGCATTTTTCCTTCATGTGCATTGATATAAGCGCTAATGCCGAGGGAAAATTGCTAATTTTACGCAAAGATATAACATTACGGAAATAGCACGGCTGTTAAAAGTTAATTTAAAAATCAGGCGTTGTGTCCGGCGATTCATCGTTTAAAATATCGTCATGGCCACGTGATTCTATGATGATCGGGCTTAATCTTTAATTTTTCGATGAGCATGACTTTGAAGTTTAGAGTAAATCATTCCCTGCACGTTTCAATCGTCCAGAAAATCTCGTGATCTATCGAGGGAGAGAAGATTGTTTCCGTGTACACGTCAATTTTCCTACATTGATGGCGAGTAGTAATGTTCTGTAAGAAATTCTACGTCATGGCTCCCACTAATCTGTCAATTTTCAACTTGTCATCTTAATAATTGAGTTGAGAGTAGTAGTTGATTGATGATATAACACATGCTTTTAAATCGTTACATAAATACAGAAGTTTGAAATTGGAAATAATGCCTCATAAGTGACAAATTATTTTGTTTATCATTTTATACCAATGATTGATTCCAGTCATAAAATATCTGTCAAGCGACTAGAGCAATGGTAACCATATGCATGCAAACATCCGTCATATGCATTGTTTAAATTCGTATTTTTTTGTTGATAATTTAGCGAGAGAGCGCCCACTATAACAATTATTGTATTATTGTTGAAAAAGTATAGATTTGCGATGAAAGAAACTCATGCAGAAGTTGGAGACTTTAATCCCTCTTTTGTTGTAATTACAACGCTTTTCATAACGTCCATTTTAATTATTATCATTTTAGGTTTCAGCATCGTTACATATGATATTCCCTCAGAGGGAAGTATAACTTCACTGTTTGTAATTGGCAATAAAATTAGAATTTTGGATTCCTTATTGGTTCGAAAGTGACATGCAAGTAAGAAAAAATGATCACAACTATTCCGGGAGCAGAATTTTAATAAATTATGAATTTATTATTTAATTATATCAGTTAAATATCTGACAAAGAAACACTCTTACATTCGAAGATTGTTTTAACGCAACCCTATACTTTCCTCTTTTATTAGCAAACCTTTACATAATTAAGTTTTTTTCACTTGTCCTTCGACGATTTTCTACATCAAGACATCATGCCTAAAGATGTGACCTATAAAAGTTGTTCCTTCCTGTTGACAGGGTTTTATTCGGAATATCTTTTCTCCCACTCACCGAATAACTCATTTGATCGATCCATTTTATCTCCATAATACGACCAACTTGCCGTGACAACCTGCCCAATCCACAGCCAAGTTGACTCTGCAGCGCTACCTGTCGTTGCCTTGTCGCATATCGTTGTGGCGCTGTTGCCAGTCACATTGTTGCAACTGTTGCTGTTTGATAGAGTTTTGCAAAGGAGAGCCACTGCAGTTGGGCGACAAGAATTAAGAGTGGCTTGCCACTGTTTGCCTCCCGTTCAGTGGACACTTGGGCGTACCCAGCGAGGGTTAGGAGGAGACAGTGCCCCCCCCCCCCCCCAATAGAAGCAAAAATCGCAAATGTCTTTAAGGAAATAAAATTTTTTCAAGCAAATAATTTTAAAAACTAATAAAGAGCCATTACAGTTTCCTTAAAATGTTGATTTCATTCACTTTTTTCATGCTTAAATCTTACCTACAACTCGAACAACCATGGCTTGCCCCCCCCCCTAGTTTTGATCCTGGGTACTCCCTTGAGTGGGCAGACAGTTTTTGATCCGTTTTTACACGTTTTTTTGCCAGCAACTTAACGAATTTTCGAGCTACAGCGCTGGGACCAAGTCTAAAATGTGCGTGCAGAAATTCTGCAGCCACCTTAAACTAAACGGTGTATGAATTGACTCTTTTGAAGGTGACAGCATTAATGTAGACGAGTAACTAAATATTTTTTCAAAAAATAAAATTCTATTTATTTTTTAACACACCTCGGACATCGGAAAATCTTTAGTAGCAATGATTTACTCACATTAAGTTGCTAAATTTAAGATCAACCTTATTATTAAATACAACGCCTGTGCTCAAAATAATGTCCATAATTGTGTGTAAACATATTGCCTTTGAATTGAACTATCACAAAAAATTATTTCAAAGATAGATACCCTTCGATATCATACATCAGTAAGGCAAAGAAAAACGGTCACTCCAGAACTATCTGTATATATTAAGTTTGTAGCGTGTCAGTCTGCCTGAATTTTGCGTAGTCACCTTATCTAAGTCGTACCAAGTGCTACAGGGATGGGACAAAAAATTCTCACCCGTATAGGTGCACGTCGTGAGACGAGTACATTTGTGATCGCATGACACGATGCATGCTTTCGGAAATACATCGTGTAATTTAAGAATACCGGGATTAACTACGGTGATATCTTTACGGAGTCACCCGCAATGCACAAATTGTGCGAAAAATCCACAGAAAAAATAACTCGCTTTGACCAGAATGCTGGTCTTAACGATTCTCCAGTCTAAACCACTTCAATGCCTGCGTAATATCATAGCTGTTCGTGGTCCGCCCGTGGGAATATACGTAGGTAGGGAATTGTAGGAGTGTTATGGATCCCGGCATTACAGATCTGTGAGGGATGCTGCATATATTTTTTATGCCTCTCTTCGCGGTGGACACCTCTTGAGCAAACGTCCGACCGTGATAGGTCAGTAATGTAAACGAGATCCTACACGAGCAGTCCAACCGAGTCATTTTAATGGCGAGACCGTATGGCGAGTTAGGTCTCAGCTGAGGTTCGGGCCATTATTTGTGCGGTATCTCACGCCGTTCCTCCATTCACGAGCTTGCGGTTACGTCTCTCCGTGCATATGAGCCTCTGTAACATAAAATCAATCATAAAGCTCTAATGTTTGCTTACATCTCATCCCCATGGCTATAAAATGACCCTATTATTAATTCCCTCCGCTGTGCCTTAGATACCCAAATTAGTTAAAGAAAAATAAATAAAAACTTCGATTAAACTACCTTAATATCTATTAAAGTTAAAAAAATATTTGATCCATATTATGGTTTCGGGATAATTGTTGGAGACTGCTGAAGCCACATGAAAATAATTTCCGAGATAATTTGTTCGCCTTATTTTTATTCCTAATAACTTTTTTTCAAAAGCGCGATAAATAATTCTTGAGATTATAAGGAATCAATAGTGGAAGATACTTTAAGAATATTTCTCTCTTTTGCTTTAAAGCTACCTTTTGATTGTGAAATACAAACATTTGATTCAAATGATTGCCCTTAGGAATCGCTTCAACGTTTTTCTTTGTCTTACTGGTGTATGATATCGATTGGTATTTTTAATATAGTTTTTTGTGAACGTTCAATTCAAAGACAACATACTCACATACAATAATGAGCATTATTTTGAGCACACGCGTCGTATTTAATAATAAGGTTAATCTTAAATTTGGCCACTTAGTGTGAGGAAATCATTACTAATAAAGATTTTACTTTTTTATAATTACATGTCCGACGTGTGTTAAAAAATAACTAAAATTTCTGTTTTTGGAAAAATATTTAGTTACTCAGCTATATTAATTTTGTCACCTTCAAAAGAGTCCCCATTAGATATTCATAATATTACATTTGCATATTTTATTGTGATATATAATCTTACGAGGTGTAGTCAGAAAATTACGGAAATTTTAGTTTAAAAAATATATTTTTGTTCGGCCACATTAATTTTGTCGCCTTATATAAGATTAGATGTTCAAAAACATTTCTTTCACTTCTCAACGATTTCATCGGTTGTTGATAGGCTCGGGCTTCGGGGCCGTTCTTCGTATTGAACGTCTTCCCGACCATTTTGGAAACGCTTGTACCGCTCGTAAATGCATTTTTGACTCATAGCAGACTCACTCATAGGCCTTCACACGCTTTGTGATCCTTAATTTGCTGATCTTTCTTGGCTTTGCATCATTAATGGACCCATTTCTTCTGACAACCGAAAATTCCCAGTTCACGTCCAGGACAAGGACACCTCTAACCTTGCGGCTGCCTCAGACACAGTAAACAATAAATGCAGGTGAAAAGTTTACTTTTACTTCAGGGGCATGATTACCAAAATTAGTTAAAAATTAACAGTTGTACTTAATCGATTGATTCGGCTTTTACTTTGCGAATATTCGTGCTGAATGAATAAAAACAACCTTTGTAATTTCACGGAAATTGCTTTCTCGAGAGATACTAAAGAATGACACATCAATGTCGAAATGCGTCGTACCATTAAAAAAATCCATGAAAATTGCAAAGGTTGTTTTTTATTCATTCAGCAATTGGGCTCCCCAATCCCGCGAAATTTAAATTTTCCCATTATTTTCTGAACACACCTCGTATTCTTGATTGAGTTCAGCGGTGAATTTCATTGCTGATTAACAACATGCCTTTTTTTATTCAGATCGAACTCAAAGGAAAACAGTGAGCTTAAGAGAAAACCGGTTGTTGAGAAGACTGTTATTTTATTTTTAATTCGCATGCCTCACAGTCCTCTCTGATCAGGTTTCATCGGCTATTTTGCAGCATGCCAAAAGTTGACCCCAATAGTTTTTTTTCCTCCGTGAAACCACTATGAAAGCTCACGGAACATTTCGCAACCATTTAGCTCTGTGATTCCCGACGCCTTTCTTCAACCCTTCTCATCTGAGATTTCAGACCCTCTTAAAATCCATTTAAATCTATTTTCTTCCTCCAAGCGATAACCAATCAGTTCCTCGATTGGACAAAGATATAGAGGGGAAACAGGCGGTTGGTAGGCTTAAGCATGCCTTTGCTCCGTCTCAAAGGCAAACTAATGGATTTCCAACGGAGGGAATAACACCCTAGGGCATATAATGCTCTAGCTATGATAGCATCCGTTTTACAAAGTGCGTCTCCGATATTTGTTTATCCATTGGTTTGCAAAAACATTTCAAATGGTAAAAATATGAAGATTCAGGCGTGATGGATTGGAATTTTTCCATATTGAAATTAATACCTACTTGTAATTTCAGTTTCATGAAACAGAATGTTTCATAGAACTGAATGAGTGCAGAATAGTCTATATAGCAGAGCCGGCCTTAGGGCGGGGCGACTGCCCCGGGCCCCGCGTTCGTGAAAAAAAATTAAAATATACGATAGTTTGAAAACGCAATTTCAACTATTACTGTATTGTTAAGTCCGTGCTAGACAAAAAAATATTATGAAAAAGGAATAATAATGCAGTAATTTAAAGTACAAAGCGCGCTTTTAATGTTTATTTTACGTTATAATTTTATGAATAAATATAATTATCAATTTTATTTGTATTATACTATTTTGAACTCAACTGCGTGATGGTATCATAACGGCGTAATTACGAAGTCTGAATTTGGGAGGGGAACACATACTTAGCCAGAGAGTGGTAGGGATTCAAAATGCTCGAGTTTGTAGATGGGGTATAGAGTTTAACATTTTAAGTGAAGGGCCCCGCACTGAAGGTTCGCCCCTAGCCCCGCACCTGCTAGCGCCGTCCCTGCTATATAGGGTTATCATGAAAGAATTGCGCTGTTTAGAACATGGTTGGAATAAAAACGGAAGTACTCGCAGTTAATTTTTTTTTAATTTTTCGTCAAAAATATCTTTTTACATAACTAATAAAAATGTTTTTCTTTCTTTTGATCTCTATATTTAACGTTTATTAGTACATATGTTGGAGTGTAATTATCATCAAGAACATAGCCAATTCGTTTCATTTCATTAGCAACCCATCCATTCAATAGAATGAATTATCATGGAGTAGTTGGTGTAACACAAAAAACATCTCGATAAGAAAGAGAAAAAAGAGAGGATTTGTCAATGATAAAATTATCTCTCATCACCAAATTATGAGTCTGACAGAGAAATTCGTTCAAAGACTCATTACTTTTAATATATATTCCTCTCCTTCATTCACTGAGGGAGGTCTTGCCCTCTCCCCCCCCCAGGCCCCCCTAGGAAGAAGCCTGCGGCCTTTACTGATCACTCCGCCAGTTCTTGCAACTTTTTTTTGCCGTTTGTTCCTCAAGGACCGTTTATTTTCGCAATATCTAACGTAAGCTTGATTAAAAATCGATGGGAAATTTAGTGTTGCTACCGTTTTCCTAGGGTTTCAGACGATCTTACAGTGGGTCGATTCTATGACTTTTTGTCGGAAGTGTGTTTTATATAATATAGAGTATTTCAAGGACTTAATGATCAATTTGATCACCTCATGTAGTCCAACTAAATTTTGAGTATTTCTAATTACGCCACGAATAGCTTCATGACAGTGGCCGATCCAGGATATGGACAGGGGGGGCTAATAGGGAGGTAAATATTGGATACCCAAGGAGGAAGCTATGGTCCCCTATAGCCCCTCTCGGGATCTGCCACTGGATTGTAATGTACTAAAAGCGTGTAAAATAAGAACTAAGTTTAGAACTATTTTGTATTAAATTTTTTTAAAGTAGGTACATAAATATATCGTAAAATATAAATACATAAATACTTTTTTATAAAGTAGCAACCTCCAAAAATTTCGATTTTATCTAATGTACGTTTCAACCCAATTGGGGGAGGGGCCTATAAACCCTTTACCCCCCCATAGATCAGCCACTGCTTCATGCATGCCCACTGCTTGGAGTGAAGGTCTCCCCGCAATATTATGGAAAAGGAATTTCCTAATTATCAACTCACGGTTGGTCGTAGATGTCTACCATATATGTATAGCAGAACGCCTTAGTGATAGCTTATGCAATCATTTATGAAACGCTCCTGTTGACCGAACCGTGATCACTGATTGGTTATTTGCTGCGTCAAGGTGGAAAATGGCACGCCCCGTATAATCATGCCAATCCTGTCGAAAAAATTCTCGTGGTTACAGCTTATCGAGGGACTATGAAGGTCGGAGCTGTTTGTAAGGATAATGTTTGCAGCTGCTTGCAAAGTTGTTTTCTTCTTCAACTACTATTCTCTTCTTCAAAGCGGCATTTGCTGTTTTCCCAGAAACGGAACTGCATAAAAGAGATCAGAAGAATAAAAGAACGTAAAGGGGCTTTCAACACGTTCAAAAAGATGCAACACTCCAATGAAAAGGCCCCGGTTCATCTCAACCTTAAGTGTGTTTGTTATTCTTGTGAAGTAGAATGGCTCGCGCGAACTCCTTTAATCTTAAGTGTCCGTTAATACATCTTTGCGGTCATTTTATCCGTGGAATCCCTTCACTGTTCATAAAAACAGCAATTTATTCATTATATACTCACCTATCGTTCGATTAGTACGATGTTCTAGAGGGAAAGGTGATTGTTGACATTTTTCGGGAGGAATATCATAGTCACAGGCCCTAGAAATAATTGCTGACATTGTGACTTGAACTGTTGAACTAAGTTTAAAAACTCTTCCTCGAAGGATATGAGAAATTACTTCGTTTACGCAGGAGCGCTGACCCGGAGATAAGTGTAAATCTAATTCAGCAATTCTTTTACTTTGTGGCATTCCATTGTAATGTTTGAAAACTAGTAGCATTACATAATACCACTTTCTATTTTTTAAATAAAGTGACCCGGATTTTAGTGAATAAACACCATCACTAGGTGTACATTAAGATCTGTTTATATTACTATTGTTTCCGTAGTTACGGAATGAAAGGGGAGATGATGTTTGAAACGGAGGCCAGAATAGGGGATATTAGAATAGTAGTTCGTAAAGGGACTCTTTACCCTCTTCTGTCTCAACAATCTTTAAGACATCGTTGCAAATATTTTTAACTGTGCCGGATGTGTGCAACCGTGGTCAGTTTAAATAAATGTACCTCATACATCAATCCCTCTGTAACGAGTGCTAGATATATGTTCACCTATCAGTTGGTATTGTGGTAGGCAATAGATACACTTCTCATTGTGGACAGTTTTCACCTACTTTTTAGTCATGTGACTAAAAGCTAAATTTTCTTCAGTGAATTTACCAATGGTTCAGGTTTTAATTGCTTTAAATGCATTGCTTGAATTGGTTTGGTACAGTGTATCGTCAAGATGTGCCCAATTTGCCGTTTGTAGTTTTTGGTATCCTTTATTTGAATTATTCTGTTATGGAATCAGTTTGATGTAAGGCGGTAAGCGTGATAAATTGAACGTTGTGATTAAATTTCACCTATTTTGCTTAAAATGAAATTTTTTTTTCTAAAATGCGACTCTAGCCCTAATTACCTCCTATTATAGTTAATTTCCTTGTTTAGAAAAATTTCCAGCTCTTTTATCAACGTCATCATGTAGGTGGTGCGGGTGTAAAGTGTTCTCATGATTATTCGTTCAGCATTGTAATTCTCAGGCTGCAAAACTCTCCCCAGTTATCCTGAATTTGTTTCAATTCTATCATATTGGCACTATTTTCTTGATTTCATCCTCTATTTACTTGAAATTTTATAATGCTTGTCAATTATCTATTTTAGATTTTCTTTGTTGTTTGCGTAGTTACTTTTATTTAATCATTTGAATCCACTTTAAGTTTGGCCTGTCTTACGAAACTTTTATATGTTTCTACAATCATTACGACGTCAATGAAATCGGGTAAGTGTTTCGATTCTTTTTTCTCGTGATCAACATGCAGAATTATGTCGCGAATGTCAATCCCTCTATGACGAATGTGAGACGTATGTTCCCCTACTATTGGATATGGTGTTAGGCAATACAATTACTCCTCGTTGTGGTCAATTTTTCGCGTGCCCTGCGTTGCTGGTGAAAACTGAAAAATTGCATTCCTATTTCTCTCCCCTTCTCTCGCATACCTGTAAAGGCAACATCGTCAGGAAGGAATTCGAGTAAATTTATCATTATCTCAGGGACAAATTTTTATCAAAGACGGGTTTGATTGGGTAGATTGAAGGCACAACCTTGTAAGGACCATGTGTAGAGAAGGATAATGACTTGGGCTCAGCATTTTCCATTTCCGATCAATTTATTCTGGTATTTCAATTGTTAAAGATAGCGCTGTCATATAATGCGTTGAAATAATTAAACTTGATTTATGTTGACTTGCCTGCTTTCTGCATTATTATCCTTTTTTATTAAATTAAGCTTTTATAATTATAGTATGCACTGTAATAGTCTTGTTCTTGCAAACAACCGTTGGAAAAAAACGTTGCTAGTGTAAATGGTGATATTTAATACGCTAAAATTTAAAATTTGTGACTACCAGTGTAGTGGAATTAATCCTGGTCAGAGTATTTATTCTAGATTTTCAGGTATTTGCGTGGTGGTCACTATTTCATTATATTCAGTCATTGGAATCCAGTGGCGCCGACTCCATAGGGCCTGAGGGGGCCCGAGCCCCCCCAAAAATTCGTAATGGGCGTGAGGAAAAAATATGTCAGGTTTGTCGATTTTCCCCGGAGTGTCCAGATATCGAAATTCGAGTTATCAGGGTTATAATGCTGATCACATGTCTCTTCTAAAATGCTTAAAAAACTTAAACTTCACTACTTATAAAATTTCCCGGGGCAAGATCCCCGGTTTGGGCACCCCCAATATTTTTTGTAAGTCGGCGTCCCTGTTGGAATCCTTCCTCTTCTGATTCAACTACTTACTGATCCAGCTATAGCCTGCATGATCGCTAAAACTTCTTATGTAGTTATCTATTTAACTATGAATTCGTTTGTATCATTATACTGTTAATTCAAAAGCACGATCTTCTGAAACAATAAAACATAAAACTGAAATAACACCAGATGTTTCTTTTACCAGTGTTGTGACTGATAAGCTATCTTGTCATTTAGCTCTTATTTTACGACCCTTAAAGAGTAAAAGAAGCAGACGACCCACTTCTGAAAATATCATAGCAGCTCGAACGACTGATCATTAATTTCTTACCTTTCGCTTCTCTAGCTGTTCATATGTTAGTCATTGTAAAGCCATCATCCTGCCATAAATCTAATGCCACTCCGCGCCAAATCTTTTTGTAAGCCATTATTTGGTCTGTTTTGTTTTTTTTTTGCGGCCCATTTCCGACTTCGTGTACCAAAACTCGTCATAATTATCTTCTGGTATCTATGAATGGCCGGGAGGCACCGTAAGTGTCTGACCCACATTTGGAGATTGAGAAACATTTAAGTCTTGCTGGTTGGATGTTTTGCCGTGTTTTAGTGCTAAGCACTAATCTCACGGAGATATTATGGTCTACATCGGTCGCTTGTGCGTTATGGTCTCTTTGAAACCCTGAGCTTTTACGAGCTTAACCTGCTGTGAGAGACGATCTTGACGGAGCTGTTTTGGAGAGAGGCGCTTCAGAAAAGCAAGTGAGATAAACATTGGATTTTACGTAAAAGGGAGTTAAATTTCTCTGGAAGGCCTTTGTTAGAAGTACGTGCTGACTATTGATATCTTAGAAATTCATTATCGAGCATGAGTCGCAGTGGCGGATCCAGGAAAGAGACAAGGGGGGGACTGATATTACGATTCTATCTAGTCTAAATTGATACCAAAGGGGTGGGCTATCGTCCCCTTCAGCCCCTCTCTGGAACTACCACTGGATTGTAATATACCAATTGCGTGTGAAATAGACCCTATAGTTAAAGGTAATTTGTATTTAAATTAGTTCAAGTAGGTAAATATAACTAAATACTTTTGTACAACGTGACAACCTCAAAAAATTTCGATTTTATCTAGAGTTTGTTTCGACCCAATAGGGTCATTTCCTTCATCAATGAAAATGAAAGACATTGATTGCGATTCGTTACCCACCATTAGTGCATTCATAATATTCAAATTATTTGCTGTCTCGGAGTCTTCCGTGGCGTACACTTCGACCTGAAGACGCCTGGTGGAATCCTGGCGAAACTGTCATCACCTCTGACAACGAAACGCGGCGATAACCCGGAAAATGGAGAAATCCACAAATTCAATTTTAACCATTTATGAAAAAGGCCAGAATGGCGCCCACGCGATACCACTGTGACGTCACAGGGACCTAGATGCTATACGAGTAGTCAGGAGTTTTACATCGTCTGAGATTACCAATGCATGCATGAGGCACAAAGCTCAGGGAAACACCTCTTAATAATCACCTATTAAAATTGCCTATGGTCGGAAAGTTTCCTTCGTTTGATAGGGTAGTAATAATCCTTATTAAAGCCAAGCGCTACCTCCTAGCAGGGTACTCTGCTACCTGCTAGCAGCCTGCATCTTAGCAGCGCTCATAGCTTCGCACCAAGGTGGCCTCATACGCCGGCAGCCAGAACCAGAATGACGTCAAACGGACTGTTCCCAGCATTCATACTTAGCCGTCACGTTTTCGCGTGCTTGAAATATTTCACATTCCATTTAATCGCGAAAAACAGATATCGTCATTTAAAAATCTAAAAGCGTGAAATACGTACTCAAGGAGTAATAATATTTCGAGGAAACTACCCTATGGGGGTCGGGGGTCAAAAATTGATGGTTCTTTTTTAAATATAAAGAATTGGTACAAAAACATGTTTGTTATACATTCGAAAAACACTCAATGGGCTATAGCCCCCTTACCCCCCCTCCCCATAGATCCGCCACTGAGTCGCAGAGCAATTGGACTGAACAGATTATAATAAAAATTGAAGTTTTCGAATCTTATTTTACTGCGCACGACGCGTTTCAGCTCACAGAGCCATTATCTGGTTCATGAAATCAGAAAAGAGGAGAAAACCACTTTTTCATATGCTGAGGCGGAGGTGGGGAGAATTTGAAAAGCTTGACGATTATTTCTCGGCTCTTCTCAAAATGTGTAAATATGATGATCTCCTGTATAAAATATGGTATTAAAAGAAATGATATTAAAAATGGAAACAGTATTAGGAAAAAATTGGGTCACTCAGTGATTGAAATCGAAGCTTCGTGCTACCTTTGCGAAGGTTGGTGTAGATATGTGGCGTGTTGCTCACTAAGTGGACTATAGTCTGTATACCGTAGGGTGGCACACGGGCCCGTCAGCTACCTGAGTTGAGCCGAGAGCCACAAGCTCCGGAGGGAGGAAAGGACCGACCATAAAAAATATGGGACCGACTTATGTAGCCGGCGGGCCAGTGCGCCACCCTACGGTATACAGACTATAAGTGAACAATGCCACGGACATAAATTTCACACTTTTATTGCAGAGGGACCATATCTCAATTCCCAGTGAAACCTCTGGTTTGAGTTGTGATTTTTAATTAGTATACTCATTGATTGATCAATGATGTCTTGTACCAGATCATGGCTCTGTGAGTTTTAACGTGTCCTACACATAAAAATAATTATAAAATATAAAAGTTCAATTTTTATCTTTGGTATAATATGACGAACTTCCACTACACCTTGCCTAAATTGGTTGAATTTATTGGGACTGTAAAGAGTTGGATAGTGTTATATTTAGTCGCGAACATGATTGCTACTCGTACGGAAGTAGGGTAAGTATTTTAACCTTCACCGCCTTAACGATTCGTTTTCTTTTATATATCTTGCACTTTGTGCAGACGTTTGGGGAAAAGTATTTTACATTTATTGCACTCGATTAAACATAATTAAAGCGATATGGTTGGTTTAGTAATGGATGAAAGATTGACTTTTCAAAAAATCGAAAATTGAACCTGACGACTGCTTAATCGAAAAAATTGACGGTTCATTTTTTAATATACTGTTTGTACAAAAGCATGTTTATTATAAATTCGAAAAACACTCAAAAATCCATTATAAGCGTAGGAAAAATACAAAAAAGTGTTTAGAATACATGCTTGAATTATCGGTGGTAAAAATTTACAAATGCACGTAAAGTTTAAAGTTTTGGTATCAGAGCTTGTAATCATTCGGCTCCTCTAGAATTTTTAAGAAAGATCAACTGATTGAGGTGCTTTCTTTATGGCCCAGGGCGTGTCTTTCAAAGCGTACCATCCTTAGGTAGAAGTCTTTCACGCACGACGGATGACGTTTTCGTAGACCGGTGGTAACGCTACTGAGATCAAACGAAATGGCAAGATCAAAGCAAAAAAATCGAGTTTGGATCGAAACTCGAAGATCAAGGCTCGACCTCGATTTCCTCATTCTTTGGCATTTAAAACTCGATTTTCAATTTTAATTAGTGATGGGTCGATTCCAAAATTTTATCGATTCCGATCCCGATTCCGATTCTGACATTTCGATTCCGATTCTACCGATACCGATTCCATCGATTCTGATGCCATAGGCTCCAAGAAAAATATCACTTAATTCCAGGCAACAAGAAAACCACTTTAAAAAATATTACTCTGTGAAAGAGTCAGTTGACAAAAGCATCTTTCAAATAATTACTATGTAATTAAAATATAATAGCTAAATTTTAAAACAGAATATACCTGAGTACAGAAATTTTCATAGCTGTAATAAAGATTACATACTACGTATATGAATCTATGTAATATTTGGCCCTTTCAAATTCTCAAACAGAAAAACCAACTATTCTACATGCTCAGCTAGCAGGTTTTGACGTCTCCATGTTATAGTATTACTGCCTGCAGAAAATTGCCTTTTGCTACACATGTGTGTTATTGGGCATGTACTTTCCCACCAAAATTGCAAGATTTCGGAAACTTTGGAATTTTTATTAAAAATTATATCAACGATTTTTTGGATCTTGAATCTTCATGGAATTCAAGTGGTCGAAGCGAACAACTATAGAACTAAACTTTAGTTTTGTAGAGCCAAAAAAAATGCTATACTTCTCACGTCATTTAATCAACCTTAAAATCTCTTGCTTTAAGTTCAAGAAAGAAACTAAACGCTACAAATGAATATCACATCGGACGGTCGTAGTAATAAAAAAGGCTAAAAGAGCCTTGTGGTGTGAAAACTCCCCCTACCGCCCGACTCACCTCGGCGAAGGTGGAAAGGGAAAAAGGGTATCGGTTGTTGTCTTTCACGGAAATAGTTCTTTTTTCTCTCTCTTAAGCATGCTGACTTAATTTCTTCACTTTACTTCAATACCCGAGGCATATTTCTTATGCGTGGGATGGTTCCAAAAAATATCCAATCCTTAGTATTTTCACTCGAGTAATGCGCTAAATGGTCAAGTCGATCTATACATAATCCTTTTTAACATCCTCAGTTTAGTGTTGTAAGTCAATGAAGACGATTATCTATGCTTTAAATGACGATTTTCAAGACTAATGTTTTAAAAAACTTGAAAAATCGGCCTGTTACCGAGCCTTAAAGTTCCGCAGCGTGTAGCTCAGCCTTGACGCGCGATTGAAAAATCGCTCTTATTTCCTTCTTCGTAAACTTTTTTTTCAAGATTTCTTATTAGTACTCTTTAGAAATCTCTACTTTATATTGTGGTTAAAATTTTCCGAGTTATATTTTTCGTAAACGAAAGATAATGTCTACTTTATGTCAAATTTCACGTGAAAAACGGGTCTGCCATTTTGCGTTGTAAAACCCGACAGATGAGAGCCAAAATCTTCGAAAGTCATTGAAAGTATAGGCAAAGCACCAGATCAAAGGAATATTGCGTTTTATATTCCATAAAACTCACACCAACGCAAAACCACTTGGATAAATTCAAAGATTTTTTGAGGAAAAACGATATCTCGCGTGGCATTGAAAAATTGGTCATGCTTGGGCCTCTGTATCTCACTAAAGGTTCGTATTTATGTGAAATGGCATATAAAGCAATATTTGGTAATGATTTATGAGTATTTACGCTGAGTTTCAAGTCTCTATCCCCAAAAAGGTCATTTTGGACTTTATTCCAGCTTTTTCCGATTTCAGACTAGTGTGCGCCGGGTAGGAAGACGATCGGCCGCTGCGGCTGGCGTAAAGGTATTCGGCGCCCACGTCGACAACTATAGTGTATTCGGCAAGCTGAAACTACCAGGCCAAGGCATTAGAATGACTTATCGGCTTTAAAAACTGCATTATTACATGAGTTTCATGATAGCGCTTCCTATCGCCAGATTGCTGGACCTAGTAGCCTCGAAAGCACTGTAACCTTAACTACTCGACTCGACATTCGTAATGCGACTCGGAATGCTCGAGTCGAGTACCAACTACTCGATCGACTTGAATTTTCGAGTACTTGCACATCCCAAGAAGATATGTGTTTTGTTATTACGATTACGTGGCGCGAAAATTCAAATGACTGTTGGAAACGCGGTCGTTTATTTTGTTGTTTGAAGTACTACTGGAATCGGAATCGATTTTTCGCCTTGGCAAGTACTCGTTTTCGATTCCGGTTCTTGGCCGAGAATCGAGGAATCGAACCGACCCATCACTAATTTTAATCAAAATCGATATTTCCATCACTTGGTTGTTTTAGTACGATTTTTTCGGCGGTAAGGGTGGGTTGCGTAACCAATTTTTTATTTATTTTCCCCTTGCTCATTAGTTAATAGGAAACCACTCCCTCCATGGCGTACCCAGCGAGATGCAGAGGGTACTGACCCCCTAGAAGCGAAAATAAATTTAGTTCAAAACAAAAGTTATGAACAAATTTCATTTGAAGAAACATTATTATTAGTATAAGACATGGAACTAAAAATAAAAATCATCGTTTTTTAAAGCAAATAATTATAAAAACTAATAAATTGCTGTCATAATCTACTTAAAATTTTGGTTTCATTAACCTTTTGTGTGCAAAAAAGTTACAACTTGAATGACCACAGCTAGTTTTGTCTTAGATTTGAGTCAGGGCACGCCCATAATTCCCTCCTTTATTGTACTCTTGCAGTAGTAACATGGACCGGTGGATATGAAGTGATGTAAATGAGCGAGATTCTCGATTTAGTGTAATAACTCTTTCGAAAGCAGTGTTGGTATCTTAACCTCTACCGTCTTAACGATTCGTTCCCGTTTATGTATTTTGTAATTCCTGTGGACGTTTGAGGAAATTTTTTATACGTACTGTACTCATTTCAACATAATTGAAGCTACAGGGTTAGCTCCAGTGCCATAACTATGGGGGGATGAGGGCTTAGATCCCCCCCCCCCCCAAAGCCTCAGAGAAATAAAAAAAATATTTTGAACTCTTGTCTAGTTTTGACAGATAATAACTGCATCTACTTGAGGTTCAATGTTTATTGCAAAATGGTGTAAAATGTATTTCCTAACCTGTCATTTTTCAAAACTTTTGACAGATTTTGCCAAGGGGGGAGGAGAGGAAGGGTCGCCACCCCAGGCCATCCTATCCCATCCCAAGGTATTTTCGTATAGTTACGCCATTGGCTGGTTCATTAAGATTTTTTCGGCGGTGAGGGTAGGTTACGTAGCTAAGTTTAAAAAAAATATAATGAAGCGTAAAAAACTTTTTAATACCACATGAGTAACTGTAATACCATACGACCTAGATTTCGACGTGACACGTCATCATCTGTTGGTGACGTTCTGCATCGAAAACTAGGTCGTACTGTATTTAATATATGTGGAATTATAAAGTTTATCTTCATTATGTTAAGTCGATTCCATGATATCACGCCCGAAACAACGAATTATATCGAGTTCTTCAATCATTTTTCCCCATGCGCATTAGTCAATAGGAAACCACTCACTCCTATCTTTAACGCCTGAAGTAGTAACATGGATCGGTCGATATGAAGTCATGTAAATGAGCGAGATGCTCGTGTGAGTGCAGTAGGTGAGAGAGGCCGGTCGTACATCCAGTCACAGGTGAAGTGGCGAGGGAAATAAAGCTATAAGTGGCGGATGCGAGCCGTGCGCTGGAGTTTCGATGGCAAGCAAAAAAACAAAAGCATCTCTATGGTCCGCAAAATATTTATGAGTGCGACTCTCGCGATCCCAGTTGTTTCCATGTTCGCCGGAGTGGTTCTCGCGCCATACGGGCATTGTGAGTGATGCGGTGGGATGTCCCACCGTGTACCTTCGACGTCGTCGACAGTTGCATCGGTGAATTGCATGCAGCACGGATGGAACTGGAGCGACGGTGGAGAATACGCAACAGACTGGAGTTGCTGCTAACAGTCAGAGCACATGACTGGTGGCAATGGAGTGGTTGGTTCAATAGCGGCATTAGTAAATTAAAAGTAACGGGCACTTTTTCAAATTACTTTAATTATACCTCACTCTCGGTGGCAATAAATTGTTTTTTTTTCTTCTGGTCCTATTTGATAATAAATTACATGAAGATAATGCAAAATGTGTTGAAATAGGTCGCAAAGATAAAGTAAAGTATTTGCTGGTAATTTTTTAATTTACATATATGTTAGAAATCCACCAGATTAAGCCTTCAACAGCTCCGTATGTTATAAACGGAAATTACGCAGCAGAAATACTTGCGACAATGACCCATCCAAAATCTGCATACCCATGGTTTATCTGTTAATATGTACAAATAACAGACCAAAAGTTTAATTTTACTAGTATTTCGAACGTCTTATGACCATGGAACTTGGGCATAATATTGAGTTAAAGTAAAACATTTACCATGTTCGCAAGCAAAATTCTAACACAAAAACTACGATATAATACTTTAAATATCGGAGAGTTGCAATTTATCGGATTTCATTTCCAAATTTGCAGGCGATGCCGTGAAGCCTAGTCCACGGCAATTCTCTTGCATCAAGTATTATATAATTTGAGGAACCATAGCAATGTTTGTGAATTAGTTCTAATTGATCCATTTTCTACGGTAAGAAGTGTAGGCATATTTTGCTTTGAGATAAGTATATATCCGTTGTCAAGTGTTGATCAAAGTCGGAGACCCTATGGCGCAATCGTTTGTTGTTTTGAGGTGTAATGACCCAACTATGAAGTACCCTCGGTATTTCAATATTTGCCTGTGTGTCTTCGACCAGCTAGTCTTGCATAGGTCTCGGATATGACTAAATGAAGTTGTCGTAGGCAGCGCGCTTCAGAGCGTTACTACATTGTGAGATGCCCGTGGTAAAAGAAATATAACCCACTGCTGACCCCGTAGTGCCACCCCTTGAAAGTGCGCCCGGTTCGAACCCCCTTCCTAGCAATGCTTCAGGTCGTAGATGGTGTGCAATCTTATGAAATCAAATTGCTTTAGAATGAGAATTTTATTTCCCATAGTGGCTACTAGAATTTTTTTCAATCATGTCGAAATAATCTAAAATTGAGATTTAGACCTTCATATTTCCCACGCTATTGCAGCATACAAATACCCTGCAAAACGTTGCAACAAGTTCGCACAACAGTGGCTCAAAATAATCTTTCTCTGAAAGTTGGTAGTCAATTTTCGTAAGAGGAATCCATTTTACGTCACCTTTTTCGGTACGTGATCCTCTGCATTCCCAACTGCGCGCACCCTTGTAAGTAGTGTTATGAAAAATACGAGGTTAGCTAGACTTCTTTCCATGCGCATAAAATTGAGCTCAAAGACAAGGCATTTCTTAATTGCTCAGTTCATGATGTCTTTAAATTTCTCTCTCTATTAACGAATGCCAGTTTTTACTTACAGATTTGGTAATCTTCCCAGGAGATGAAAATCTCAACCACTTGTGGAAGCTCATGCAATACACTTACCTAGAAATAGAGAAAAAATTTATTAATTACTTTGTAATATCAAAATGGAAAACCTGATGAAGTTGATGGTGGGTGAATAAACTTTGCGGAAGTTATGCATGATAGAATAAAGTAAAAGCACTTGTACTTTCCACTCAATTTTAATATTTTGCAGTCTAGCTTGAAAACGACGTAGAACACGTCGAAACCTGATGTAAAATATTAAAGTTGTGTAGAAAGTACAAGGTGATTTTACTTTATTCTATCATGGATAAGCTCAAAACGCATGTAATAGTTCAATTATGCTACAGCATACAGGCTACAGTATAACGTAAATGATTGTAATGCGGGGTAAAACTTCCGAGTGTAACCCTACCATGATCATGCATTCTATAAATCACGCTTTTCACCCAATAAAATAGAATAGACGCCTAATTGAAGCCTTGTTTGACGCCGCTTCGTCGGAAGTAGATCTAGAGATTTCTTTTTAATTGCATTTCGAAATCGATTGAGATCCTTTGATTCTCAGAAGAATGGCCGAAAAATAGGTGTAGGTAATAGGTTTCCATGTGTACCTACAATCCGCTAGTATTTCGTCATTAATGGCAAAGAAGTTCCCATGAACACTCATCTATAGACTTCGACGATTAAGATATTTACACACTGTACGCTATAACCTTTAATATAAACGAAATTTGGTGCGATGCCGGTTTCTTTCACGAGGTAGCGCTGCAGACATAATTTATGTGCAGACGCTAAACCCCATCAGACAAGGAAGGCTGTAGGCTGTAGCCCCCAGATGGTGGTCCACAGAGCAAATATAAAGGATGCGGTTAAAGGTGGATGATGAAAGCAATGTGCTTTTAATGACTTAGGGTAGATGTGAGTCCTAAGAGACACTAATCATATTTTTAACAATCCCTTTTCTTGACCACGCCTTCGACTTTGGCAGGAGGAAAGGGAAAATTACGGTAGATAGAGGCTCGTGAATTGCAATGAGAATAATGGAGAGTGCCAACCATTTCTGCTGCTGCAAACTTATCTTAGGATTGAATACCAGAGGAGGAGTAGAGGCTCATAGAACAGGTCTTCACCGCTCGGAAAATAGTGCGTTGATGTCTTTGCATCGGGGGTTTATCATCCAACAGCAATGGAGGATAACAAATATGGATGCCCAAGACAGGGACCACGTACCCGGGAGGGACTCCACCCCGCCGCATTGGCATTGGCAGGGTAGGAATTCACCCCAAAATCACCTAGGATGGCAGAGTAATTTAATGCAGTTAATTTTAAGGAATTTCCCCCAAACATGAAAGAAATGGAATTTTCGAGTTAAGACGTTATTCTTGTAGTGATTTATCCACTTCCTTCCCAAAAATTGGAACTTACCACGTAATATTTGTTGGACATTAAATTAAAATCCTCAAATTGCTGTTATACACATACCAGCACTTTTGTAATGGGTAAAAATGTAACTCATAGCTGAAATATGAATGTTTTTTTACGAAAACGGACGCAATGTGCGTCATAACCAAAGGTTCTAGGAAAAAATCAAATTTAGATACTCCAATACTAAATCATGAGTTAATGGCAAATTAATACTGTGACTGAAGTCGAATACGTTGAGCGAATAAAATTAGTCTGAACTCGGACATCACGACAAGAAAATCGTTTTTAATTAAAAAGATATTACTGATTTTCAAAGGCTAGAGTTCACACTAAAAACTGTACAGCATTATTGTAACAGGATACGAAGCACTATTGGATGACTTACTTTCACTTAACCGCTTTCAATCGTTGGAAGTCGATATACGTAACCGCAAATCTTGCCGCAAGGAACAACTGCACGCCACACACTGTCTTAGAGCAATCCCTACAGTGTGACTAATAACCTTTAATACGCGTGTAATAATAGGCTGTCATTAGACTAGGGATATCTCCACCACATTCTCTGTGTCTTTATTAACAGTTCTCATCCTCAAATATTTTCATTTAATCGTTTACAGCCCTCTACTGAGCTCTCTTCTAAAATTTATCATCTATCCAAATATTGTGGTCTGCGAGCGCAGATTGACGCAATCCGTGCGTGTTTTTTTTGTTTAACCTCCGGGAAGCTAGATGTTTTCAAAACGGATTGAAGGTGACCCAGATCCGCCACTCGTCTTTTAGTGCGAGCGTAGGTAGTTGTAATGACGGGCTAAAAATTCTTCAAAAAGATCAGAACGCCACTTGACTCAACTATACGGACGATATGCTCTCCTTTAAACGTTGAACATCCGACGGAGGGAAGCGAAAGCCTATTCTATGGAATGTCGTTGCATTGATCGTTGGTTAACTGATAGGCAGGCCCATGTTGTTACATGAGGATGGCCTTTCGTCGCGAGGGTTTTGTGGCTGTATTTTCAATTTCCCTTGCCCACTCAACCTTGACCAAATCGAGGGTTGATATTTTTTTCGCAGGTAGGGACTATTTGGAAACAAGTGGTAAATGATTCTTTATTGAATGGATGCCCATTGAGTACCGTTATAATCTGGCAAAAATGGGCATTTCGAATCCAAGAGTGGTACAAAGAGGCGTTCATGTTCTGCGGAAAAAATTTTTTCCCCCTTATTTCATACCAGGCAACTAGTATTGTCGAAAATACATTGACGGAAACAACACAACTGTGTTACAGATGTTTCGCAGGCAGACATTAAACAAGCAGTGTGCAAGCAGCTCGTACATCATCACTCCTACCGTTCGAGCCCATCAAGGTTATGCCCTACAAGGGTACTGTTATGTGGAGTCGATGACGTTTTGCATCTGTTTATGTTTTTCTGTTATTTTTTTGCCCTTGACTTTTTTTATCTCTTCAGTTTGTTACTCTTTTCTTTAGGTTTGCTTCCTGCCTGCTATTCACTAGGCTTGCCTGACCTATCCACTCCATTTATTCGCCATTTTCTGTATTAGCATCACATTCTTTGCTATTCGTGTCTGCATTTTTTAATTAGCTTTTTCAGTGAAATTTTGTCGATTGTAATAGAAAAAGCGCACCCTTCGGTATTCAGTGACATATGTTCATAAATTATAATTAATTAACCATTTTATTACCAAGTAGCAGACCACCCGGCGTTGCTCGGGAAGGATGGTTCCCAGAGAAGTGGGAAGCTTGGAATTCGTGGTCAATGGCAGGATTTTTAGGTAAAAGAACAAAGTAAGTATGATGATGATTTTCTTATGTGGCAGCAAACAATAGAAATATTGATTTCAGTGTACCGCGCACGGGATCAGCTCATACATGGCTCCACAATATTGATCCCTGCGTGTCCGTACGTGCGTAGACCTAAAACATGTCAACGCATAATCTAGCAAATAAGTGTGCTGTGAGAGGATAGTTAAGTGTAGAATCCTTTGAGTTATATTTTTCCTTTATTCGTATCAAGCCGTGTGTCTATCTGGCAGGATGTTCAACCACAGAATTTGTATGACGTGACATAACAAACATTAGTGAGAAAACGACGCAAAGGACGTTTTGAGCACAACCAGAAGTAGCACCTTGAACTTGAGGAGCATGAGATGCACCTAAGAAGTGATTTTGGTTGTTATCCGTTTCGCTGTAAGGAAATGCAGAGAGGACAGACAAACACATATTGTCTTTTATGTAAATAGATTGTCGTCATTGTGCACGTGCCAAATAAATACATTTTATCAAGGTAATTTTTCATATTTTAGCCACCCTCGGTGGCGGTGGGGAAAAGTCCTCGCCTGCTAAACCGAAGGTCGCGGGTTCGAATCCCGCCTGGGTAGGTGGTCCCTATCCAGGGCATGGATGTTTGTGTCGTGCTTTGCTGTCGTGCTTTGCTGGCGTGCTAACAATCTTTTAGCATTGGGAAATGGTTCGTATCTATCGAGAGTAAAAGCAATGTTTGGCAAAAAAAGGTAACCTTTTTGGCTTACCCTAACTAAGATGCGAAGAAACTCAAACATCAATTATGAATATTAATGTTCCGGCTAAAAATAATAAGCAGGGTTTTTTATTTAGTTGGCTAAACTGTAATATCAACAAAAATTAAATTATATGTGTTTCAATATGTTGCTAAGAAGAGACAAAACAAGAGGTGTGCTATAAAGTTACAGATCAAAACTTTCCATTCTAAATTTTCTTGAAATTGCGATTGGAAAACAAAATTTTACTTTGGCTTTTATGGCGATTACGGTCTAAGGCAATATGGAATTGTCCACGGTGTGTTAACCTTTACTTTGTTTTTTACATTAACGGATACAACATAAGGATGGAAAACTTTACCACAGAAAAATATACGGAAAAGTTTTATTTTGTTCTGTAGGTTATGGAATCTCCTTAAGAGAATACATCACTATGGGTCATTAGTCTTTTCCACAACGAATAACTCGGTTACAGCTTTCTGTATAGTCCTGACGTCGTCATGGTGAATAGGGAAGATCCTTTTCAGCATTTATTTCCATGACAAGTTTGAAATTTTGCCTTTTTTCTTAGTCAATAATCTGACATAAATTTGACCTGATTGATATTTTTTCTTGACTTTTGTTGCCATTGAAATATTTCCCAGTTCTGTAGGTGTCATACTGCTTTGGGAACGCTTGACTGGCCATATTTTGTGACGTATATCCAGTTTAATATTTACGATATAATCTTGAAAATTTCTGAGTTTTATAGTAGACTGTATTTAAGTATTGGCCGTATCTAGAATTAGAAAATTTTACCTCTCTATTCTCTCAAATGTACGACGTTAATATTATAGATGTGGAAAATGTTAAAAGTGTGTGCTTTCTATTTCCTGGAAATTTCAAGAAGACAGCATAAGGGGATGCATGCCACCCTCTCGATTGGTCTTTTTTTAGGTGACGAATTATCCATTTGAAAGTATTTCTGGCATCTGGCATCATTGCTGGCATCGGAAATTTTTGGGGAGTGTTAATTATACCTTTTTTCAGAATTAGTCTGTTTCTCAAATTAGCAACCTTCACCTCAGAATTTTCTTATGTTCACTTTTGTATTTTAGCAACAAGCGAATTTTGACAACGTTCTACTGTACAGATTCTCACAATTTAAAGATGATAGCATTAGCTTTAAAGGGTCAATGCGTCGTCAATAAAGGCAAAATGCAATCGGCATAGATGTATGCGTCCTCTTTAGTTTAGAATAATAACCTTTGTAAAGAAGATCACATCTCCCATCACTCAACAATGTTTCATGGCTTAGAACCTCTTCTGGCTGGAACTTTTTCTTGGTTCATTTCTATTCACCCTCCTTAAGAATGAATATGTAATATATATTTTTTTCCATGGTTAAACCAAAATCAGCCTCTGATTTTTGGACTGACCCTTTAAACTTCCTGCGTCCCATACCTTGGACAAACACTTATCTTCCTTATTTTCTCATCTCCAGCTGTAATTTCTGGAATTAACTGCTGTCAACTATAAAAGATTCATCTTATTTATTTATTTAACGGAGTCCAAGAAAAGTATGAGGCCAATTACAGAGGACTCACAATAGCAGATGAAGCATTTAACTGATACTAAGCAAAACGTAAACAAAAATGAACAAAATAATATTTAACAATATTATAAAATAAGGAACAAAGAATGTTAGATTTCAGAGGGTGGTGCGAGGACTAGGGGAAAACTACGATGGAGATAGTGATAGATAGATGAAGGATGAAAAAAAGCTCAAAATTTGGTACATATTGTACGTATTAGTAAAAGGAAGAAGGAAGTCGGAATGGAAAAGAACGATTAGAGACAGAAAGGCGGGGTGTGAAACAATGGAACAGGTCACTCGACCTCATCGCGTACAGAGGAACACGAAGCTGTAAAAAACAAAGAAGGTCACATGATATGTATGATATGTCAATTCAAAGAATCGTTTTTAAATATTAGCTCGGCGAGAATTTACGTAGGTAAATTTTATTTATTATAATGGTCACCATCATCATCACTGGTCAACAATCCTAGGATTGGTTTGACGCAGCTCTCCACTCAGTTCTCCTATCAGGTAATCTTTTCACGCCTATTATAATGGTATGCTATCATAAGTATCTCGAAGTTTTGTTTCTGATTTTTCTCTCCTCTTCTTCGTTTTTAATTTGTCGAAAATAATACGTTTCGAACTAAGACTGGTCGTGTGGTAGTGATGCGACCTCTTAACTCTGCATACTCGTATTCTCCCGACATAGGCTACTGAATGAAATACCTACCCACGAATATTACAAAAGAGGATCCTCCAAATGTGTAGTCACCCACCGCGCATTTAAATGGGTTAAAGTCGCCACTCGCGTCGCTGACGGGCAAGGTGATCCGAGTTTCACGGGGAAATAAGGTATAAATAGGAGTTTCAACCGTAATTTACGTTCATGATGGTGTTATTAATCAAATTCACAACTCTTCAATGCTATTCCTCGCAATTAACAACATAATAATGCAAAATATGGGAAAAAGTGGGTAGCATTGCCCTCATCACCGCGCCGCGGACATTTTTGAAAACAGAATATAATGCGACCGAATTGGCAAGGGAAATCAGCCTTCAATGGGATTGAATTGGGCCTCCTTCATGCAGTCCCCCTGTGTCTACCCATTCCCCCTCTTGGCAGCGAAGGCTATGAGGGGCCATCGGGCATGTTTTGAAAAGGAAAATTCGTCCGTTCGACTCGATCGACTCCCTACTATGCGAGTGAGAGTGATGAAGAGGGAGTGAGGAGCCAGCAGGGCGGACTTGATCAAGGGAGTGAGGAGAGGGGAGGGAGAAATGTAAGGGAGGAGTCAGTCTGGATGGCTTACGGCAGCGATTGAAATAGAAAGGTAGTTCGGAGGCGTTTTAGCCGAGCCTCTGAGGCGTGGAGGTCCGCGGTGAAAGAAAGTTGTTTTCGCCGGATATGAAAACAAAAAAATATAATTAGAGCGGTTTACGTGAGGGCCCTCTTCCTCTTCAACTCTGCGGGGTAAAAATAAAATGCCCCATAAACAAAGAGTCCTTAAGGCGGCATTCGATCATGAACGAGTCAAAGGAATTCAAAAACAGTCGAATGGAGACTGCGTAAGGTTCTCCTAAAGTGGGATTGGGAAACCACAAATTGGGATCATTGCTCTATTGTTTTGATAGTGTCCCTATTGTAACCAAGTCAATTATTAGATTCAGTACGTCGGGGTGTTTATTTTTTTCTTTCGGTGATTCAAACCTAAGGTTGATTTGGATATCGACCATCCATCACAAAAAAGAGATACTTATTCGAAGGCATTCGAAGGAAGGCGACATTCAATTAGGAACGAATCGTAAATTCAATGGAGGTCGAATGGAGACTGTATGGTATGTATGGTTCCCCTATAATAATGTTTAATTAAATCAACAATTTGGATCATTACTATATTGTTTTTCCGGTGCCCTTACTGTGACCATGACAGTTATTTGATTGAGTCCGTCAGGATGTTTTTCAGTCTCTCAGTAATCTACCTAATGTTCGTTTGGGTAGGTGAGGGTAGATCTCACCTCATACCAAGGCTAAGGATGACTATTTTCATTAATTCAGGATTAGTGGGGCCAGTTCCAAGGTTCCCCTAAGTATATTGTTTAATGAAACCTTAAATTGTGATCATCACTTCATTGTTTTTACATTGCCCCTATTGTTACCAGGTCAGTTATTGAATTGAGTGCGTCTGGTTGCTTTTCACTCTCTCACTGATTCAACGCAAGTAGCATTGGTATATTCTCCATATCTAAATTTTTTATCCAAGTGCTTCTATCTAAATTCAGTGAATCATTTCTGAGATCTAACCCCTGAATGGTAGGTGAAGGTGCTTCTTCTTGCATGTATTTCTTTGCCATTGTACAAGCTCTGGGTTTCAACTTATGAGATTTTATTTCTTTGCATCAGGTAAAGGTGGGGTTAGTTGAGAGTTAACAGATAGTTGGGAGAGGAGCGGTCTTGAGCGGCCGACTGCTTTTAAGCTCGTTTTGGCAATAAACAGAAAAATATAACATTCAAGGTTATATTGACGAAGTTTAAAGTTTATCTTAAGAATTTTATGCTTTTACGATGAGTGAGAATGATCAACAAATACTGAGATTATGCATGCATACAGCATTTATTTTCTAATTAACCAGAAAGTGATAAGGTCAAGTACCTACCATATACTATACACTTAGGTGAATATTTGAGTCACGGATTCAGGGCATGTGATTTGAATGTTTTCGGTGCGGCGCTGTCTCGCTTAGATGATGCTTGAGTTTGGCGCATTGGTGATAAATTAGGTGGCGCCTGTGTAATGAAGAGTTTGAGGAACGAAGTATAAGGCGTTAATTGCCGACGAAAAAAATCAATTCTCCGAATAACAATAAAAGATGTGACCGTAAGAGTAGGGGGATCGGGTTGGTGTGGTGGCTAGAGTGTTGGCTTCCCACCCGGTGAGCCCGGGTTCAAATCCCGGCAGCGGCAGAGAATATTCAGAGACTGCGCGATCCCTGCTTGAATGTTGTGTGGAGGACATTTCAAGCGCAACACTCCGTCCGTCGGATGGGACGTTAAGCCGTGGTCCCCTTGGTGCCTTTTGTCAAGAGGAGGCTAATGCCGAAGCCGGGTTTCTCTCCACCCTTCCTCACCTACCCCTTCCCTCATGGCGCAAATGACCTCAGCTGTCGGTCGCCTCCTCCAAATACCATACCATACCGTAAGAAGTCTCAAAATATGATATCATTAGATAATGCATGGTTTAGTCGATGGATAGATAGTGGCATACATTTGCGGATATAGTCATCTAAGTCGCACTTTGGATATTTACCCGGGTAAATATCCAAAATAAAAAACTGCTAGGTATCTTTGTTTTATATAGTGATCATTAACCATGAGGAATGCTTAACTAGCGGGGCAAGAGATAGAATAATGCGGGTTGCTTAAGAAAAGATTTGCCAAAATGTGTGCGTGTATTCATTACGTCATTTTCATTTTTGAAAATTAAGGAAGTACAGGCTTTTTGAAGGGTACACACGTTTAAAGCCATTTTTTAATGTACCATACTTTTAATAACTGTGATAGTGATTCTGAAATCAGATAAACACTGCGTTTGGTTATTGTCTCGGGTCATGCGTAAATTCTCAATCGTTAAGGCCCACTGGATGTTTACCCGCCTCGCTAAGGACGTCCGGATTACTGGGATTCTGGCCTCCTCTCATTTTCCGCGATATGAATGTATACGTATAAAGCCAATAAAAGGGAGCTTAATGTTGAACGAAAAACCGATGGTTCCACGTGTCGGTAAAAATGGTCGATGACTCATATATAATGCCTGTCATTTATTCACTTTTTCGTCGTCTATCGTAGTTTTAAAAAATCGTAGGTCCCATAAACAGGTCTAATATAATCGATATTCTGCAATTTCGTTTCATTAATTTGTAGCCAAGATTACTTATTTCAAATTATTATTGACGCACACAGAAGAGACCACGTTTTAAAGTAAAAAATAGTGATATTTATGGAATAAAATGTAGATTACGTTTTATTTATTATTTTTCAGTTGATGAATGTGAGAGGCACAAGTTTTGAAATATTTCATTTCATCAGTTTTCATACCTCGTTGTAATTCACGATTTATTGCTCACGCCGTTATTTTCAATTTATGGAACATTTCCATTCTGAGA
The DNA here is from genome assembly GCF_921293095.1 of Ischnura elegans. Lineage (NCBI taxonomy): Eukaryota > Metazoa > Arthropoda > Insecta > Odonata > Coenagrionidae > Ischnura > Ischnura elegans. Next base: position 30,171,180 of record NC_060254.1, on the reverse strand, counting down.
GACTTCATTGCAATTCATATCATGCCGAGATTGACGTAAACGGGTAATTGTGATTCTTCTTCCATTCTGAAAGCTGCCCTTGTAATCCACATCTCCTACCTTCATGTTTTATCGAAAAATCTCTGACGCAAGTAGAAATATGTTTGATTAAAATGTGAGATAAATTTCATGCTTCTATTGACTGACGTTCTTTTAATTCTTCTCCGTATTCTACCCTTCGTTTCGCAACCTTTGAATTCCACATTCATTTGAGATGTTCCCTCCGTTTCAAACCGTGCAGTATAGGTACGCTGCAAGTGGCTATTGCCTCCCATGCTCTTCCTCCGAAGCATGTAACGCTATTTTTTCATTTTTCCAATCGTATCGAGCTAACTAGTTTGCAAACTTATCTCATTTCTAGCTCTGCATGACCCACTTTCATATTTGCCTTTTCCAATGATGGAATATATGATGACTGGTGGCTTTGTTTTTCAGTTTAACGTCAGTATACTCCGTTTTTGTTTATTTTCTCTAGTTACCCCTTTCTGTGGTCACCACATCACGGATAAATAGCTCCAATTTAGGTATGAATCCTTGATATAATGAATATCAAGATCGAGTGTATTTATGACTTGATATGCTATAGCATTTATGGCATAGTTTTCATTAATATTACAATTCTTTTTTTAAATTTCAATAAATAATTTTTTTTCTTCAAAAGGACGCTTTATTTCCATTTTATTGTTTATAAAGTGCCATAAAAGGAATTTATCCTCACACTAAGAAAAATGCCCAATAATATGTAGTCCTCATTTCTTTACCACTCGCCGCCATAATTAATAAGTCAGACCATTGCGGACTATGGGTATATAATTGAGGGGAGAACAGCCAAGAAAGAATATTCAATGCTAATTTCTCAATGAGTTGTTCTTGTATCTTCGTTAAAAATGAGATATCCCTGTTTGCTATGGAAGATCAGAAAGACTGTGTAACTATAACCTTAAAAATTATCGTTTGAATGTCCTCCGGTTAAGAATTAAAGGGATTTATAAAGTTTGTGTATTTGTGTGGCTTCATAGAGACGGCCAATATATCTTAAGTGTTATCGCGACAATAATCCCATTTCACAACGGTTCACAACGGTTGGCAATGTATGTTCGTACAACCCCGAAAAAAGACGTTTCCGAGGATTGGTCAGTTTGACACGAGTTTTAATTAATTTAGAGCTCTAGCTTCCCGCTCAATTGAAAAATTCGATTTTTGAAAGGTCTCTTCTGTACAAATTGGTGCGTGTTTTTCTCTTTAGTAATCATTTGTTTTGGCTCAGTTCAATTCTCTCAGCCGCTTTCATGTTCTTCACGGCCAGTTAATTATTTCATTGATTTTAAATGCATCGCGACCAACATGTAACTCTGAAATACACGTAAATACTACTCGCTAATGCTAGAATAATGAAATGCTATTTGTTGCTTCCATCTTTTTCTTGCTGCTGAAATTGTTGAGTTATGCCGTACGAGTAACCTATCTTTTAAGGCATTAAAGGACCTGTCTGATTACTAATTGGGGCCACACTCTTCCACGAATGAATTTACGACCTCATAAATTATGCCCCTTTAACGGCTGTGAGATGCGGTTTTGGGTCTATTATCTCCATAAAAAGGTAATGAAGAATCATGGTAAAAAAATAAGCCTTTATTCAAACTGTAAACGCATGTCTCAACGAAAGGTCACTATTATGTTCGAGCTGCCATCATTCTATATTTGCCTACACGATTTTTAATTTCATTTCAATTGCTTACTTATCTTCGCAATAATATTATCGATCGACACTAATTATGTATCAAAGCTTTTGATTAAACGCGTTATGATTGCATTGACTCAACGTAAACGTTACTCCGCATTTGTTCCTTGTAGAGTTATTTATTTTGACGTTTCATCGGGAATGGTAAATTATTTAAGTCAGTAGACGTGTATATAGGAGGATTAGATGGATGGGTCTTATGAAAACTCATTACTCGAAGCGATCATCATTATCAAGAGCATAAAGCATGATACATTAAACCCTCTTTAATATCACGTCGTGAATAAAGAATTATGGATAATCTTGAATTCAACTTATTACCCTGGAAATTAAAGTCTATGGATTAATTCGGGGGCTAGGTTTTTCTCGTTGTAACTCAGGTGTAAAATTCTCGTTTTTGCTGTTAAAATCTTGAGAAAAATAACATGCCATAGTTTTTATCGTACGTGAACCCTAATTTAATGAGAATTTTTCTGTAAATTTTATTTTTCTAATTTCGCTCACTTATTCATTTGTTCAATGCGAAGGTTTTTTGAGTGTATGTGGCTAGAGGTTAACCCGGACTATGGTACATACGTATGAATTTAACATGCATTCAGGGTGCTTGTAGCAATTCCTTTCTTTGTTCCATTTCGTTCCGAGAGTATTTTTGTTAAGGGTACGCTAAGGCTCTAATGAGGATATGAACCCGGATACGGGGTCACTAAAGAAGCATGAACTTTTCGGCCAATATTTTGAATTCGTAGCGTCTTTCAAAGCGATATTTCATGTCAATAAAACATTCGAACCAAAATAACGAACAGAATTGTTAACACGCTGCTAATATTCCTGTTTTACCATTCCTCGGTCATATTAGGACTTATTAGAATTGCTTTTCTATATATTTAACCGTCGTTATCCTTTGAGTTGATGTCAACCATTCTCATGAAGGAACTCATTACCCAGGACTTGAACCTTGGACCCACCGATAATTAGTCCAACGCTGTACCCGCTTCCACCACCATCCCTCATTTTATATCTTGTCCATATAAATTTATCAATTGCCAACCATTCATGGAAAATTATTTTTAATTAGTAACCGTTTACTTATTTCAAGTTTCAATTCTAGCGCATCTGAGCTGTAGTCCTGTGATGTGTACAGCGATCATGCATGGTGGCAGCTCACACCGCCCTCAGACTTGTGTACTGTATATTTTCCTACATACTCATGAAATGTAAATGTAGCGCACTGAATTATTATTAATAATAATATCAATATATTTTCTTGCTCCTTTTACATTTTAAAATATCATATATGTACAAAATCAGGTTGGAGTTTTCGGTGACCCCAGAGGCTTTTGACTGTTGGTGGGATCACCTTCAGAAAACAATCGTAATATTTTGTATATTCGAATAACAAGTCTCCTAATACTTTATGCATAAATAATATAAATTAGGGTATATTATGAGCAATTATATAGAAAATAAAAACTAAAAATTTGAAAACATAATGAATAGAAAACCAGATCGGAGCTTAAAGTGACCCTAGAGGCTACATGTTGCGGAAAACTCAACCCCTACCAAACACCCTTGAGGTGGCTTTAACCCTGTGAGTGCCAAATGGTTTTCCAGGTACTATGCTAAAAGTGCCGATGCATTTTTGCTGATTTTTCAGTAGGTTAGGAAAAAGATTTAGGTCTAAAAAAAAACTGAAGGTATATATTAAAATCTTTAAGAAATCCTTGTGTAGGCTTTCGCGGTGTGGCGAAGATTCAGGGTGGAGGTTTTCGGGGTTAGCACCGCGTAGATTGGTCTCTGCAGACAACAGTTTCGCCGGCATTGCAGCAGGCTTCTTCAGGTCAATGAAGTGGAGATCCGAGGTATCGCCCGTCTCTTATACTCCCCGTCGGAGGCCGGTGTCTTCTCATTGGTTGGTTCATGGGGCTCAGTTGGCTTCTCATTGGTCCGCCCCTCTTGGTGTTGTCTTGTCTCTCTGGGTTTCTTTCTGAGGACTCTTTTCCATGTGTTTGAAAGCTGGTATCCGTCCTCCCTGTTGAGATTTCTCGGTCTCTTCATTAGCTCAATAGCTTCCCTGATGATCCGCGGGAAGTATCTTTTTTCCATAGCAATGACTTGACTAAATTGACTGACAATTGACTGAAACACTATCATGCCGGCGAAACTGTTGTCTGCAGAGACCAATCTACGCGGTGCTAACCCCGAAAACCTCCACCCTGAAACTTTAAGAAATCTTTACTATATGTGGTTTCACCTTTTTTATGTATTATTTGACGAATTTTTGGTAATATGAGTTAATTTTTATAATTAAAAGAAAATAATCAATGTTAAAATAAAATGAATGCTGACTATTAAATTATTAGTGAACTACCAGCATCTAAGAGAGACATGGCAGGAGGAGTGCTATCGCGCTCCTGGCACTTTTCGCGAGAGTTAGGAGGAGGGCGATAGCGCCCCCCGGCACTCTGAGAGTATTATATATATGTAGCTGTTCACAGCGCATTTATGCTTAAACAAATTTATTCCGTCTGCTCTTTCTCTCTGCCCCTTGGGCCTTTCTTTCAAGGTCCCTGTGTTCTTCACCCATCCGATGGGATGTGTTCCCCGTCTAGTAGCGGTGGTAACCAAACAAACGGTCCCCCCTGTTTCCATCATAACATTTCCCTCCACGTGAGCTCCATCTGGGGCGGCCGCAGCAAAACTTAACGACTTTCGTTTTATCTCTGCTGCTCCAGCTGCGGAGAGCTATGTGCCATTCAGTTTTCCCAGGGGAATGCGTACCAGTTAACTTTGCTCTATGGCATACATAAACTTGGTGAGAGGGAATATTCGAGATGAAGAGGTGCAGCCACCGCTATATTTTTTTTAACGCTTTCGGAAGGGCACGTGGGGGAAAATGTGTCGAACAGATCTGCGCTCATCCTGTTTCTCCGTGCACCCAGTTGTGGAAATGTTGCTTTGGGCTCACCTAATAATACATATTATCCCGCAAGCCGCATTAGTGGGCGTGGACATTGATCTAAACATATATAAAAGAGGATGTCAGTTTGTCTGTCCACTGCACTGGTTGGAACAAAATCTATATCTATTCGTGCGGCAAAATAGCTCTCTAATTCTACTGTTTCTTTAATATATAGTATGGGATTCATGAAAAAATGAAGTTTTGGCACCTCCCATGCAACATGAGCTTTTGGCAATTAATTGTGTCATTAAAATAATGCTTTAGTTGCCGTCGTTAATACCGTAGACTGGGAGTGGCATTAAAATCGACTCAAGCTTCTGAAAAATTTTGGATTGAATATATAGGTATACATTTTTTAGCATCTGCATTTATGGTTGCTTTTTGACATCAGAGGATGTTACGCGTATTTTAAATCAATTATTCGCTGGATAATTCCCAAAAGTAGATCTTTATTTAGAAGGATTTACCATCTGATCAAAATATGTACAGCCTTATCCTCGGGAAAACAGTTAACTTTATCCCCTCTGATTCTTAAAATCTCTCGACTTTGCGACGACAGCGGATAGGAAAATTACGAAACCTTCCGAGTGTTTCCAGTATTCGTAGACCATTACCAACAAAGCAGAATAATGGCGAAACAGGGGAAGTTTTTAAAAGAGACGTTAAAAATTTAATTATTCTATGAAAAAATCGGTTAAAAATGTATATGCAAGAGTCTTCTCCGTTGGAATCCTTGTCTGTACTAATTATCTTCCGGGAAACGGAAGGATGCCGCGATAATGTTCGCCGTTGCGAAAACCACTGATCTTCTTGGCTCGCGCGTCTTTCTAGTCTGCCTTCCTTTAAAGAGTTCTGCTTCGTCAGCCGAGCGTGAACCGCTCGCGAAGTACCCCGGACAGCATTCCCGTCGGCAAATAGATTTCAAAGCGAGCCCGTTATTATTTTTGAATCGACGTCCGAGTGACAAGGACGGGAAAATGAGTTAATCCTCTTTCTCCCAAATGAAAAAAACCCGTTATCTTTCAATTAATCCATCGCTCGGTTGTCTCGCTAATCCACACTTAAGTTGCCATCTGGTAAAATTGGATGCGGAAAGAGATTACTCATTCAATCCTCGGAAACATGCATGTTTTATTTTGTATCTCTGGGACTTACAATTAGTAGACGCGTGAAGTAATGGTCAGTGTGCGTGAATACGTGTTTCTAACGGTGGATAAATGGAAAAGAATCCCAATTCTCAGTGTTTCATTTAAATTGATCCTAGGGAGCAAAGCGACCTTCCTCTTGAAATTTTATGATTCGACTTTATTTGATGAAATTTCAAAATGTAGTGAACTTCGTAAAACAAATGTGCCCCAACCTAATGCAAGTACACGCTCAACATGAATGAAGTTATTTTTGCTGGCATATAATGGTGTTGGCTTTAATTCTGTTTGGATAAAAATATGTCGGGCTACATCATTTTCGGTTTCAGTTTAGCAAAAGATAAATATGCGCCTGCAACGATCATGTGGATATCAGAATAAAAAAATTATGCCATTGTGTTATTCAGAATAATTGTGTAGTATTCACATATTTATCGCGAACTGAACCAATGGTTAATGCTCCTTACGAATAAATGAAAATTATTTTTCGTATTTATTTTTAGTTTTGAAATGGGTTGTGGCTTCCATATTGATTACTGACTAATAGTGCATTTCTGACATGAAATGAAATGACGTGAAAGACTTTTCTGGGGACGAAAGAAAGAGAGTTCGTGGATTGGATAAAGAACTGTGGAACTCTTTGTTATTTTTCCTTTATCCGGTTCTTAGACATTTGCCGAAGAGATTTCAATATATAGTCGGTGATTGAAACAATCAGCTTGATAACCCAGACTTTTGAATTTTTGCCGGGTCATTGTTGAGAATAGTTTAACGTAACAAAGCTAGTATGCATAATTATTTACGAAGAATTATGATAGAAGTACATCGTAATGCATGCAGTGATGATTGTCAACTTCATTGTTTTGTTTATTGGAGCTTCCTAAAATTATGCGGATGGCATTCAATGACTGAATGTCATTACTGAATTGTCGAATGAGAGTAATTTTCTCCCTTAAATGGACGTTTTTCAGTAGCGATACTTTGGGACTTAGGCAATATTTTCTCCTCAAAGCTGCACATGCATATGACCTGACTTGAACTAGCCTTGAGGATTTAAGAGCTAGTTATCTGCGTTGGAATCGCAATCCATCAAAAAGGTTTTTCATGACGAATTTTTTTTTTCATTTTCCAGTGGAAGCGATGCTACCATTTCCTCCGACCTTGTGAACTCATACTCATCTTTCCATCCATTGTGAACATAGTTCTTTAGAATGAAATTGCCGCGTAACGTAGCGAATTTGCTTTCCTCTTCCTGGCCTTGAACTTCGAAATCCGGCCAAATTTCTTACTTCCGTTTCGCAGAAAGCATCATCTTCTCGGCCTTCTGCATCGCATGTTAACATCTCACGAGCAGGTTATACTTAGACTCGAGCTGGGAGCAAAATTAGTACTGAATTCAGCCATGTTTTTCCATTCTTAAAAAAATACCATTGTCACTAGTACCACATAGTTTTAGTTAAAAAGGAACAAAATCTTGATGGTAAACATGGAGTTTTTCTAGTCACGTTTATCGGAAGCATATGCGTTTTTAACGAACTGACGCATTGTTTTTCACTTTAGAGATTGAAAACTAAACTTTGTTACATTGCACGCAGTATTTATATAAAAAAAGAGACTCAACCGGTTTCGACCTTTTCAGGTCATTATCAAGAAGTAAACCTCTACTTCATAACAAATGCTGAGTGGAATACAACTGTTCACTTTTAAATTTAACATGTCACCATTCCACAAGGTAATCTCGCAAACCATTGATTTCTCACGTTCATGAGAACTTTTAGGAGAAATCGAGTTAATTCATAAGCAGGACGATCAGCTATTGAAGGTATGCTGAAATGTTTCCTTCGTGCCGGGGCTACAATTTGATTTCTGTTGTTAGGATATCATTACTACGTATACCAAATCTACGGAAGTGAGGCATGGTCAATGACAGCAGCGGAGAAATCAAGGGTAGAGGCCTTTGAAATGTGGCACTTCAGAAGAATGATGAGGATCAAATGGATCGACCTAGTTGGTAATGAGGAAATCCTAAGAAGAGTAGGAGAGAAGAAAAACTCATGAAATCATTGATAAAAAATGGAAAAACCTTTTAGGCTATACCTTGAGGCATAATGGCTTGATGAAGACAATCATGAAAGGACAAGTAGATGGCAAGAACGGAAAAGGAAGACCTCAAACAAAATATATGAAGCAGGTAAAGAAGTATATGACAGAGAAGAAATACGTCGGTGTGAAAAGATTAGCTGATAGGAGAGTTGAGCGGAGAGCTGCGTCAAACCAATGTTTGGATTGTTCACCAGTAATGATATACCCAATGCGATTGCTATCTGAGTAGTCCATGCTACTGACTAGTAGCATAAGTTGCGGTATTGAAGCATTCTCTCTGTTGTGTTTGATTGGAAAAAAGGTCAGAGTCAGTTGAAAAATGCCCAAGCTTCAACCCCGAGCTTTTTTGGTGAAAAGATTTAAACATGAATGATATTATACCTAAACAAAAGTCATGGAAGGAAACCGCTATCTCAACTATATCTTGGAATTGCGATGTGCACAGTCCAGTGGCTTACAATTGTTATAGCGTGAACTCTACGCTGATATGTACAAATCAACCTTCATGTTGGAGTCCGGAAAATACGGAGAGGGAAAATTAATTTACCTTGACCAGAAATCGTATCCCGGTATAAGGAAATTATTCTTCCTCGGTGTAATATTCGCATTTTTCTAATTGCGTGCATTTGCGGCTAACTCCGTCAAGGTACGCTTTTGGATTTTCCGTGATTATGTCCTCGTAAAACATCAGGGTTAATCACTGACATTGTGACGTCAACCCTTCTTCTTCTTCCGGTTTTAAGTCGTTCAAATTTCAAAGCATGTTTATTTATTTTTTTCTCTTTTGTTTTCTAAAGTCTTGAACTTCCTTCGATTATACTGTGTCGAGCTTCTGCGTTGCTCGAAAATATTCGCCGGCAGTGCTGAGTGATGTGGAGAAGGTCTCCCTCCTAAAAGTGATTCTTCATCTTTGCATTGTCCTGAGATAAGTTATTTACATCTTTTCATGCTTTTGTGAACCCTGGACTACTCGTATGCTCCCCGAATTAATGACCAGAAAGCACGCTTTGAGCAAGTGAGTATTGTATGAATCTATCCAGATTTTAGTCTGACCCTCGGTGTAAGATAGCAAAAAAAATAACTTAATAACCCCGTGGTTGCTTCCAAAATTATTATCTTGATGGGAAGTGTCTCAAGCTCTTATTGTCTGCGCTCGCGCTGAGTGGTTAGATAGAAAAAATTAACGCCCTATCGTTGCTTAAGTGGTTGGCTTATTTTAGTACACTAGACTTGTCACGTAAAGTATAGTATTTATTTTGTCAGAGAAACAAAGTTTTAGACCACTTGATCATTGAATGAGAGGTGTGTGAAATAAGACATTGATTGGAAGGTTTTCTGGGCATTTTGTGACATGGTAAGTTGTGCTAAGGTGGTCAATGTACCCAATGAGTGTGACGATAGATCTTGCTTAGCTCATGATCCAATAGCAAAACCCATCATCAGATTCATTGGGAAAATTTTAACTTTATCATCTTAGTAAATGAACTGCAATGCTTGAATTTTCCAGCAATAATCTCGTGGCGAGGAAATAATTTTACAACAGTGAATCGTAAAACATAAATGGGATTTTTTGAATGTTTCTCTTGAATTGTATAACTTGTTTCTGAGGAAATTCTAACACGTGATATGAACTTATGAATATTATTAATATCTATTAATTTAATTTCGTTTTGTTTCTAAGTTAAAATTGCACGACTTAAAGTCTTCAATAACATTATACAAAAACTTGAACTCAATAGATACAGAATATACACTAAATATGATACTAGTATTACCTTTTATCAAAAAGGTATTCGCGCAGGCATCAATTTGCGCGTGAAATAATTATTTGATTGATAAATATTTCAAATGGAGTAAAACAAAATAGAAAATGTTATCTTTATCTTAACTATGTGATTTTATATGCTAAATCAGTTTCATTAAGCTACAATTTTATCATCTGAAAAATTCAATGCTGTGAAAAGTGATATAAAAACTTTAATAGAGAGTTGGTTCGTTGGAGTGAACCAATTCCAGGAATGACTACAAGTGTACGGTGCTTTTTTTCAATTGAAGGTTTTCAAACGTATTAAAAAGCTTCTTTAATTTACTTTCGCATTATAGATCCCGAGAGTTGGCGAGAATCAGTATTTTCAGAGGTTTCATATCGTCTTGAAATGTCCAGAGTATAAACAAGGTATTTCAGGAGGTATCTGAAATACTTCATAAGGTGGCTAGGGAGACAATTTTAAGCATTTATGTCCATAAAAATGGAGTCTCAATACCATAGTTACTCGGCTATGGCAATGCAAACATTCTTTTGAATGCTCTTTGCGGTTACCATGATTACAGTTCTTGGGTATACATCCTTTTCGACATTTTATTTAATACTCAAGAATTTTTAAGGACGTTTAATAATTAATGTTCAGCGAAAATGTGCGATTATAATTTTTTAGACAATAAATCTCATAATGGGTGAGATTGCGCAATCTCATTGTTGATACTCACTCAAAGCTCTCGTTGAATTAAGTTCAAAGATTATATTAAAACTTACCTATACCTGAATTACCTCAGTATTTTCTCGAATAGAAGATATTTTAGATACAAGTTAATGTTAAATAAGGTCTACTATAAATGTATACCTGATCGATACAATATAATAATATGAGAGTCATACAAGAAATATGCTAATAAACAAGACAAATTATTTTTTGTGGAGCAGGCGTGAGGCGTCATCTTAACGTAGAATAACGGTTAGTGGAGAGAGATTGTCTAGGAGGAAGTTGCGGTGACAATGTTGAGGCGTCATAGTTCGTTATCACCACTATCGTCGAATTCCGCCTGTCGCCACAGTGCAGCATCTTGCGAGTAGGGTTTAACTGTTCGTTAATTGTTATCGACCGTAGCTGGGAATCCTTCGTGTGGCTTCTTCGCCACTAGATGCGTCAACTATGATTAATTGTTTGTCTCGTGGGAAGCCCCGTGGTTTGCTGGTCTTTGTTGGTTAACCAAGCGACTTAAGAATTTCCGCCTATGATTTCTATATGAAAGCACTTATTTTTATATTTGCTAGGATGAGGTGGATGGTAGTGGGAAACTGAGAATTGAGAAAGATGTTTGTACCAAAAAGAAAGGGTAACTGTCGTTGACTTTGAAGACATGCGCGTAACTACATTATTTGCCCTAACTTTATTTATTTTTGGCTATATCAGCGACTAAATTATTCCTTCAATTAATGATCAAACTACATCAAACTGTTGAGAATGCGCGATCCCTGCTTGGTCAAAGGTTATTTGCTGTTAGTTTTGTCGTATTTGATAATAGAATTTTGTTTTTATGGCGCGTAGTGACTATCACTAAAACTCATATAGAGACATCTATCACTGCGTGCAAAGCTGAAAATACATTCGTAAGTTTTCATGTCCAATATTCTCGTGGAGTAATGGTGAAATACCGATATCATTAATTTTCACTCGAGAAAGCATTTATAAATATTGGTGTGAAATGTTTAATGATATCATTTTTATTGCTACAAGGAAATTTTTAATGTGTAAAAAGCTCTTAAAACTTCAAACACTTCCTCGAATTTCGTGTCATATCTTCTTTAATTTTGGGCCAGGCCGAACGGAAGGCTCTGTGCTATTTTCAGAATGAAATTCCTCCACATTTTCATAAAGTGTCGATTGAATTTCCTCCTTTACTCTTTAGTGCCTGCATTGTTTTGATCTGCTGCCTCCTTCCACCCTGTCGCTCCCATTAAAACGCTCGTTTGACTCCGCAGTAAACCGTAAATTATCATAAAATGGAATATTCTTGCGCCTGCGTTAAACTCTATTTATGGAAGTCGTCAACCTTTTTCCTACGCATCCATGAATTTATATCATGAATTTAAAAGTGAAGGTTTCGAGAATGAATATTGGCGTATAGATGGCCATACAAGCGCTGCTTGTAAACGTGTAAGAAAACTCTTGATCTTCCGGAATAATAAGTGTACCCTGCAATATTACCATCTAATCATCGGCACCCGACAGTTTTCTTATTTGTCCATTGTGCTGGACTATGATAAATGAAAATAAAAAAATTTGTCTGTGTCCATAGCATTTATTATCGTACGACGCGTTTCAGCGAATTACCTTCGCCATCATCAGGTACAAATGCCTGGCATTGGTACCTGATGATGGCGAAGGTGATTCGCTGAAACGCATCGTACGATAATAAATCCTGTGGCTGACGAAATTCCCAGTTTTATTTTACCTTTCTTCATTAACATTTTCTAGACCTTGTAATAATCTAATAGGAATCATGAGTCCGGAACGGCTTGGTATTTTTATCTCACTCCAATCATTTTATGGAAAGGGCGTATTTCGCTTCTTTAAAACCTATGACTCTGAGCTTGCACTGGCTTTACTCAGAGGTAACAAATATTATATTTTATGAGGAATTTGATATTGTGGATTAATCAAATGGTATTGATGTTCATGGTGAAACAAAACCCAGCACTATTCCACGAACTTTTAATATTTCCTGAATGATATTGTTATATTTAATTACTCGCATCCTGTTTTTCCACGCCATCTCCCCATTACTGACGCTGTGGCTGCATATTTTCCTATTGTAGCGTCAATTACCTGAGTATTGATAACTTATTTTAGATACATTGAGAATGATACGGTAAAATAAGTACCCCATATTCAGTACTATTTGGGTATTTTTGAGCGACTTGATCACTTCCAATACGCTTGGATACCCCTGTGAGAGCTGTAATGAGTACTTTTGCAAATAGGGTTGCTTAAGTGAAGAATTCGGAGGTGCGCATGCCATCAACGACATAATTTTTTATGTAAAGTATCCTATTATAGAAAATATATCTATGTCCTATTGAAAGTTTTTCTTTGTTCAGTGTAACGTCAAAAAACAGGAAAACTCGCGATGCATGCGGCATCGTAATGCGGCATATATAACCTCATATTTTTGGTATTTCCCCTGGCGAAAGATAGGTAGGTACACCCCGATGTAAACGCGCTGTTATGAATACAAAACCGAATGGGTTTATAACCGGATAGCATTCCTTTAGAGCAGTCCAAAAATGTTAATATAGGCTGCTAGTACAGCTATGCAAGTAAGCACCGGAAGAAAATCAACGCAAACAGGTAGGCAAGCGTTTCAAAAGTAAAAAGTGCCACTTGCGTCCGTGACCTCACTCAAGGTATGACGCACCGTAAACGTTACGGTCTCAACGTGGACGAGGAATGTTGATCCCGGCTGCGAACTGGGACTTCGTTTGCAAACTCCGCCGCGTACCGCTGGTGTTCGCTCAAGAGGAAAAAACGTCAATGTCCGCTGCAGAAGATGCATTGCCTCTTTGGGAACAGCTGCAGTGCGTGCGGAAACCTAGTTCCTTGATCAGTGAAAGGTTAGAGTGTTAAAAAAGCCGGCTGTCCCGAGTGTAAGGGTGGCATGAGCAGGCTAATGTTTAATATTTCCATCACCAACGTTGTATTTCTCATGTGCTATCCACTTTCCAGCGATGTTCTTATGGGAAAAACCCTCGTTAATGTTTAAAAATATAAATTTCCTCGTAAAAATATTGGTCTAAAAACATTGGTTTTTGTCTCCACTCCATAAGGTTAATGGCATGTTTATATCAAGTTAATTTCTTTGTGTGTTCAAAGAGGTGGAGGAGTGGGGGTGGTTAACAGTAGGAGTGGGGCTTAATCGAAATTTCTTTTTCCTTTCAAAATATCTAATAGCCAGGTTGGACTAATGGCATGTCCGTGGTCTTCGTTAAATAATATTTTTATCACGAGCACCTCCTCAGTTTTTCTACTTATTGTTAAGAATAAGAAAATTTTTAAACTTTGACGCGTCTTAAGCCAAAAGAATATTCCTGTACATTATGCACACCATGAAATGCTAGGAGTGAACGAGACGTGATGCAACAAAAAGTTATGGAATCGATTCTAAATTCGTATGAAACCATAGAAAAAATTGTCGTAACACTATTTTTTTAATCCATAACAGTGTCTCCAATTGCCTCTTTGCCAGTGTCACAGAGTATATACTCTGTGCCTTTACTTTTTGGCGCAATTTATGGGTAAAAATTTTTTTTATGGGTAAAACAGATTCATTTTTCGAATCTAGACCGTGTGATACGTCGAGAAATGAATCTTTAGATCGATTGGAGCAAGTTTTAATTTTGGCCAAATCGTGCAATTCCACTATTTCGCGAATTATTACCTCAACAACGGAGGAAGATACGGTGTTGCGTCACAGGGCTCAACAATAAATTGTAAGAACTGATAGAATGACGAGGAAAGGCCGGAGCTTTCTCCGGGGTGGTCTTGGGTTACCACCCCAGCGAGCGAAAACGAAAGTTCACATTATTGCCTAAGGATAGATATTGCCTCCACTGCTGAAGTTTGATCTTTAAGTAAACTGACTGATGGTGACTGCGTCACATAGGTTGATATTGGACCGGATATAAACGATTCAACATCACTCTTATTTTATATTCCAAAAGAATTTTGTACCGTCTTCATTGCGTATATAAGTACGTAGTTTTAATCGCAGCATCAATTTATTTATGTACCATATTTAGATATGAAACATTTAAACGATTATTAAATGAATTTTTAACATATCGCACATGAATTCTCAACAATTCTTCCATTTATACATTTTTTGAACTCGCACTTTTAAAGTTTTACACGCATTCTCCTCATAATATGTTGACGAATGTTTACAGGTAGGATGAAATTTTGTCGCCCTTATTTTTTTTTTGGTTTTTCTCTTCTTTTTATGACCCCTGAAGTTAATGAATTATGTAATTGAGCCATTAAGTAATTGTAAGTAGACCCATTAAGTAATTAGCAGCGTTGAAATGCGAGGTCGTCATTCTTAATTATTCGTCTGATGAAAAAGCATATGAACGTTTCTTTGGCAACTCAAAACCCGCATGATTTTTTTACCTTTCAAATAATTACCATTAGCGCGACCCCGAATTCGAGGAACCTCTGTTGCGTCTGTGGAAAAAGCTCTAATTGGCCCCGTCTAGCCGTAATTTCGAGCTAGTTTCACAACCTCAGGCCTGTTATTTCTCTCTGAGATCTTGAAAATCAGATAATATGCCCAAAATATATAACTAAGCTCTTAACATGCCGCAACTTCTCTTTTATAATATCCATATTGGCCGAAATTATTTGTTCATAAATTTTAACGATAGGAAATATTTTGCACCAAATTTTTAAAAATATTTCCCGCATGAAGTTAATTTGCTAGAATTGAATCCGAAATATTAAAATAAGGAAAACTTTCAGCCATCAAAACATTCTCATAAATACTACATAAAACGTATTGTTACCAAATTTGCAACATTTAATGAGGTGATGAGCTCGAGTACGGTGTTGTCTCACTAAAAAGAAAATGAAATTTTTTTGCCCTAATATTTTCGGTGTATTTAATTTTCGAATGGATTAGGGCTAGAAGACATTGTTAGGGTGGTAGTCTTGCGACTGTGCGATCAAATATAGGCTGAAAATCAAAATAAGTACACTGGGAAGGTGAATAGTTAAATCTTTGTATTTTAAGTTCGTTCATTGAGCCAATTATATAACCCAAAAAGTAGTGCGGGACGACCATTTGAATTATTATAATGATGGTCCTTAAGATTATGTCAGTTTTATGTAAAAACGTTACAATGGTTAACAATTTTCGCCTGCCTAGCACAAGTATTTCCATGTAAATAAGAAATGAATCTTGCCTGTTGATGTCTGTTTTACCAATCAGCATTAGGACCTGTGTAAAAATGTGGGGTTTCCAATGCAATTTCCGGAAAAAATTGCACGGAAAGCCAATTTTTTGAGGTCGTCAGCAAATGGCGCATACTTCGGTTCTCCAACTAACCATATCAACCCTTCTTAACCCAGAGCTGTTTCTGGGAGAAATCAAATTTCAATATTTTCATTTTGAAATTTTGAAAATTTTACTCTCAATTATAATTATCCTGGCAGCTAAATATTTCGTCATTAAAATTTACACTACAAAATAATATTTATTTTAGATATCTCCTAAATAGAGCTGTAATTTTAAACATTTTTGATGTTCCTCAGAAGCAACATTGGGTTATAAAGGGTTAAAAAAGAAAATAAAAAATCATAACATAAGGTCTATCCACATCCATTATTTATCCTTTACTCTTCTACTGAAAGACTTAATAAGATTCCACCGTATCCCTATTTAATCATAAGCCGAAGGAGCATAGGCTAGAAAACTATTTTTAACGAGACTTGGTATGCCGTGCAAGCTATCCCATGACCCTGCGGGCGCGCGTGTCGCCTTCCGCTCTTCGCTTGTCGCCTTTTCTCACAGATTCTTCCGACACACCGTCTCCCGTTCCGCAACAAATGAGACCAGAAGGACGGCGAAGGTTATCACGATTGCATGCCACATTTGTAAGATGCCTCCCTTATTCGATGTCTCCAAGGTCTTCCGTAGGTGCGTCACCCGTGGCACGAAGAGCGAAAAAAAAATAGTTAAAGACGGTCGGTCCCCCTTAAAGTGAGGGAATGAGGCTATCTTTCCTACCGCGGTGCTGGGAAATTGCTGTCCCCCCGTTCCGAAAAGAAGCGTTATTACTATCATCAGCAGGACTCATCGTACGGAAGATTGGTTTTCTGAAGCCATAGTTCCTACTTCTTTTCCTCTGAAACGTTTTTCCCTTTCTCGGTACCCGCGTTTTTTCGTGCATATTCCTTCTTTTAAGGGTTTCTGATTTCTTGTTTCATTAAGTTCCTCATTTTGCCAGTGATACTAATTCCATTCCCCAAATTTCAATTTATATCATTTTAATGAAAGCCCAGGCTAAGAGAGCATTCCACCACTTGAAGATCCAGATAGATATACTTAAAGCGGAAAATTTAAACTTAGAGGAAAGGAAACAGTTTATCAGAAATTATACATTTTAGTATGTACATGGAAGTGATGCATGGACAATGACATCCGCGGAGAAATCTAGGGTAAATGACTTCGAAGTGTGGTGCCACAGAAGAATGATGAAGATCAAATGGATTCACCGAGTACGTAATGAGGAAGTCCTAGGAAGAGAAGGAGAGAACAGAAGCCTCATGTAAATCTTGGCAAGAATACGGAACGACCGTATTGGCCGTATCTTGATACATGATGGCCTGGTGAAGACAATCGTCGAGAGGCAAGTAGATGGCAAGAACGGAAAAGGAAGACCGAACAAAATACGTGGACTAGATAAAGGAGGATGTAGAAGAAAAGAAATAAGTTGTGTGAAAAAATTAGCTGATAGTAGAATTGAGTGGAGAGCTGCGTCAAACAAATTTTAGGATTGTTGACCAGTCATAATGAATGAAAGTAAGGATTACCCATGGATAACTTGCATAATAAATATATATAATATTGGACTTACCAAATGGAACATCACGATGAGAAAACTGATATTGAATTAAATATTGTACTGTGGATCTGCAAAGTGTTGGGAAATTGCTGTCTCATGTGCCAAAAAGTAGTGTCATAATCCTGAACCTATGTTCTGATTGTCTCTTTTTGCTTCGGTATTTCTTTTTTTTTAATTTTTCTAGATTATGTATGCCATTGAGATCGTAATTCCTTTCGTAGTTAATTATATGTTAACTATTTCACATTAATTTTATAATGTAACCAAGACGTACCCTTTGGTAAATTTTATTCTCTGAAAGAGTTACCAGATGACGATTCATCGTGATTAAGCTGGTAGCTAGTAAAAGGTGTCATACTGTATCAGCAGATCAGTGGAAAAGTGATGTGTCCCACCCCAAAAACAAGTATTATTACTATCATCACCCGAACTCTTCATACGGAAGATTGATTACCTGGAGTACTATCGTTCTCCTTTCTGAGCCTGCGTTCTTTGGAAGCCTCTTTTTTCTTCCCTATATAATTGTTTTGAGTCATCTGGGTCATATTTTTCATGGACAGGAGGCATCGTTCTAGCTTTCCCGGTCGTTTTTTAAAGACATACTACGTTTAAAAATATTTCATCATGTTGCAATTGTTAGGATAAATAGAGTGAACCATTATAAAAATTTGCCAGTACATAAAATTCAAAGCTTTTACACCTGAAAAAAATTATTGTCATTTTCAATTTTTATATGCAGACATTCGTGAAACACGGCCTATTAAAAAAATTGTGAAAGTTTGGGGATGATAGCGTTGGCAATAAGCTAGTTATTTGTATTGAAAGACATTAATTTTGAAAATTTCAATGTTAAAATTTTAAATATTTTTAATGAGGTAGATATTTGAAGGTAGATATGATCAAACATGCACTCTATATTACATTCCTAAATAAATTTGTATCAACTTCACTGCGTATATATTTTGTATAATGGCATCAATTTATTTATCCATCTATTTTTAGAATTGAATTGAAAGTTTTTAGTATTTAATGTGATTTTTGAATGGAGCAGGAGTGAGGCGATTTTAGGGTAACAGATTGACGTCCCTTTTGATGAGCGGAATAGTGCGTCCTAAAAACACATTTCCAAAGTGAAATTTCGCAATAGTATAACTCCAGATGTAGCATAGTAGCCTTTGCTTGAGTTGAAATTCCAGGTTGAACCTTTAAGGTGGGAAGAATCTACATTTCGGGGATCGGGTTGGTGTGGTGGCTAGAGTGTTAGTTTCCCACCCGGCGGACCCGGGTTCAAATCCCGGCAGTGGCAGAGAGTCTTCAGAGACTGCCCGATCCCTGCTTGAGTGATGTGTGGACATTTCAAGCGTAACACTCCGTCCGTCGGATGGGACGTTAAGCCGTGGTCCCCTTGGCGCCTTTCGTTAAGAGGAGGCTAATGTCGACGCCGGGTTTCTCTCCACCCTTCCTTCCATACCCTAACCTCATGGCGCAAATTACCTCAGCTGTCGGTCGCCTCCTCCAAATACCATACCATGCCACTAGAATCTACATTTCTTAAGTTGTCATAGTAACTCAACGTGAACGTCCACTGCCCTAACGATCACGGTGTCAAGCTCAACGAATTATTCAACCGTCTATTACCATGAGAATAACATCATACTATCAAATATCATTCAAATTTTCGGAGAGACTGGTTTTGGTATCGCATTGCTCAATAAACTCAGCTGCAGACTTGACATGAATGACACTATGAACTTTTTATAATTATTTTTAGCTCTCATTGATTTACAACAATGCTATTATTTTAAGGTGTTATTAATTAATAATCGTTATTATTATTAAGTATTATTATTAATCATTATTAATTACATTTGATAATTAAACATATATAATACTATGTTGTTATATTAATATTATACCACGTTTCAAACAATTGCAAAAAATAAACAAATCTGAAAAAATCATTGTTTTCATCGATTTCGTGCGTGAAATATCCGTTCATTTTCACGAAGAGAATTTGATCTAATGCGTCATCAGTAGAAGTTCTCCTTTATTGGTATTATTTCTTGTCTCCGTAGAGTATATTTTATATCGGCTGTAAAAGCGGTTAAAATGTAAAATAATGCTTTGCCATATCTCTTGAATAGTCGAAAATTGACCTCGATATTAATGACTTGGATGCAGTAAAAATGATGTCATGAAAAGTCGATGGAACACAGATGTGGCTTCGTGCAAATTCATTCCTCTCTGCGGCCTATACACTTCCACGATATTTTACGGCAGGTTGTTCGGAGGGCATCGCAGAGTTTTTACGAGTGAAAGGTTTCTGGATAAAAAACAGCGTTACGGAATAGTTTTTTTTTAAGACGACCATCATAGCAATTCAAGAATGGCTCGGCCGCTATCGTTATGTGAACTTTTTCGAAAAATAATGTGGGATCTGACTGAAACTTCGAAAGCGGGAAGAAAAGGGACAGAAATATTCGGCTGAGACGCTTCGTAATATTGGAAACAAATGAAAAGTTTCGGAGACTTTTAGATAAAGCAATGGGTTTAGGCTTAGTTATGATCAATAAACTCCCACGCTATCCCAGAGGAATCTTATGGTATTTTTTCTTCATTTTTCGAATATGTGTTGATAATTTGAAAACTCAAAACTTAAATACATTTCAATAATCTGGATTGATTGTTGACTGAGAATCCTTATATTGGTATCTTTACAAAAATTTGAAAGTTTAAATTAATATTTGCATCCTTAAGAAATGACGACGAATTTGAAAACATAATGGCTCCCTTTGAGGACTTAGAAAACCTAATGAAAGTGTTCTTCTGTGTTTTGTTCAGATAATCATAGTTATTCGTCATTTAAATAGTAAAAGGAAATATAATTTATTAAATGCCAGCCAAAAAATTAGCAACTGCTTCATCACCTGCTGAAACAGGGAAAATCAGCAAAAAGATGACTCTTTTGCGGAGTATGAGATAAAATTATTTTGGAAAATCTCTATTTAATAATGGGAAAAACTTTACCCCCCGCATAAAAACAGCAGCCAACTTCTTAGCATAATTATTTCATATATATTCACCTGTTATCTAGTGGAAAAACACTGGATATTGTTTTCTATTGGTTGAATTTCCTTTGATTTTATTTTCATTTGCAGAAACATTAAGAATGCAATTCACTGATTCATGTCCTCATAAATAACAAAAGGTTTTTATTTATGTTTTTTGGCTGTGGATAGCGAACTTCTTAAATTTTTAAGCCATCATCATGGTTCGGCATACTCATTTTTTACTCTGGGAAGCAGCAAAGTATGCCTTCGTAGTGAGGATGATGTGCATCATAACACAGAGTAGTAATCTGTGAAAAGTGGAGACCTCCATTCTTAGAAATTTCTTCTTCCTGTTAGCAGAAGTAGCCTAAGCCTGTTTGTTGAATAAAATCGAGCGCCTGCTAGCAGCATTAAAGTTTAAACATGTGCTGGAGGGCTGGTCAGTGTCTCGTGTGATGATAGATTTACGTTTGACTTAATGTAATCTACGGGCGTTCTGAGGCAAACATAACTCCTCAAGGGCGAAGGAAATAGCCGGCAGAATTCCTCGATGTGCTTGGTTATTTTATCTTCAAAAGAATATATAAGCAATAGAACATTCAATCAATAGAAAATAACATCCAGCGATGTTTTCTCTAGTGAAAGGAATGCATGAAAAATGCATACTAGGAAGTAGGCTGCTGTAACATTTTTCAAATTAAGATAACCCCAAGTGATTTAATGTCAAAGGTTAGTATGTATAAAAGTTATCTTTTAGCTGCTTTTTCTTGTTTCAACTGTTTTTGCAGCAGATGTTAAATTTTATGGCTGGTATTTAATAAAGTAGGCATATTATCTGCTATTATTTAATCGTAAAATGTACTGAATATCTGAACAAAAGTCATAAGAATATTTTCCATAAGTTTTCAAAGTCTTCAAAGTTAGACATTATGTTTTTAAATTCGTTATCATTTCTTTAGGATGCAAAAGACACTATATTTTCGAAATTACCATTAATTTTACCGAAGCTGCTCCCATGGATATAAAAAAAACTTTATGACATTCCATCGATTACTATTTTCATATCTTTCAAGTGCATAAAAGGTTTTGCACAGTGAGTGTAATGGCTGAAAATTACTATTTTCAAAAACGTTCCCCACACTCTGGGACTTGTTGAAGCGAGAAACTCTCCCATCATACTATTTTAGGGCAATTGCTCGGATGCAGATCGAATGAAGTTAATTTTATTGATCAATAAAGTTTAATTTATGCCCTGTATACCATATGCAGATTTTGTATCAAGAATCATTAACGATTGAAGCGGTAGTTGTTACAACGGCAGTAGCTGATTTTTATTTTATCAGACATATTGAGGATAATAGCTTCGGTTCAATTATCGAAACTCTCAGTAAATTACCCCCTTTGAAACATTTAATTACATGCTGTAAAAGTATTATAGATAATGCTCTGATACCCTATTAAGGTATTTGGTCAAGGGTCATTACTTAAGTTCATAGTGTGAGTTGTTAACTTGTTCGTTGATATATTCATCTTAATACACCATTATAATATTCATTGTATTCTTTATATTAGCTCATTCGGCTATTTCATAGAGGAATTCTATTGGAATCCACGAAATGAGATTTATGAGATCGTATTTTTCTCAGAGAATACTTGCTGGGGATAATAATGTTCACTCAGGGAAGGTATGCTGCATTAGTCCTGGTAATTACGCGTGAAGTTTTTTTTACGTGATAGAGAAAGTAGGTAAATAGTCTCTGATTATAATTAGTATCTAATTAATTACCGCCTCACATAGGGCTGAGATTCAAGCCCAGGGTTGATAGTGTCTAGTGATATTTAGTCTGAAGATGTTTTACTCTTTCAGCTACCGTTTTACCGAGTCTAATTTTGATGGGAAATTTACCAGAATCGATTCCTTAGCAGTAAGATATTATGCAGTGATATACTGGTAGATACCTTAGTGGTACAAGATTGCATGCCCACACCAACCAGACCAGACTGCAAAAGCTACTCGGTGGTATATATCGACGGATAGCAAAGAAAGTACGAAGTTAAATATTTTCTCATTCGAAGAAATCCAGTTGGAAAAATAAAAACAAATAATTCTTAATCTGCACCATTGGCTTCCGCAACGGGGTCGTTCACTTGCGTTCTTAAACACGTGTAACTGTTCTGAATTCTACACTGAATACAAGCCACAACGATAAGCTTTCCGGGGTTGAAACTTACGATACAGAAGTGGAAAAATAGGATACCTCACATTGTCATTACTTCTCATCCCATTCTACGGAGAAATGTCCTGCGACAAATAGACGTCGTGAAGGTGGAAACGGGCATGCTCGTAAAAATCTGTTATCTTTGTCGGCGTTGTTGTGTTTGGCATCAGTTGTGATTCATCCAATGATAAGAATAGAATGCCACGAAGTCCTTCGGTAAAATCACTATACCGTCCGTGAAGTTTTCACGTTGTTTCCAATGGTAACTATAAAAACAAATTAGAAGTCTTACGAAAATTGGGTTTGTTTACATTCGTGTAAATACGGTAAGTTGATATCTGATAACTAATTCAGTTAACACTGTACTCGTTGATCAAGCTCGTTATCACAAACGCGTGGCGTGTAGTATAAGTGAGTAGTTTTCCTCGAGACATAAAAGTACTTATGATTTTCTCCGTAGGCTATTAGAGTGCTTATAAATGTCGTCTACTAAATGGATTTAAAACTTAAATTATTGTTGCTATGTTTTTCAAAAAATTTTCACCATATGAATTATAACTGCATGTCGTAGGTTAACTATACGCGATTATTGTAATTTTTTCCTTAACGAGTAGTGTCTTGTTTAAAACACTTTGAGAGCTGTTTTTCATTTACTCCCATTGAAATTGACCACAAAATTGAGGAAATGAGATCATGAGGTATTCAGGGCGTGAGAGTTTACCATCCACAAATGTCTAGTGGTAGTTTTATTAACATCATTAGGTTTTGCTAGTAAAAATAATTATTATTGCTTAACATCTAATAAATAATTATTATTATTCATCATTAATGTAATAATAATAATTATAATAATATTATAAAAATATTAAAATCATTTTTAAAAATCTAAAATTCTCAGAGCGATTTAAAAATTCTACTCACATTTCCGTCACCCTCTAGGAACGCATAGGAACGAGGGTTTATAATGTTTCGCGATGAGTGAGATCGAGGTTAAGGTTGAGCACTCCGGCGTTGGATTAGTTTGTTGTTGTTTTTTTCGCGCACCAAGCGGCCCGCCCTAGAAACGTCTCGTGGGTGTTTGATTCAGCGAAAGCACAACCCAGGCCGGCCTCTCACCACCGCCGCGCCCTGCAGTGTTGACAGCCTTTCGACTTCGACCTGAGTTAATGATGCGTGGGGAAATCATTAGGGGGGACCATCCCATGTCTCACGCAGGTGGCTCCAATAACGCCATCAAAGCACTCTCCGGCTGCAATATCGAATATCTCGACGCCTAGGCCAAATGACGGACTTTGATGGGGGGTAAATATTTATCCAAATTAATGGTTCAAGCTGATGGGGTGTAAATATTTATCCAAATTAATGACAGAATTTTTTAATGTTGTTAAGGCTTATCTGTGTGCTTTCTTCATTTTTTTAGACTTCCCGTCTCAAGGTTTTCTTTGTTTTCGTTTAATTTTTGTTTTATGTTCTCTAGAGCGTATGTATCGTTCATGTCGTTATTATCATTTGTTGTTAAGTTTTGAAATAGAGAGCGTACGGATAGATAATGAAGAGAAATGCATTTTTGTGAGTAGTACAAATTTTTTGTCAGCACCATAACCACATTTCATTTATGACATTTTCTGGGACTTCAAACCTGGTAACTTGGCAAAATTATTAATCATATAATATAGCCATTAAAAAGCCCAAGTACTTGCTGTGAAAGTTGAGAATACTTTATAAATACGATCCACCAGGAAAGCACAAAATCATACAGAAAATGTTTCGTGTTTGCGGTATATTAGTCATTCCTATTATAATTTTTATAATTAATATATCATAACAATATTTTTCTTACACTAAGACTTAGAAGTATGCACAAAATTGATAGCGCAGAGAGAGCAAAATCGCTGAATTTTGAAATGTAGTGTGCGCACAGAGTTAACTCACAATCAGATCCTATACCAAATCCATCGACAGTCGAGCCCCTCGTAAAGCAGGAGTCAAATTCCTTATGTTACCCTATCCCTGTGCACATATGCAATAGAGTTTTACCCGGGCTCCCATCCCGGGTCAAGCCCTCTGACATCCTCAAACTAAATTCTCGCAGGGGTATCTTTGGGAGAGGAGTTACACTGAGTGTGTGACATTCACATGCCTGTGGCTTAGTTCGGTGTGATATCTACTCTCGCCCATCCAAACCAACCTTCGGTTTTAATCACTGAGTCAGAGGTATATAAACTACACTTATTGTCAATAAATAAAAAAACATTATTTTTCAGGGATGCCCAACCACCTACCACCTCAAGCTTTACGGCTCATACCTTCCTCCAAATCCTGGTGAGCCCAATCATGATCCCACCCCAAAATTTTAATGGAAAAAGCTCGTTTGAATCGGAAATGTCCGGAAAAATTACCTTTCCTGTCTCCACATCTAGCTTTATCGTGGGACTAATGAACAATCACACAGTCATTTATTTATCCATAGCCTAAGTTTATTATTAAACCTTAGCTACCGTTCCCTCTATTCGTCACTACTTCATTTATTTGTCCCTCGACGATTGCCTTCATCAGGCCATCATGTCTCAAGATAAGGCCTTTAAGGTTGTTGCGTCTTCTTTTCAAGGTTTTCGTGAGGCTTCTCTCCTCTCCTACTCTTCTTAGGACTTCCTCATTAGTTACTCGATCGTCTTTCTTGATTAAAGAAAATTAATAGTTTTTTCATTAAAAAAATTTGGAAAATTGATAATTCATATTGTCATAAGAATCCGGGGGGAGAAAAAGTCTTTTTACGTCGGGCAAACTGCTCGTGTGAGCACGTTCTCCGTCAGTGGGCGGTGGTGGCGTAGGTCGTGAGAGCCTTTGGTGCGACATTTCCGAAGCGACATACGGCTTCGAAATCTCTCGGCTCATGTGCGGATTTGTTCCGAGATGAGTAGATGCTGTCTCTCTCCGCGCAAATGGGCCAATAAATCATCGTGTGCCTGTGTTCGTGGAAGCAATGGGCGTGAAATCCACGCGGGGCATTCCCAGAAATGCGTCCACTAGCCATATTTTGACGTCGACCTCATTAGAGGTGATTGTATCATATGTGCCCAGCGTCATGCTGAATCCATTGCGCCCAATCATTTGAAACCCGTGCTTCGTGTTAATTCTGAGAAAGCATAAAAAGAGTACGCCGCGTGGTTGTACATTGCATATTAGCGGATAGCTGAGGCCAACATTTAAACCAACCAGGGGCGCCGACTTATAAAAAATATTGGGGGGGCCCATATCGGAGGTCTTTCCCCGGGAAGAGGTTAAATCCAAAGTGTGTCGCAGCACCGAAACACTACCATGATTCACACTTCTTGATTCAGTTAACCTGCTTAACCTTATAATTATTTGTTTCAACTCACATTGTTGAATTTATTTAAAAGGTAACTATCGTCAAGCATGGGAAATAAAAATTAACAATATATTTTTGTGATTTCAAAAAGCATAATATAACTTAATTATTTTCTTAAATTATTGAGGGGGCTCCGCCCCCCCAAACGAATCTTTGAGGGGGCTCGGGCCCCCTCAAGCCCCATGGAGTCGGCGCCACTGAAACCAACAAACATTTAAAAAGGGGACTATATGTAGGAAGTCCCAGTCCATTACGTGGACGCTATAAGTGTACGTGTAGTATTACGTGTAGTTTAAATGTGAAAAATTCTTATTCTTAGTTTAAAAAAAAATAAATTTTGAAATAAAAACATCCGCCATGAATACCATGTTTCCTACATGTCTAAATAAACTTGTTTTACACCTATCGTACTCATTTCTCACAACTTTTTCGAGTTAGATCAATTTCTGATACATTATAAATAAGCTGAAATAATTTGCAGCCGGTCCTTTTCCTCATGAGATAATCGTCTCTACAGTTAAGGTAACTCCAGCATCAGTTTAGCTCATCACCCTTCCAGGAAGTCGACCTAAACTTTCACTTTCAGAAAATACGGTTTATCCCCGGTGGAGACCTCAATTTTTCCGGTCAAGGTTAAAACGTAGATGTAATGTTCTACCCGAAAAGAGGAAAGTATGCGATATTAGTACCTTATCCTCGGAAGAGGTGATATTGAAGACCCTACAAATGTACCTCCAATCTGTCATAGTGGACATATATGTCATACCTTCAGATGTGGGTATTATGTGATAAGCTCTGTTCTTAAGGTCGCGAAAACTTTTTGAACTTCGCCGCATTTGACTCAGCGTACATTTTAATACGCGAATGATAATGCGATAATCGGGTAAATATATCTTCCTTGCCTTGTTTCATAATAAATCGTTCGTATATGAACCAATAAGTTGATCCGTTTGATCGCGTTGGTATCTTAAATAGTGCACAGCCTTGGTTTCGATTTGAGGACACTCTTTTCCGCATATTGTGCGAAGTAGCGATATAGACTCTTGCATACATTCTTCCGACGCCGTGAAGAAATTGATTTACGTTGAAAAAATCAGCCATTAATTCATTGTTAATGATTTGAATTAGAAAATCGTTATTCCATTTCCTATTTAAATACCAGTCTAACCCACATTAAAATGTATAAGTAACTAATGTATTCACCGTTATGAACAACTAAGCAGGGAAACAAAGAGATGGATTTGTGAAACACGTATATATTCCTCGGCCGGAAATGCATTATTATAATCGAATCGTAAGTACGCCTAGACCTAGAGCAGAATTATGCAACGTTACTTATTCCTGTGACCCGAATATATTGTGCCGTTCCTGTATTCATTACGAATGGAAAAAATAAATGTAAATATTATAGAGGTGTAAAAAATTTGGTTATTTGCTCTTGATGATTTGTAAACTTCATTTTAATAATGTGTAAACTATATTTTAATAATTTGTAAAATCATGTACTCTAGAGAATTTTCAATAATATTAGCTACTTGTTTTCTTTTTTTTAATGAAATTTGTAATTTATTATTTTTCTAAACGATGCAAACATTTCTTTTAATTCTAACAGCATGACTAGATTGTTATCGAGATAAATAGCAATGCACTTTAAGTTTTTACGCGTGAGAAGGAGTCAATAAAAAACTTAGTTTCCAAAGGAGAATTTGTATTCCAGAATACGTTTTTCTAAATTGTCACTATGGACTAATTATTATCTACTTCGTGTTGCGAGCATATGCCTACCCGGAAATGTGCATGACAATAGAGAACTATGGCTTCATTTAAAGGTCAACTATTGAACGATCCACCCTTAATGTACGGGTACCTATAAGGTCACCTCAGCTTGTGTTGAATATACTGCACACACCTATCGTATGAATTACATAGCTAGTCGGTTAAGGACAATCACGTGCTTCTCGAAACCCTTGGTTCTTTACCCGGTCCACTGTCTTACATCGTCCCTGAATGCTGGAAAAAGTGGTGACCTGCTGAAGTCCTTTGCTTGCGAATGGAATTGGGTCCCATAAAAACGCTCGTAGAGCTGAAAACACACGGCCGCAGATATACAATCGACGCGTGTACCACTTCCCGCTACCTCTCTCATGGTCAGCCGACCACAGAAATGTGCAATTCCCATGATGGACAGTGCTGGCTATTCCGAGCACACTACCTGTGGATTAGATTGCATATTTGTCCTATCATGCATTTCATCGTCCTCTTCCTTATAGTTTCACCTTCCGTTCAATCGCAGTTATGAATTTAATCGGGATTGTTTTTTTTCTGTGGTATTTTTGAGCCTTATTTGTATGGGGACATTGAGTTCTCCTTTTTTATTTGAAATTATTGTTGAGGGTTAGAGAGGAAGTAGATTAACACACCGTAATGGTGACATCTCGTGGTTTAAGACATTTTCATCCCCTTTTGCGGAACTGCACTACATTAATTAAAAAAGACATTATCCCCTGTGATGAGCAGTATAGGTTATTCCGAGTACACTGCCTGTGAATGATATTGCATATTTTCCATTTCATGCGTTTCATCTTCCTCTTCCTTATAGTTTTGCCTTCCGTTCAGTCGTAGTTATGAACTTAAACGGGATTTTTTCGTCCGTTTCAGTGGTTCTCCTATCTCATATGCTTGGAGACATTTGGTTCTCCTTATTTAGCTGAAAATATTGTTTAGAACTGAAAAGGAAGTTGATCGACATATCGTAATGGTACTGTTTCGTGGTTTAAGGTATTTACTGTTGTACTGGGTTGATTTTCAGGCCGGATGGAAATTAATTTGTTGCTTCAACCGTAAAAAAACATGTATTCTCCGTTGTATAGTTTCACATACACTGAAAATTATATTTTTTTAAATCAGCAAAACAACAGTGCACATGGTAAAATAGATAAATTTTCGTTGAAATTGCATTCACATATTATATTAATACAAACATTTACAACTCCATTTGGGATAGGCATATGGTGAATTATGGTCGAAGTTAGCTCCCCAGATGGGCAGTTTTGGAAATTCCAAAATACAACAGCTTAGAATTATGTTGAATATTTGTCCTTTTAACATGTCATATTTCTCTATCTTATAGTTACCTTGTGTCCAGTCGTAGGTAGGAATTCAATTGGTATTCGTTGACTTCAGTGCTACTTTAGTGCCTTATTTAAATCTAAATATTGGGCTCTCCTTTTTTTATTTTTTTAATATTCTTTAGGAAGTTGATTGTCACATCATAATGAAAATTCCTACTTGGCATTTTCAGTCGCTTTGCGATTCGTCACTTCCTTACTTAAAGTGATGTGATGATTTCCTCTCTTTTCGCTTTTATCTATATTTTTTCGTTCTATTTTTATAACCGAATAGCATTTTTTTATTCGAGAGAGCGTTTACGTAATTTTTTTTTAATTCAGCGTGTCCTTGGAATCATTATCCCAGTTAGCATTACTCGCATACGAAACCGCTGAGCCCCAGAGTGTACCAATATACACAACATCCAGGTCAATTATCTTGGAGTTTGACCACTTGGACACGGAGCTGGTACTTAACAGAATAATATTTGTTTTGATAATTACTCAATAAGACTGATTAAACCCTCGGGCACCACCAAAACAAAATCTTCGAAGTGCGAGGTGGTCAAGGGAAAGGAACTTCCCTGAAAATGTAAACTTCACAGGTACGTGCTTAGGTCGGGGTGAGCTCTACCCTCGCCTACCCGAACCAGCTTTCGGGTTGAATCGCTGAGTGAGTGATTCAAGGCTTATTTACGAATACAATTTTTCTGCCTTGTTTTTTGTCTTGAAAAACTGGGTATTAGAAATTGCTATAAAATGCAACAATTGGGGAAATATAGGCATAAGAATTTATATTTCTTCTTTCGTGGAATCCGCAGTTCACTTACAGGTATCTGCATTCCCTTGAGGCCTGTTTACACGGTACATTACCCATACGAGTTCATGTCTGTTTACGTGAATGATTTTTGTGGACCGGAACGAACATATGCGAATGCATGAATCAAATTAGAACAGGTTCTATTTTATGAATGAAATTTGAACAGGTTCTATTTTCTGTTCATGCATTCGCACAAGTTGGGTGGTAGCACGGTGCGTTTTCGTGTTCAACCACGCGTTCATACATTTAGAAATTAACTCCTATGGGTTAATGTACCGTGTAAACAGGCCTTTAGTTTGCAACCTTTTACCGACGGTATGCGATGGTGGATGAACCATGTCTTAATATTCATGTTGTTCATTTAAGTTTCAAATTTATAGCGACCAAAGTATATCCAGTATTATTTCAATTTAACGGTCCAGTATTTTTTTCCGTATAAATAGAGAAAGTGCTGTAGGAAAAGCGACCCACTTGTACCAAAAATGACACTAATACTTGAAAATGCTTTGATCTATGTATTGAAAAAGCACAAAGATATTATGAAAAGGCTATCCACAGAGGTGAAAACAATTTACTTACATAAAAACGGCATGAAATACGGTCATTAGTGGTACGAAGTATGGTAAAATGTCGCGCTTAAATAAATTCACCCGGTCTACCTTAATCTCCTATCATGGAATCCACTCTGACAAATAGAGAGGGTGACCTTGAGTGGATAGAGAGGAAAGATATCAGTTACCTAATTGGATAATCGATTATATTGGAGAAATTGGGAGAAATTCTATTTCATTGTGTACGTTCCCATCATCGAAATGTTTACCCTATCATCATCGGACTGTTTGTTCTGTAGCTACTCGTCAAGGTATCGAATCTCATGGTGTCAATTCCCGATGAACATATTTAAGATCAATTTTATGCCAGGAATAAATAATTGCACAGGTTAATGCCTAAAGTAAAAACAATAGTAGCTTTTAAAAATTTGTATATTTAAGAGCTAGATAAACGAAATTATTTTCAACACTTTGTACCGATGTATAGACGCTGAAATTATAATTGTTTATTAAAATATATAAAATATTTAACAATCAATATTATAGTAATATTTTATAACATTTCATAAAAAGTTAATTGCTTAAAATTTTATGCAGAAATTTATCTTATTGTTAGTTTTAATTTTAGCATACACGTAATTTTGACAATATTGCGTGACCCTCGAAGTTCAGTCTGGTATGTTATTATAGGATAAGGATACACGTAAGTAGCGTTGCTATAGTACTACGTAGAATCTCTTCTTTCTCTATATTATTACGACTTCTATGATACACCAAGAAAAGGAAAACTATAAAATGTTATTCAACCTCTTTTATAGCCTATTAATTTTGAAAAACGAATTCGTAGCAGCACTTGAGTGATGTACAGCGATTCAGTGATTGGTACTTCCTTCTAAGGGTCTATATTTCTAAAACGTAGAGGGATACCCTCCAAATCACTTCTTCACTAGCCTCATATTTAAGCTCATTTAACGATTCTCGTATTAGCTCTTTCCTGTTCATGAGTCCCTCCTTAGGTAACGCAATTCCCCCCCCCCCTGATATCCTTACTTCTTACTTATACCGTTTTCCTCTGGTGTGCTGCTTAAGTACTTAAACTGCTCCACCTGCTCAAGTCTGTGACGAACTTTACTTACACATTGAGCCTCACATTCCATGCTTGCGATGCTAAGCAAGACCGCATAACTTTTTGTTCTTCTTATGACTGTTTTAAGACATGGATGAGAAGAAAAAAATCTGTGGTGTGCGTTAGTGAATGCTTGACCGTATGATACCAGCAAAGGTCAGGTGAAGGTCAATGACGAAATATTTACTGCCCGAAGTAAAGTGAATGGCATTCAATCCATTAATTAGAAAGCCACGAGCCGTTTTTGAGAGGAAAAATAACCCTGATTTTCTATTAAAAGTTTTTAGTCTTTCACCTTTGGCGAAAAAACATCTTACGTCTAATGATTAATGGCTCTGTAATGACAAGAGTTGTTGGTGTCGTTTAATAGTGATATCATGCCTCAGTTTCTTTTTGGCCCATAATATAAGTGTCGTGAATTTGAAGATAATCTGTATCTTGGGGCTCCTATCCTAGTAAAATATTTGCTACCTCCAACTTTGGGATTAACTCTGGCGGGAGCTACTTAATATCTGGAGATGCTGTTCGCTTTATTCCTCTTACAGTATTTTAGTACATTTCTGATTTTTTTGTTTTAAGGAATAGTTATTTTAACACTATTAGAATTATTTATTTATTTTTATAAATCGTACAAATGAAATTATTATTAGATTATAATTTTATAAAAATATATTAGAGAAAGACAACAAAGAAATTCCCAGCAAGTAAGTACCTACAAATAAGTTTGATGTGATGCGGAAAGTTTGTACCTGAAAATAGCTTTGATATGCTGGCTTTTCCGATTTTTACACTTAAAGGGCGTTTGTGATAAAAAATAGGAAATATTACTTAGTGCTCATTTCTCCCACCTCAGCAATAATTATTTTTTCAAAAAGTTGAGCCGCTAACATTCGAGTTACCACAAATAATCTCATAATAAAAATTAGAAAGTTTGTATTATTTTCACACTATATTTACTGCAAACCTAACCGACTTCGAAAACATGTAATTTTCTTGGGTATCTAAGTCTGCATATATGCCCATTGAGCCACTAGGATGTTTGGCAGTGGGTGATTAATCACCGGCTAACAGTATTTAATACGCCGCGTGTGAACTTCATCGCTGTGAAAATAATATAATTATACTTCTTGCTATTATTTTATGGCGTAACCAACCACAAAACATGCATCGCGCCATGAAGCAAAAGAATATATCATTAATATTTTCTTCATAAAAAAAATTTGATAACGATGAATGATGAAAATAAGTCTGTTTATGTTGTGTCCATTCGCAGGTTTGGATGTATGAAGTCTCCAATTTCGGGCATGTAAGTTGACAAGGATTCACAACAGTTCTTACTTTTCCTTCACACGTGGACGCCAGCAGAATATCTGGCGAAACTGTTGAGAATCTTTGTCAACATACGCGTAGGTAGCCCGAAAATGGTGACTTCATCTATCTATGCAGTGTTTGAATAAAAAAACTGTAAACCGAGAATAAATAAAGGGCAAAAAATACTAAAATTATAATATTAAATGCATTGCTGATGCAGAAGGAACCACTAATAAAAATTGGGAAAGAAAACTATGCAATCGTTCGTCTTAGCGAGTGCAGCAATTAATTTTGTGAATTTCTCAAATATTACTATCGATGACAGCAATAGAAAAAATGACCTAAATGAATGCTTAAAAAATGATTCTCTCTGTTATGCGGTTATTTTCTTTGTCCCTTTTTCATCCTTTGTTAGGGTGTTTATCAGTGAAATTAGTAAAATCATTTCTAAGTGCTTCTCTCTCCCTGCTTGGCAACATTACTTCTCCACGAAACTGTGCCACCAAAAGTCATATCTTTGTCCCTCTAAAACGATGCACTCTAGTCGAACAGTACAAGGGTCTCTAAACTGTTGGGGTGCTCAATAAATTGCGTATAATATTTCTAATTTTTACTTTGTCATCCCTATCTCACAATGTATCGCCTGAATCTATATTAGTAAAACACAAACATTTTCTGCGACTCACCAATTCAAGCCCGCCTCGATATTGTCTCACTCCTCAGATGTGCAGCTCACAGTAGCGGAGGAATGTCAAGACCTTGACGATCACCACTATGCAGATGAGACGGGACTCCGTGGATGGACCCCTCGGATCGATATAGACCGGTGCGAATATTTCGACGAGTGGAAAAGAGCCTCTAAAGGTGTTATCTTTTCCTCGTCTGAACTACCAAATTTAGGGCGAACGGACCAAATCCCTGGGTTAAGTAATGTTTTCGCTCTCACCGTGGTTAATATTTTCTCCTCTGGACTGACGAGTCCCTAAAAACGTGTGTTCACTTTTGGGGGATCCGCGTGATACTGTATTCGAACCGCGCGGTGGGGAGTAGACACGGCGTCCGAGGCCTGCCCTTCGCCCTTGCTTTCCCTCCCTCCTGACCTTACACTCGCCCAGCCAATCGAGGAAAGGGTGCAGAATCCCTTCCACCTCCCCCACCCCTTCTTCTCCGCTTCCTTCCCTGTTTCCCCCCTCCCAAAACTTCCCCTTGCCGTCCTAGGACAACATCCGAAAAGACCTTTTATCTTTCACGAGTGTCACTAATGCAAATAGTCTTCTATAACTTTTGCTAAAAATATTAGTAAGAAGTTCTTATCCAGGATCAAAACTAGAGGGGCCAAGTCATGTTCGTTCAAGTTGTGACACAGAAAATGTTTAGGAAACCAAAATTTCAAAAAAATTATAAAAGCGTTATTTTTTTAGTTTTTAAAATTATTTGCTCGGTGAAAATATTTTAATTTTATATACATGTTTTATACTAAAATCACTTTTCTTGGATTTAAAGAAAAGTTGTTCAGGAATTTCGTTTTGAATTAAATTTACTTTTGATTATAGGGGTACAGCTGACCCCTCCTGCCCTCCGCAGGGTACGCCCATGATAAGTAATGCCTTTCATTTTGATATTTTCAGGAGGGAAAAGGCATTTTAACCCATTATAATACTACAAAAGGTAATTTCCACACTTCAATACAATGCTCAAGTGCTGACCATGGTTTCAACGATGGCAAGTGAAACGAAACGAAAATGAAAACCCGGAGGGAAACGAAAATACGAGGCATGGGCTTAGTTTCGTTCCAGCACGAAATTAAAATCACTAAGGAGTTTAGTTTCAACCCGAGACGAAACTTCACTCCCGGGAATGAAATTAAATTAACCGAAACTCCGATGCTCATACAGAATACTAGATTTCGCCGGCCTCGGTGGCGCCGGGGTAAAGTCCCCGACTGCTAACCTAGAGGTCGCGGGTTCGAATCCCGCCTGGGTGGTTTGACCACCATCCAGGGCATGGATGTATGTGGTTGTCAAACAAGTTAATTGTAAGAGAGGATTATGTAGTCCTAAATTCACTTGTGAAATAAAGACGACATTATTATTATTATTATTTCGATACGAGAAGTTGAGTGGAGGGGGAAAAGAGGAAATAGTTTCGAACCATTACGTTTGACACACGTGTAAGGAGGTTAAAATATTGAGCTTAAAAACCGAATGGCCAGTTATCGTTCACCCTTACCCTGTTCGTGGTAAAAATATGAGCGCCCCATGCATCTAATGGCGGTAGGCCGAACCTCTACTGCATTCAACCGTACTTCTTACTATGGGTGTGTGAATCGTAAACTGTTCGATAGTAAAGCACTTGGTCCCTCCGGTTCGGAACATTATCTGTGTTTCGTTTCGTCCCAGAGTTTTAGTTTAGTTTCGACCCGAAGTAGTTGTGACTCCGATTTCGTTTAGACCATGAGTTTAATCCCCAGGTTTAATTCTTTTTCGTTTCTACATTCCGCTCCCTGGAACGAAACTATTGAAATTTTACTGGTTTTGACTTTCGTTTTGTTTTCAATTGCGATTCTTGGTTTCAACATATTATGTCATTTTGAAGTTCACATAGTTTTCGTAATATGTTGAAACCATGGTCGGTAATTAAGTTTTCTATTAAAGTGTTAAAATGACCTTTTGTGGTTTTTATCACGGATACATAGAACTTCCAACAAGTCAAGCCTGAAACGATATTATGCATTTTAACCCATTGACGCCCACCGCAGGCATGTAGCTACATCCTGTAATTCTGAACATACGAATCTCTTGAAGAAAACCCGTACTCCTTTTTGCTGTCGAACTGCCACATGTATGTTGTTGAAGCTTGCAATAACTTAATGCTCTTGATAGTTTATTTTTTTAAGCCGGTCGAAATAAGCCTATTGATGAAAGAGACTGGTGCGACATGGAAATTCAATATGGACGCCTACTCTCTGTAAATAACAGACAAGTATCATAAACCAAACAGGAAATGGCATGGTATACATTATTTGAACTTCCCTTCATCAAAAAATATGCTAACCACGAAGATTCATCCTTTTTGTCAAGGTCACTCTTAGAAATTGAACAACATTTGATTCTGACCTCGTTACCACCCAGTATTGCTATGGGTCATTCTGAAGAAACAAGTTGATGTATCACTAAAAATTCCACTGTATTACTAAATACAACCATAGGAGAAACGTGCCTTCTTCACAATCTTCGCAATATCTTCACAATCGGAAGTAGAAAGTTTACCGGGAGAAAATCAGTTAAGTGACAACACTGAGTATTTTCTGGGTATTTAATCCACTGACCGAAGAAAAGTAATTTTTTCATTTTACCGCAAAGAAACGTTTTAACGACTCCTCTACATTGTTATTTTTAGAGGTGCGTCTCAGATCGTCCTAATATTCACCAGCATTCTTTTCTTTCGCTGGGGATTTTTTGAAAGGCTGTTGACGAGATCGTGTCGATAGAGTTGAAGGAAGGTCATCTGTGTGTCAATAACGTTTGGGCGTTTCCCTTTGTACACCAATCACTCTGACCTTTTAATAATATATATAATAAAATGCCTCGAAGCGAGGTGAAAAGAGTAATCGCTTATATCACCGTCATCGCATCATCCTAACGTCGGTTTGTAGTAGATATTTTCCCAAAACTTGAGGCGCGGATCGGGGTAATGGGTTGAGAGAACGCGTACCTGTGAGATTCCCTCTCAAAGTACGGCGCTGGCGTATCGGACCAGTATGAAAAAAAATTGGTTTCGGATATTGAAGGAATACAAAGGCGAGAAGCAAATTTTGTGAAAAAATGCTACGAAAAATGTACTAGCGCAGCTGAATTAATTACAAATTTAGAATGGGAAATTCTAACCGATGGAAGGGAAAAATAGAGATTACATCTTTTGAAGAAATTACAAGTGGAATCCATTTACCTGTTGTTCAGTGAATGATGTTCACCTGATGAAGAGTCTAATTACTATGGTACAAACAATTACAAGGGTAATATTAGGGAAATACACAGCAGAATCGTTGGATTTAAGACGTCGATTTTTCCACGTACAGTTAGGGGCATGTAATAGTTTAGCTCTAGAATAGCTTGATTCCAACTAGGCATGTTATAACTCATGATTAAGTTCTGCATGCTTGGTGTCGAATCATCCCGTGCCACACACCCTGGTGGCGGCTCGCACGGTGCCTTGTAGATGTACCCTTCTCCCGACCAGTCGTTTGTTAGTGACGGAATACTGACTTATGACTTTCACTATTATCTTGAAATTATCCCAATTTCAGATTTTATAATTTAAGGATTTACCTTTCAATCATTTTATCAGATATAATTTTTAAAATATTCGAGGTACTGGCAAATTTTGAAACGTGTGTCCTGAACGTATACTGAAAATTCAAGTTGATAGCATTAATTTTCCGCGAGCCATTTGTCTCTAAAATGAGCCGGTCAGGAGGGAGGTATGCGTCGTCTTCAGCAGAAATATTACCTTCACTCCCGTTCATAATAGGTGCAAGTCAAGGAAGCTCTCATCACAAGTTATTAGAGAAGACTTACGATTCAGTGGCGTAAGAATATGCTTTTGGGGGACGAGAGGGCATTTGGGGGGGGGGGGGATTAAGAGGGGTTAGTGGGGGTTTCCCCCCAGGAAACGGGGAGTTAGGGAAAATTTTTGAAAAATAACATGCCTGAAAACGCATTTTACATCATTTTGGTTCTTAAAATTTTACTTTGAGCTGATGAAGTTAGTATATATCAAATCCTGACAAGTTTTTTATTTCTCAGATGATTTGGGGGGCATACATTCCCTCATCTCCCTCCCATAGTTACGCCACTGCTACGATTACGTGATTCAATGCTAAATTACCTCATTCATAACCCATTTTCGTAAACATTCGCCCTAAGTACGTATTACTATATTTTGCTTTTTCCATCAGAATTTTTATTGTTTAATATGAACGGGTGCCTTAGAACGCATGAAGTGCACGCTCTAAGCAATTTTAGATTTTATTTACACAATAGCCCTAGAACATTGAGTGAAATTGTTGATAGACAATACTAATATTCATAGTTGAACACTACTCTTTATATTTTTGCATGGCTTGCGTTTGTGTATTGTGCTTTTTAGGCTGGAACGATTTGATCGGTAAAGATTCTTAAAGTGATAGGTCAAGCATGAAGATAAACATTTAGTAGTTGTGTGCATAGGATAATCGAACTCCTCTTGAATTATTTTAGAGGACGCATCATTCCTCACTGCTTTTTTTCACGACGAAATAATCGTTTGAAGCTTACTCTATCACCTTGAGTTTAACAATTGAAAAGTAAAAGTCTTACCTCAAATTTGAAAATTTTACCAAAGTATTTTCTAAGCAATTTTTCCTGTTCAAGTTGAGGGAAATGCTGAAAATAAGGTATACCTTACATACCCTGAAGCTTTTAAGGTGATGAGATTAGTTTTAAAACGAGGGACAAATCTTCGCAAAAAAGACAAAATACGAACAGTCGAGAGGGAGTGATACGTTCTCTGAATGATTATAGTTAATTATTATTAAAGCAGTCTGATGGTGAAGGCAGATTTACAGGTAGTATTTTCTAAGTTAACTGAGCTTAACCATATTGGACCTCTCACTTCAGTACACAATTTGGCCTACTCCTTATCATTCTATCAATAAATCCAATAATCATCCTTCTCCTTCCTGTATTACTTAACATTTTTCCAAGTGACACCGATTTTAACACCTCTCCTTTCAAATCTTCTGTGTCCTTCAGTGTTTAAGTTTCCTCTCCTCGCCCGCCTCGCCACTTCCTTACACTTCACCTTCTCCATTCTCCTACACACAGTAGCGGATCCAGGATAGGAACAAGGGGGTGAGGGCTAAGTGGGAATAACCTCCCAGCAGTAGTGGGGGTCCGAACAAAATTATCATCCTACTTAGTGTAAATTAGATATCTAACGGGGGGGGGGGGCTATGGTCCTCTCAGCCCCCCATAGATCCACCACTGCCTCCACACCCACATCTCGAAGGCCTTCAGTCTTTTCTCATCCCCCTTCCTGATTGCCCACGTTTTGCGCACCGTAAAACGATGCACTTTGGATCAGACTTATGAATAGCTTTTTCTTCAAACTATTATATGACGATCCTTCAATCAGCTCTTTCTTATTCATGAATGTGTCCTTTGCTCTAACCATTCTCTCTTTGATGCCCTCACTAATGAATCTGTGTTCGTACTAAGTAATTTAAGTATTCCGGGACCATCCACGGTGATGACTTTACGGAGTTACCTGCATTGCACAGCCAGTGCGAAAGTTCCACGGAGAAAAAAATCATTCACCTTGACCCAGTGACGTTGCCACGGGGACGGTTTTCCGGGTTACAAATCCCCACATAAGCCTCTAAAAGAGGAGCCAAAAACGAGTGGGATGACCTCAATAAATATCTATTCATAAATACTCGTACACATTTACTGTTTTTAAGTCCTAAAAATCACGTTTTCAGCATCAAAAATCACAAAATTTTCTGCGGGATGACCCCGCTTAGCCCCGGGGTGTTTTACACACACTCCCCAGAAGTGCCCCGAAATGTCCGGTAAACCCCCCCCCCCCCCCCCCATTTCAAAACCCTGGCTACGCCACTGCCTTGACCGGGATTCGAACCCGGTCGAGTGCTTTAGCCAGTTAAGCAACGTCAATCCCCAGGAAGTGCCGTCCAAGTAGTTGAAAACTCCGTCTGCTCAAGTTTGTGATCTTCTGAATGATTTTTCCCCACAAGGAGGAAAAGTTATTGCCA
Organism: Ischnura elegans; assembly: GCF_921293095.1. Taxonomy (NCBI): domain Eukaryota; kingdom Metazoa; phylum Arthropoda; class Insecta; order Odonata; family Coenagrionidae; genus Ischnura; species Ischnura elegans. The sequence continues at coordinate 30,131,428 of NC_060254.1, read as the reverse complement.
CCCAATTATCATGACGTTTTCAATGACGGCCATTTGTAATATAAAAAGCCAAAAGTGAAAGCTATTCAATCTCTTACATGTGCCCAAGCAATGAATGCCGTCCTCCAGTTAACTCAGAGACCGAGGCTGTCGCCTTGTGACATCATTAGAGATTTGTGAACTTGAGCGGGTTTCCTTGGAGGCCAAGGACTTTTTATTTATCGGAGAACGGGGGATAAATCTTAAAGTTTATCATTTTATTAAATAGTTCAACTAAATACAAGAATCAAACAGTATTAGGAAACCAGTTCTATGTGAGTGCCTCAAACCAGTTGCTGCGAACGATTTAATTCCAGTAAAAATTCCCATTGCAATAAGTAGGACGGTTCTAATGAAACCTTATCATTGTGGGCACGAGTTACATTTGTGTTTGTTTCCTAATGCATGGAAAGAAGGGTTTAATTATGTCCTAGAAGTTATGAATGTCATGAGATGATTAGCATACTATGCAGCTGTGTGGTGAAACGGGAGCAAAATGATAGATGTATTATAATGTCAGACTAATTAATTTCCACTTTAATTATTTAAAAAATTAATTAATTAATAATACAAAATATAATTAAAATATAATAATATAATAAAATCATAAAATTAATGTATCATAAAATAATTATAAATATAAAAATTATAATAATTATAATGTATACTATAAATTAATCTCCACTCAATTCTACTACTACTCCTAATATCCATAAAAATAATATAAAAGCGGTCTCCTCGTCTTCAGATGTTCTTGTAGCAATAAAATGAGTATCTATAATTTTAATTTTATATCTTTGTGGGTAGTCTTTTCACTGGTATTCCGTCTTGGCTAAGGGTCCAAGCTCTTTCCCGCTCGAAATATTTGGAAAATGTGGTCATATGTTTTAGCCCCTTCGACTGGAGAGGAGCGATCGGTAAAGACACTTAAAGTGGTAGGTCAGACTTGAGGTTAAACATTACTTAGTTTTGTTCTCTGGATAATCCATCGTTGAACTCCTCTTGAATTACTCTGGAGGACGCATCAATTTTTCATGTCTTTTCTGAACCCTCCCCTAATTCAACCCCGCTTCAAATGAATCCCATCCCCCCCCCCCCCCCCCGAAATTTTATCAGTCCACGGCCATGCATTTACTCTTTGCCATCTTCGCTACGGTTTGATGCTTTTATTTTTCAAATTCTTCTGGCCATTCAATCTACTTAAATACATATCTCTTGGCCTTCCTAATGAGTTCCCTTCTGATTCACTTTGTTTTATGTTCTGAGTCTATAAATCTGTTAAGTCTTTTGGTGCGCTCATTCTGCCTGACGCTAATGTGGTGCCTCGTTTCACATTGACCTTCATTGAACATGAAATATAAATTGTAATTCCGCAACGCGTCATTCAAGGTTGTAACCTCGTGGAATCACAAATATTAAATGCTTACTTTCAAAGTTTTACCGATTCAATTAAGGCATGCCCTAAAACAGGAATCATCCTTCTTTCTAGGGCACAATACCTTTTTACACAACCACCATTGTTCATATTCGAAGCTTATATGGTGTCTCACATAGAACATAAAATATTTGGTTCGTTTACACGCAAAAGTAAGCGCGCAATGCGTGGTTTTGGCAGATTGTATCATCATCGTTGAGGCGTATTCAATGCAAAGCATATTCAAGGCCTTGATAATGGCTTAAAGTGCTTAAACGACGTTCAACTTACATGATTGCCATGAGAAAAAATTCCTTTGGACCTGGAATCGAACCCCGGACCTTTGGATTTCCGGAACTCAGCGCAGACCATTACGCGTAGTAGTCTGCGAGGTCCCCCAGAAAGCCAAAAGTCTTTCTCATGGAAATTCATGTATATTTTCAGAACAGTTCATGCGGCAGGCTGGAAGTATTACAAACGTTCAAGTTATGGATAATTTCTTTGGAAAAACGTGTATTTTGACATTATTTGCTCATGAACATCAACATTTGTCTTTAAGTAAGTCGGAAGACTGTCTTGCATATCCTTCCCGCCAGCCCTTTCTCTACCGGTCTGACCTAACCTGCACGTCAATATATGGTGTTGTTCCAAATGGAATTATTGAGTATTTAGAGATGAAGTCGTGTTTCTTTTTAAGAAAATTGCCTCTAATTTTCCCCAAGACAATTTCAAATTAATGAAAATTCAAGTAAACAATAAAATGTTTTTTTTTTTAAATTGAACCGTGGGTGTTTTGCGTTACCCAGGGCCAAAGTTTTAACTCAATTACCTTATGTTCGTAAATGAATACTAACGGCCCACGTTGTCTTTGAGTGAAAATATTTACTTGATGTCTTTTCAATTATATTTTTAAATGCTGTATGTTAATGAGGAGTTTAAATAGTGTAATTGTTGATAGGCATCCTCAAATTTTCCCAAATAACCCAATTGAAGTGTAACATGACTTTCTCAGTGATGGTTGTAAACCTCTGCAAATAAATATTTTCCTCAATTACAAGGATCAATGATGTTCGAAAATTTGGAGGAAATTGGAGAGGGTCGGGTTGAGTGCTATATTGAATTTACATGAAATGACCCTTTTCTAATTTTCGAGTAAAAGCTTTCGGTAGATCGTATGTTATTCCAATTATACCATTTAGCTATGAAACGTCCTTTTTCTTTTTTGCCATTCGCTGGAAAACACATTCACCGCATAGTCCATTATCCTACCTCCTTGCTACGCTAGACTGGCTTCAGGAAAAAAATTCAAATATGTTCTAGGAATTTTTCCCGCTTATATACTAATTGCTATCTCCTTATGAGTTTTTTTGGGGGATTTAAAAAAAATATTTTCCTTGAATCGCGTGTTGACACTGATATCTAACTCTGTCTAACTCACTGTTTTTTATCGTGTTAGAAGTCGAGGAAATGAAGCCAGATGGCGTGTGAAATGTATCAAACAATTTTAGGAATTAATGTGTTTTTTATATATGAATCAATCCAAGTCGCCAAAAATATATCTGCATTCGTGGGTAAAATTGGATATACGTTTTGCTTATCGCTTTTCCCTTAGTAATAACATTGCATTTGATTAAAGAATTTTTCCGAAGACTAAACGATATCTTGGGATGTGAAACATTTTGTAGCTTTGAAAATAAATACTTGGATTATAAGAGTTATGATGAGCACCTTGCAGTATTAATTAATTGCTATGCAACTATACATATATATGCTATGTAAATTTTCTCACTAAGGGCTTGATTCTTATTCAGAAAATTTGGAATTTGCTGTCGCAGCTCCTCTTACTCTTGTATGATATATCTTGGACTAAAATTTTCTTTAGTGTGTAGTTTTTCATTTCTTCTTTCTAATAGGCTTCTTCTAAAAATGAATAGATCTGCGGGGACACTCCATCAAGAATCTTATTTTTCCTTTTCATCTTTGTCCGACGCCTCATTGATATAATCTGTAATCATATAAGTTAAATCATATAAGTTTCTTGAATTATCTGACAGAAATAGTCACCGTAATCCGGCGGAAAAGGAAGATCTAAATATCCCCGAGTAAATTTCAATTGATTTTTGCTTGAAGTTTTCATAGTTATTTCAGAAAATTGAGGGAAACTATTTTATTCCAGGACAACTCTTTAAATCACATAGGAATTTTTCTCGCATAATTATTTTCCAGATGTCATCGTATTTCACCGAAAAGAAAACGTAACAAATGCCCTTCACCACTTCAGCACCAAGGTGGCCCGCGCCAAAACGGTCGCACCAAGACGGCCACGCCAAGATGTCCCAGACTCTTTTATTTGACCTCTTAGATTTGCGTTTACTCCACAACTTAAATTTATGGCCAACAATACAAGATTATATCTACTTTAACAAATTTAAATTGAGGTGATTCGGAAAATGCACTAGTGAAACGAAAACGTTTTTTACAATTCAAATTGGGTGCAAGAGCTGGTAAACCTCTTGAGAAGATGATGAGTGGTGCAAAGAAGCATTGTTTTCCTTGTTTAATGTCGCATATGCATCACTAATTTGCTGGAGACATCTGAAGAGACATAAAAAATGTCGGCTTCCTGTTATTTTACGGTTCGCGACCAACCAAGAAATTACAGTTCCTTAAATGGCCCCATTGTTCATAGTTGCCCCATCATCATCGGGTGACTGTTACCAAATGTGTTTTTTTTTCACAATCTCGAGTAAAGTCAAGGCTCTCTCATTCTTTTAAGTAATACATAGCTGTCAAACCATTCATAAAAATATCAATCAGCCTTCAGTGAAGGATGCGGCTATCAGGCTTGAAGTTTTAAGAGTGGGATGACAGTGTTTCAATAGCTCAGGGACACCACTGTGCGGACAATGGAAATTGCTACTTGCTACGGATTTCAGTGCATGATAAACAAAGGCAGTGTGAACTAATGAATGATGGTATGGAATTTATGTGGAACGATGGACGTAGCCATGAAATACACAGTTCAGTTGTAGTCGAGAAAGTTCAAGATTTTACTCACCCTTTTTTGCCATGAGTGCTTTCCGTTGACAGTAGATGGAGAAACTTATGAAATAATAATGAAAGAGAGTTTGAAAAAATTGCCTTATTATTTTTTTCGGGCGTCTCAAAATTGATTTTTAACATTTTATTCAGCTGAGAATACAAGCATAGAAGTAAGGAAATAATTAATCAGGTGCTACATACATACGGAGCATTTTTCTATATGGAAGCAAGGCTTGGACAGTGATTGCACAAGAGAAGTCTAGAGTGGAAGCATTCCAAAGGTGGTGCTACCGAAGAATGGTGAAGATAAAATGGATCGACTGTGTAAGTAACGAGGAAGTGCTTACGAGAGTGGGAGAAAAGAGAAGTCTTCTGAAAACCTTAATCAAAAGACGGGACAACTTAGTTGGCCACATTATGAGACATGATGGCCTGATGAAAACAATCTTAGGACAGGTGGAAGGGAAGGAGGGCAAGGGACGGTCCCGAATGATTCACATAGGACAGGTTATAAAGAATGAAAAATAGAAGAAAGACGTCGCTATGAAAAGGCTCGCGGATAGGAGAGAGGAATGGAGAGCTGCGTCAAAGCAATCTTAGGATTGTTTATTGATGATGATGAATGTGGAATGCCACCATTGTATCCCTCTGGATTCGATGCGATTCGGTAAACAGTATTTTCAACCTTTAATTCAATACGAATGTAATAAAGAGCTTCCTTCACTTAATTCTAACCCTATAAATTGATGTACATAGCTGTTTTTAATTATTTGTAAATAATAGATATTAGTTAAGTTTGCAGATAAAGATTCATATTTTGGATTTTGATCATTTGAATGGTAAATCGTCATCATATTGAATTAAAACCATTATTTTCCGGGGTTTGTAGATTTTGATACCCTAATCTTTGCAATGGCAGACAAAATCCTTTGAAAGCGGTGAACTGATTTTACCATCTGTGAGCAAAATACTTTCATGTCTATTTTGCAATTAGTTTAACTGAAAAACTTACGCATCCAGTTAGTAGCGTAGCAAGCTCCAGTATTTGTAGATGCAGAAAGCGTACAAATAAATTACTTTTCCCTCTACTCCCTGAAAATTTTCGTGGCCTTCATATTGTTAAACTTTTCAATACGTTACTGTTAATTTCGTGAATTTGAATCATGGATTGAGACTTCGGTGAGACGTTTGAAGAGCCATAATCACGTGGCTTTTTGTTGTATAAGGTACGTTTTTTTTTCATTTCGTGAATCCTAGCCGCGAGTAATCCTTACTAATCTTGTTGAATTTTTGTAAACCTAATGCCCCGTTCACATTACCATCTTTCTTAACCAGCGTAAGATGACGTCAGAACCAACGCGTGTTCACACTTACCATGGTTAGACCCTGGCGACATCTGATGAGTGGTAAAGCAATTCCAAGTGAAAACTGAATTGACAAGAGCGAATAACTTGTTGGAAGAAGATAGAGAATGTGCAAGGAAAAGTTCTTGTGTTAATTACAATGATTTTCAACATGTGTACATATTATGAGCTGCTTATGAATTAAAAATTGCATTCCAGCGTCGACAATCATTGTTCCTTGCTACGTAGAAGGTAATTCAAATGTTTTCGTCCAACTAATCATTTCATCCATAGTGTGGCTTGCATTCTTCTACTGCTCTATTTAATACGAATAAAAGCGAATATTAGTGATAATTAGGTTGATATCAACAACATATACTACTACTTGCCCATGATTCGGATGTGTTGACAAATCATTGATGTAGGTGAAGAAAATCGAGGACCTTATCTTGAGACTTGAGCCTCAATTTCAGACACACTTGTGATTTGGGATGGAGATACACTTTTCGCTGCATTACATTCTTAGCTATTATTGTTTTCTGATTTTAACAAAGGACATGATCCAATCTGATGCTATACAGTAAATTAAAACTCTCTTACCTCTTCTTCAAATGTGGACGAATAACTTGCAGAAATGTGACGATTGTTGAAATTTCACTTATGAAATAAGAGAGAGAACGTGGTATTATTTGCGATATGTAGTATCACCCGACGTTTCTAAATTTATTTTCTATCGTTACATCTCTAGCCGTTAGCCTGATACTTTATATTGATATGGGAAGAACTTTTGTTCAAGGATGAACATAAATGATCTTTTTCAAACTGGGACAAAGAACTCTTACCAAAACATTAAAATCATTGTGACCTTCGGATTTTTATTAAGGTAGTTTCGCACATTTTATTTAATTCAACCACAATATTTATATAGATTATTCAATCTGTCCGTAACAATACAATACGAGCTAATAGCTAATTCACTACGAACTATAAAGTATATCGCATAACTTAAATCAGGTTTAAAATCTCATAATATACAACACATTACGGAATGAATCAATAACACTTTCCTTAGAATTAATTCTGACGAATTTAATTCAACAATAACGGCCGTCTCCTCTTCGAATGCTTTATTTTCTGTTTTCTTTCCTCCTATCCCACTTCGTTGCTGCTTCGCCTTCTTCTTTTTCTAACCAGCTTTTAACCAACTTGCGTTCACACACGCATGAACTACCGCCAACCATGGTCGGAAAACGGTGGTCAGAATCCCAACCACGGTTAACGGGAACTTGCGTTCACACCTCGTTTTGTAACCATGGTCGAGGCTAACCGGCGTAAAAAGGACGTAGTGTGAACGGGGCATAAGCAATTGAATCTTTTTTCATGCATAAAATCAATATTCAGGGTGCTTTAAATCTGCAATACTTCAGGAGGTGGTAGGGGAGACTATTTAATCCATTTTTTTGTCCATAAACATGGGGCTGCAACTCCTCAGTTACTGTGCTATGGCAACGCAAATATTTTTCTGAAATACTCCATATCGATGGCTAAGTTCTAACAACACGTATCTCAAATTTGGCCGGTTTGAGACAGGTATCTTAAATAAGGTGTAAAACATTAAAAAATAAAATACAAGCAAAAAACAACTCTTTGTTTGCAAATTAATGCTCCTTTTTCAGTTTTATGAACTTTTCGTTTTTATTTTCAGTGTACAAGTAAAAAAAATTAATATTTTTTTTGCCCTCCTGAAAAGTTGCTATTTTTGAGATACGTGTTGTTAGAACTTAGCCATCTAGCCATATCCTATCTATTTAGTATAATATATTATTTTATCCATTGCGTAGCTAGAGCAAATGCGCACCGAGTCAGGAGCGCACTGGGAAACTCCTATAATTTCCCGAACTTCTTCGCGATTTTAAGTTTTCATAAACTTTTTAAACAATCCCTGTTTGCTAGATGCAGATATTGCATTACTCATTTTTAATTAATTCTCCCTCAGTAAATTATATACGAGGGCAGTTTGGCAGAAACTCCTATGGGCCATGAACAGAAGACGAAATGATCGATTAAAAATTATTTCATAGGAATATTTCATAATTTCAATTATTCCATAATATTGAGCACACTTGTGGTGTCCTTTCCACATGATCGCCTTGGCGATTGAGGAATTGGTCTTGCCTGCGCACAAGCTTTACTCTTCCTTCTTCATAGGATGTTGCCGCCAATGACTTTGCCGTTGTCCTGAAGCTCATTGCCCGTTTGAATACGCTTCCCTCCAAGCCACACCTTCATTTCAGCGTAAAGATGGAATTCATTCGGCACTAGGTCGACATTGCGCGGCGGGTGATCGAAAATGTCCCATGGAATTTGCTCAAGGAGCAGTTCGGCTGAATCAGCGCTGAGATGACGGGCGTTGTCATGGATCATAAACTTCCGGAAGTCAGCATGTCTCTTCTTCTGTTTTGAATGGGAATAGGCGTAATGTTTCGCATTGTTACACACTCTAGCCGCAGTGCATTAAAAAAAAATTATCTTTTATCGGCATAAAGGTCATGACATATCAACGCTGAGGCATTTGAGCGAGATTTCTGGCTGTCGCTCCACAGTGCACGCTTGGCGGGAGAATCAATCTTGGGAGTGTTTCTTATGAGATAGCCACTAACCTTTAACTAACAACTTGCAGTCGGATAACTTGAGCGTGTGGTGCAGAGAACGCGCAGATGCCCTATCCGCGCAGTACCCGCCTGTCGCTTGTATGGTGTTTTTGCTGAGCGATCGGAATTTGAAAAAAACGACCCTCGTACTTTGATGATTATTTTGCTTCTAGCTATCCCCAAACATTTTCGCATACAGCTGCGTCCGAGGAAATTCTTACGCTTTTGAACATTTTCGCGGATTTAATTCCCTTAAATTTTTTAATTTATAACTTTCATCTTTCACCAGTGGGTGAATTCCTTTGAAGTTACTTCTTTTCTGATTCTAAGATTAACTTTTGCAAAACGAAATGATTTCATTATTCCGGATCCTATTACATTATTGATCGCGTTTATATACAATCATGGAGAATTTGGGCGCCTCTCCCCTTGTGAAAATACATTCTGGGTACCGCTATGCTAACAAGAAGGCGTCTTTCTATTTCCTCCTCAAGTCATGTCACGAAACCTGACTTAAAGTTAAATGTGAGGAAAGAGAAAGGATTTGAGAGGACAAGAATACCGTGAGGATATTATCGGCGTTCCAAGAAACATCTTGGAGTTTCATTCTTTTCCTGATGCTTTCAAATACATCTTAGAATATAAAATCTCAGGCCTCTTGGAAACAGAACAAGTGAAAACTTATTCAATGTATTTTTTTGAAACTATAAAGCAGTTTTTCCGTGTTGTCGTACCTGGGAGACCGTTAGATTAACCTGGGCTTTCTCTCCAATATTGTATGTTGTAAATATTTAAATCCTAAAACGTAGAGGGTATATGCTTTAGTCATATATTTAGTTCTAATAAAAATGTTAGCATTAATGTTGTCTGTATTTCGAGAAGTTTATTAATAGATGCATTATATGCCGTGAATTGAGGGCCTTTGGACAGTTAGTATGCGATTAGCTATAGAGGCCTTTGGCTTATAATTTTATAAACCCTGATTTAGGGCACTAAAAATAGATAATTTATTTTTTATTCTGTTTATTTTTAACTTCCCCGTAAACAGAATATAGAGGAGGCCTTTACAACGGAGGAATTAACATAGCACGACACAACACATCCATGCCCTGGACAGGGACCACCTACCCAGGCGGGATTCGAACCCGCGTCCTACAGTTTGGCAGGCGAGGACTTTAGCATCGCCACCAAGGCCGGCCGACCGATCGATGCCAATTGCTATGACAGTTTTTGAATGGACCAATGATACTCCTGGTTTATCATCACGAATGATAAGCGAGAGTAGGTGGTACAGCTCATTAGCCAAGTGCTTAACCTAATGTCACCACCACGCGTCCTAATTTGGTTCATTTAGTACTCTGCATTTATGTTTATCATTCTATTGTTTCTACGGTATTTGGCCGACGACCGACAGCTGTGGCCATTTGCGTTATGAGCAGTCCCCGAAATCTTCATGCTGATCCCCTTCTGCCTCTACCTCTCCTTATTATCCGATTAGTTCGTATTTTTTTCGCGGGCGCCACTTGTAAATTCGTCCGACTTCAGCCTTGAGCCTGTACGGGAAATAGGCGGTTTGGTGATTCACTGCGACAAACACGGTACCATGCGGGAATTTTAGGGAAGGAAGTATGGAGAAAAATTCAGCTCCGGCATTTGCCTTCTTTGAACGAAAGGAGTCAAGGCTGAACCACGGCTGGACGAGTAATCGATGCCTGAAGACGAACATATAATAATCAAAACCTGAAGATGACCGTAATATAATCGAAATCTGGGAGCAGAAGTTAATATTAACAAGGGATAGTGCCCTCTTTGACTTTAAATTTGTCTTTGCCTTTTCCTTTGCCTTCACGTGTATTTTTTAATCACCTTGAGTATCTTTTCCTTTGCCTTCACCTGTATTTTTTAATCACCTTGAGTATCTTGGGGTTTAGGTCAAAAGATTGCAAAACTTTTATGCCGACGTTTCGGTTTATTTGTAAGCCATCTTCATCTTTAAATGAAAAATGAGTGAACAATATTAATACATAAAATTAAAGGTTGCAAACAATATTTTTACAATAATGTGGTCAAAAAGATTCATTAGAGTTGTCACTTTACTGCGCCTACTGGACTTAATTTCACAATGTGCCTTAATGCATTTTTCATTTAGTTTATTTAAGCCTTCGTTGAAGCATTCAAGCAGGAATCAGGCGATCCCAAAATAATCAAATCTCTGCTATCGCCGGACTTTCAACTCGGATCTACAGGCTGAGAAACCAACATTCTAGCCAGCACACCAGACCGATTCCCGTGATTTTTAAAAAAGTGAAATTGTGCACAGTACTATACATCAAGGCTATACTCTATCGTACGCGTATTTTTTGTACGTGAATACTTTAGCATTAAATTTTAAGCTATGGAAATTTCTTTACTTTGTGCTTTTGCGCGCGCACGCTGCATTGTCCTCATTTTTAATATCGTTGGTCCCATGGGCATACCTAGGGAATTATGAATGAGACTCACCCAGGACCACCCACTGTCCGAGGTGTCTAGGGGGTAATCACTCATCGAGGGCGTTTCTCTCTCACAGAAATTGTTTTGTTTTATTCCCATACCACCGAAAACAGCACATAAAGGCCTATTATATCGGTGTTTATTCAATAGTTCAACAATTGCACATGCACGAACAACTATGCCTCAGTAGTAAATAGGGATTTCAATTTTTTACTCTATCGTAGTTTTTACGTGAATACTTTAGATTTAAATTTTAAGCTATAGATATTTTTAACCCCCATTTTTGCGCGTAATCTACTTTGTCCTTATTTGAAATACCCTTGCTTCCATAGGCTTATGGGTGCTAGCTAACTTGGGGAATTATGCATGAGGCCAACAGCGGGATTCGAACCCGCGACCTCTTGTTTGGCAGGTTAGGGCTTTACCTCGCCGCCACCGGGGTCGGCAGCATTTAATTTAGCCTTCTCAGAACATAAGTCTAGTTAATGATGACACTTTGTATAAAGCTAAAAGAGTTTGCCGGCGTTTTTTTTTAAGCGTGACCGCTACAATTCCGATTTGTATAATTTTTCTTAGGGGTGGGAGGGCCATGAGATATCTGGGGGGCAGCGACCCCCATTCCTCCGGGAGACCCGACATGATGCGCCCATGCTTGTCCTCGCACGAGAGTCACAGTCCCAGATGTCACACCTGGCCCGGAAGATACGGCTCTGCAGGAACGTGACGAGTCGGCCGAGGAAGTCGGCCCAGAATTGTTTCCTCGCAACAAAGATAGGAGGCGCCGCCGTCGCGTGTCGCGTTTGTGAATGCCGGGAGTAGATATGTACCGCTGTCGCAGTCGTGCGCGGCGGAAGGCAAAAAAAGGAAAGGGACGAATTCTTTTTATGGCGGCGTAGAAAAAAATGTGAACTCTTTCGCGGGCTTTCCGTGCGTCGAAAAAAAACCGCTAATGAGGCTCAACCACTGCAGGGGGCCATTTGGCAAGGTTTTGTGGTATGTATGTGTGTACCAAGCACCTCAGCTGTCCTCGCCCTCCAAATACGTCGAAACCACATCCTCTCACTTCCTCTATCCTCATTTCTCTCTCGCAGAAGTGATAAATCTAATATACTGTTTCATGCAAGGCTTGGGAACAGTTTAATTTGTAGAAGAAACCACTTTTCCTCTGCTTTTCTTTTATACTGGTATTTGCCAAGCATTTAGTCTCAAATGTATAAGTCGTTAAAGAAATTGGATTTTTTTTAAGTATTATAAACCTTAATATTAATGGTGATATTATTAGTTTTCGTTATATTTCAATTTATATTGCAACTTCGAACCAATATAATTGAGAAATTCTTATCATTCAAATATATCCCCACTTGTATTAACAGCGAGGAGTAAATGTATTTGTTCTTGCTGTATTCTTACGTTACCCTCGAAAAGTAGTAGAAATAGCGGAATTAAATTTTTTTCTCCTTGCTGGGAGATTTCTTAGAAAATATAGCATTTCTCGCAGTACTTGGTAATTGGAAACCTTAGTACCCTTAAAAATTGTGGTGGGACAATAACCATGTCTCTTTCTAGGTAATCTTTGTATTCACTAAACATAATTTTATGCATTTTCCCTCTGCGGATAACGTCCCATACCCTACGACGGACGAAGTACTGTATTTATGGCACACTCGATGAGTACTTCAAGCAGGAGTAAGGCCAGGGGCGTTCTGGTGTGATTGAGGTCCCTCAGCTGGGACTCATTATGGGATTCTCCTCCTCATCCTGCCCCCCCGGAAATTTTTAGGAATTTGCATGCCCGGAAGTGGATTTTGACACTATTCTGGCTCTTAAAAACTAGTTAAAAGCTATGAACAATACTATTTCACAGCTTGTACACTATAATGATGTATTATGGTTCTATTCACTTCTTATTGAATCTGTTCCATGTGATTGCACTGTAATCTAAACAATCTCTAAATGTCCTATTCGAATAGCCCTTTTAAATATGCATCAGGTTCTCTTTCATCTTCTAAAACCTTTATTTTATTTATTTCTGTGTGATATTTTCTCTCTTACAATGTAGTAAATAAAGCGACTAATGAAAACGTAGATCTTTGTGATTAAAAAAAACTTTGGTCCTAGGAATCTTAGTTTTTTTGTAACACCTTTCATACAGATACAACGATAGACGTGAGCGAGCGTTGTGGGTCGGGGTCCTCGGCGACCGCCGACTGGCCAACCTGCCCAGACCGCCCCTGAATAAGGCTATATATGAATAATTATATCTCTGGCATCGCCGGAATTAGAACTCGGATCTAAAGGTTGGGAAGCCAACATTCTAGCTACCATATTAACCCGATCCCAGTGATTTCTTTCAAGTGAAATGTACTTCAAAGTTTTACTCTATCCTTGTATTGTTTTGTACGTGAATACTTAAGAATCTAATTTTAAGCTATGGAAATAACTTATGCGAGCAAATAGAATGAAATATGACGAAAAGATTCAGTTCGGCGAAATATTTATCTGAAAGAAGTGTTACGGGGAATTGTAGTATTCCGGCTCATCTCTCTGAATTAATGTGAATTTAGTCCTGAGGTAACTTAAATTGACTGTTGATTTAAATAGAACGATGTGTATTTGGCGGTACTCTTGCATGCTGCATGTTGGTGATTAATCACCCCCTGCCAAACACCCTAGAGTTGGATAGCAAAGTATTGTGTAGATGTATATTGCCTTCAAATGAATTTTCTTCCTCTATTTAAAAAAATGATAAAAGTCATTCGTGAATGGCTTCCAATATTTTGAAAATCCACCCTTCTGCAATTGGTAGTGCTTATCACCCGCCTCTAATACTATGAGATTATTCCACACCTATAGTTGTTATGAGTGTCGGGCACCCAAGTTCAGCGGAAATCTCAAAACTCAACATCAATAGAAGCGCTTTAAATTTATTAATAATATTAGGACACGGTACATATCGGTTATACAACCGTTTATTTTTCACGAACGCCACGGTGGCGTCAGTAGGAAAGCTTGTTACGTGCTCCGTATATTACGTAATGCAGAATATTATCCATAAATGTTTTAATGAATAGTGTTTCTTTAACGAAGGTAAAGGACCAATTATGACATTCATGACGTGATATTAGTAAGTGTTAGAAACTCCAGGAAGAGCTAACTGTAGTTTTACAGATTTACTGTTTTTCATCGAAGTCTACTCTAAATGAATTAGGCCTCTAAATGCGTGCACAGATCCTCTTTCCTAATAGTGTAGGAACTGGGAGTTTTTTTGGAAGAAGGCACTTGAGTACCGACATAAAGCTAGGATAAATATGGATTTATCCTAGCTTTGGATAAATATGGGAATTCGTTTTTCCCCCGAACCATAATGGACTTTAATAAATGCTAGGCGGAACTTCGTTAAAGCATTTCCTTTTGGTTTGCAAGCGGTTGAGATATTTTGCCGAACGGAAAGATATGGGTTAGGATGGGATAGATGAATGCGTTTTTCCCCCGAACCTTAAGGGACTTCAATAAATGCTAGTAATTTTGTTTGAGTATTTGTTTTTTATATATAGGCGGCTGGTGTTTTAACACTCTCGCCTCACGCCTTAGTAGGCGGCTCGTAAGCTGATGTGGAGGACTCCGTCCGTCGGAAGGGACGATAATTCATGGTCTCTTTGGCGTATTTCATTAAGAAGAGTCTAATGCCGACGCCGGGTTTTATTTCCACAACCTTCCTTACGGTGCAGATGTCGTTAGCTGTCGGTCGCAATACCATTTTAAGTCAATAATATGCTATTCTGTACTAACAAATGGTTGAGGACGATAAAAATAAAAACCTAACGCATTGCGCTGCGATTCTGTTCGCGTGGGAAAGGGAGGGGCGAGCGCAGAGGGAGTGCAACGGACGGAATTCGCGAGTAAACAAACGACTAGCCAAGGTCGGAGAGGCGTTGAGTCAGTTTTATTTCCGATGGCCACAGCGAGAGAATTCGCGCCGTCAAAAGACGTCGCGAAGCAAAAAAAAATCTATTGTGCGCGCGGTTTTTTCTTCCGGTCCTATTACCACTGGCCAGTGCACCGTGCGGACAGTGGGAAAATTCGTTGTCCGAAGGACGGAATGCGGAAATCTTTTTATTTCCATTCTAGTTTAGTATTCCTAAAAGTGAGGTGGTCAATTATATAATGCCCGGTTTGAAAAAAAAATCGCACGTCGTAGCGGATTTGGGTCACGTATGTTTTTGCCGTATTCGAATGTTTTTTTCTTACCTCTTCGAAGGTTCCACGAGCGTGAACGATAACCTTCGTCCTGCACAGTCAATCCAAATTATGTCCTGGCCGTATTTTTATGCGAGTGTTGAATTCAACGGACTCAGCCATGTTGAACTGTATTCCGCTTCATTTTTATGGTCGAATTCCGAAGTATTGTTTGTTCCAGAGTAAAATGTATACCCGATCTTCTCAAGGTGGCTGCACACTGACTTATTTCCGCCAAACGTAGCCATAAGGCTGCATCCTACCATTTTGAGTATTTGAGGGGCTTGAAGGAAACCTGCAACGCTTTTTGCTGTCGAATTACCACAAATTTTAGGTTGAAGCTCGCAATAACATAATCCACTTATAATTTTATTTTTAAGGCGGTCAAAGTAAGCCCGCTGAGGGAAAGAGACGGATGGGAAACGGCAATTCAATAGGCGCCAACTAACTGTCTGTAAATTACCACCATAAAATCCATATTCTTCATTACAGTACCACGTGTCATTATCGCCTGATATCATTCTGTTGTGTCCTGAAAACATTCAACCGTCGTACATAAACAAATTTTAATAATATTGGAAGTTATAGGCGTAAGTTAAAAATAGTGATTCAGAGTCAATGATTTATCATTTAATGCAAATGCGGCAATTAATTCAGAAAGTAAATTTGATATTTACCGACGGAATGTAAAGAGTAACAATGCTGCTACATTAATTTTTACCTGCGAAATATGGAAAGGAACTGTCTTAATAAAACGGAAAATTAATATATCATAACTAACAAAAAATCTTCGCAGTCGGTAGGATTCGAGCCCACGCTCCCAGAGGGAATCTGATTTCTAGTCAGACGCCTTAACCACTCGGCCACGACTGCCTCTTTTGCAGTTATGTTATTACGACCAAAAGTAATGTAGCGACGCTTATGCAATTTAGACGGTGCTCCGACGCGTCGCGACGGTCTCCTTTTTTCGTCCTATCAGGTCAGTATGGCCCGACGCGAGTATTTAGGTAACTTTATCTCTAGTTAATAGTTTTCAGGATTGGTTGCTTTAATAATTAAAAATAATCTATTTGGAATACACTTGTGTCGAACTACCCACCAGGAATTCAATAAAGATATCATTTCTCACGCGAGTTCTGGAATGTCTCCAATGACTGAGCAAACAACTACCCCTGGACGCCTATCATTTTCAGTAATAGAGGCAATGATATGAAAGGAATCACAACCCTTTTTCCATTGTTTGCCTCCCGTTACCGTGTGATATATTAAATTATATGATGAGCCATTGGTCGGCAAGCCATGCCCCTGATCAAAGCTATTTTTCTGGCCAGCAACATGAACGTTAGAGGTGAGATAGCAATGTTAAACCCTAGTTCATAATTACTTCAAAATTTAGGCGAGTGATTGAAGAGAACTTTCTCACATTTTTATTTATAGGAGCGCACTGGGAACGAGGGACGAGGTCTTATCTTTCGATAGCTAAAATCAGGTTCGAATAAAAATTCGGCGGGTGATAATTTACATTAAATTATGTCTTTCGCCTTATGTGTTAGAGTAATTTTTAATACAAAAGCATTATTTAGGTATGCAGCTTTATGTTTTTCAATTGATTTCTGACTTTTCCCTCTATTACTGTGAATTCGTTGAAAAATGGGACATGCATTATTAACCTCCCAAAAATATTCTGCAAAAAGAACTTCCTGATTAAGGACCATGGTCAATATGGTGGTTTCCTATTATTTTTTTATTGACTTAATCGAAATATTATTACTCCTGGAGTACGCATTTCACGCTCTTAGATTTTCGAATAACGATATCTATTTTTCGCGATTAAACGAAAAGTGAAAAATTTCAAGCGCGCGAAAACGCGACGGCTAAGTAGGAATGATGGGAAAACTCCGTGTGACGTATTTCTGGTTCCCGCTGCCGCCCTGTGAGGTGACCTTGATGCGTGGCTTGAGCGCTGATAGGACGCAGGCTGCTAGCAGGTAGCAGAGTATCCTGATAGCAGCCTGGTAGCGCTTGGCTTAAATATGTATTATTACTACCTTATCAAACGAAGGAGACTTTCCGACCTTAGATAATTTTAATAAGTGATTATTAAGAGATGTTTCCCTGAGCTCTGTGACTCATGCATGCATTGGTAATCTCAGACGATGTAAAACTCCTATCCTCTCGTGTAGAAACTAGGTCCCTGTGATGTCACGTGGAGTGGCATCGCATGTGCGCCAATTTGGCCTTTTTCAAATTAGGTTAAATTTGACCATTGCTATTCGTCTAAACTGGGATTTCTAAAACCAAATAATTTGTATATTAAGAAAACCCTAATGGTGGGTAACGAATAGCAATCAATGCATTTCGTTTTCTTTGATGAAGGAAACTGCCACATTGCACTCCTTTGCTAACTGCCCGGCATCGTCGCTAACCATATTCCCCGCTGCTTCTGTCCCAGGTCTCGTAAGTGATAATAACTAACACTCTCCATTACATCTGTGAAGTCATAGAGGCAGTCGTGGCGTCTGACTAGAAATCAGATTCCCTCTGGGAGCGTAGGTTCGAATCCTACCGACTGCGAAAAGTTTTGTTGGTTATGATATATTAATTTTACGTTTTATTAAGACAGTTCCTTTCCATATTTAGCAGGTAAAAATTAATGTAGCAGCATAGTTACTCTTTACATTCCGTAGGTAAATATCAAATTTACTTTCTGAATTAATTGCCGCATTTGCATTAAATGATAAAAGTTTTGTTGGTTATGATATTTTGACTTTCCATTAGAGCAGCACCGTTGCTCTTCTCATTCCGAAGAAAAAATTTAATTTTTTTCTGTATAAATAACCGAACTACCGTCATCCGCTAGATCTGTGATTCTGAATCGTCATTTTTAAATTGAACGTAATACTTTCATTATTATTAAAATGTGTGAATGTACGACGGTCAAATTTTAAAAGAATTTTTGAATTAAAGCTCAATTGTAGCAACATAGTTAATCTTTACATTCCGTGCGTAAAATCAAATTTAATTTCTCTTTAATTGCGTAACTAGTATTAAATGATAAACAATTGATCCTGAATCACCATTTTTATTTCTATCGTTATTAAAATTTGGGTTCGTATAACTGTTGAATGTTTGCTGGACATGATAAAGATCGAGCGATAGTTACATGTGGTTCACTAATGGAGAAAATTGATTTTATGGAGATATAAATCATTGTATATTGTAAATTTTATTAAAAATTGACTGATAATACAAGGAAGAAATTCCTGCTAATGTAGAAAGGGTTGCGAAGAAAAGAGAAAGTTACGAGAATATTTTAAGTGTTCTCTTCGTTTAGCCAATAGTAATACCGTATTGAAGATACCACTCATTGCATTTACCCCAGGAAATCTAGACCATAAATATGAATCATCATCCGTCCCCAGCTAGCAAAGCACTATCGTTGTCTTTGTCTCCGTGAGGAAACGAGAACATGCACGTGCAGTGTCAAATATTGGGCAATTTTTGCACGTGATTTTGGGATATTCAAGAGAGAGGAAGATGTGATTCACCGCGAGCTACCCAATGTTTCAGTTAACTCAGCCGTGAATCACTCTGATAGATCGATTTGGTGACATTCAAGAGTGTATACTACTCATTGCAATACGCACGAATTTCACATTTGAGTATTCTACAGTCGGCCACTATGTGCTGCCTCCGACTATACATTAAAATGTATTTACCGAAGTCCCCGCTTGCTACTCTGAAGCTAGAGTTATTATAAATTCTAAATTAAATTAGAATAACTCTACCTTCATGATACTTATAATTAGGGCTGATAAATAAAATTTAGATTCGTTGTCATATAATATATCGTATTCACAGTTTTTCAATGCCATTTCTCGCGATTGTAAGTATTCTATTGCTAATGGTGGGAATAAGGGCGGACGCAAATTTTTTTTTCTGGGGGGCACAAGGGTCTGGCTGGTCTTCTCATATTTGAGATTAAAAACAAAATACAACTACTGTAGAAAATATTCTCTTTATTCTGATATGAGAGTAATTCATATTAAATTAAATGATTGGGGCTCTGTAATACACAAAATAAAACGAATATAATGATAACCGTATTAAAAATCTCGTCTCTTTTTTAAGCGCCTGGTGGGGGGGTCACGTTCCCCTGTCACTGTTCCCCCCCCCTAAATCCACCAATGAGTGGGAATAATAATCGCCGCGCTGCGGTCATAAAGCTACCGAAGTGGCAGTATAGATCAAGGCTCTACAGTAAGGGACGTGGCTTGTTTTACGTAGTCACCTTGCTCATAATTTACAGTAAAAGGGGAATTTAATTTATCGGCTATTAAATTTGATTTTGAATTATCATGATAGGATATTAATGGCGACGGCGAGATGTGTGAAGGTGTATTTATCTTGCGGAGAAAATATCCCTTTTTCTTGTGTACGTAATTTCATCATTCGACACACATTATAGATACACACCTCTGAATACAGTAGAGATAAAAGTGAGCGTTATGCGACAGCGAACTCTTGTAAATTTTTCATAATCTCTATCACGTCTGATTTAGAAATATGCATTCAGAGTTTAAAAAGGGAAGTTATCAGGCCCGTAAAATTAGGCAGTACTCATGCTGCTAAGAGAACAAATTTGCATGCCAACCTGAAGAATGACATGCACATTTATTCCAAAAAATCAACCCAAGAAAGTAATGAAAACATTAGATCTTTGTCAAACAAAAAGGAATGCTTTGGGAGATCCTGACGAGGTATCGGGGCTTGTTGTCACCCTGACAGTGTTTATTAAATTCCCAATCTACCAATGCTACGAATTCCTTTACTACTACATCATATTTATCGAATTCTAGTTAATCGTCACTTTCGTCCGTCTTCAAGAAAATATCACTGCAAATTGTGTGCCGAATCCGTGAAAACGGTTTTACCTCTTAGGTTAAGCCACCTTAGCAAAACACTTTGTATGAACCGTCGAATTAATATAATATAGTTACTGCTGAGATTTTTACACCTGAAAATTCGATAAAGTTTTCGATGCAGGGCATTTATGAATATGCAATAAAACATGATAGACAATATGGCTGCTACAGTGTCCCCCAGAAGTAAGACATGTTATTCGGAGCCAAAAGTATTATCAAATTATATTCCTATTAAAGTTTCTTAAAATGTCAATGGAGCTTTTTAGGACAGTAAAAGCTTATATTGAACCAAATGTTCGGCTTTGAAATTCGTAAGCAGTAGTTCAGAACTCAGCTGTCTTTAATTTCTGAAATGAGTTTCAATGGTACTGAAACAGCAGTTGGGAAGGAGTATGATTTTATTCGACTAATTAATGGTGGCGTCTATGGCCAGCAGTGCTGATGAAAGAAGCTGGATGCCAACTAAACCTAAATGGCATCTACCGTAGAGTAAGTATATACTTACTCTATGCAACTACCTTCGGTCTCCCGGGTGGTTTTTATTTTAACAGGAACCTCTAGCTATTGAAGTGGAAAGCCTAGCTGCATGTGAGGAAGTAATCAGCATATAGCATTAATTTTCGGATAAGAGTTGGAAATGGTAGACGGCATACCATTATACCGACTTTATGTGATTGGCAAAGAGCCAGAATTTGTCGAATGCAATGTCAAAGATTTCTCGAACTGCGTATCATTATTGCACATCATAGAACAGGTGTTCTGGTGTGCATAAAAGTGTGTGATACCAGTAAGCCGCCCATGGATTTCAATAAAATATACTTTAGGTAGGTTTTCCATTTGATAGGATATCCATCAATATATCTTTTTAACTCCCTGACCTCCTTTTTTTTCGTTTTTTTTTGTTGTAACTAGAATCCCTGCAATTAGAACAATATTCATCAATATGAAATAGAATATTATAAAATACTTTCATCTCTGCTACAGTAATCCATTGCATGTAATTGCTTTTTGTAGCCTGCGATACCTATAATTAAGGTGGATGTAACTAGTTGGGAAATCATTATCATACGATGCGAAGAGAATGCATTCATTTTTAATCCGAGGAGAATGTAATAGCTTTTATAATTATGATAAATGAATCGATACGCATATGTTTTCCTTGCTAGGAGTTCTTTCCTAATTTGAAAAAATAAACAAAAGTCTTTTTTATTAGGTGCGGCGCGTTGAGTCATATCCGAACGATATCAATCACTTCGTGCGCATTGTGAAACAATGCTGACAGACGTTTTTTTTCGCCTGGAGACCTTATAAAGGTATATGAATACGATACGGTGCAACTGGAAAAGTTAACGGACAAATTCATGGGTACTTTCGCTCTGCACAAAAAAATATGTTTCCCGTGTTGATGGCATACCTTCCATTGTACCGTTATTTTTTGTAGTTCACCCTTTGAGTTGTTACTTCGTCACGAACATGAATAGACATCTGCCGTTCCAATATATGAATGCAAATTACCGTCACTTGCCGTCATTAAGCTAACGAGAATATAATATAGTTTGATATGACCGTGGTAATTTCTACACCCTTTTCTCGCGAAGCAGGATGTGAATAACCGTTTTGCCATAGTCAGTCCCCATATGGATGCTGGCTGCAGAAAATTGTTTGTTACCAAGTCTATGTTGTTCTGTTTCGTGTCTATTATGGATAACAGGTTTGGATGCTTGCTCAGTGGTTTGTTTTCCAAGTATGGTCTTTCATAATGTGGTTTCGAAACCAGCATGATCGTATGAAGCATTTTCTTATAGCGAGACTTTTTTACTGTGCACACAGCCAGTGACCATATTTTCTTCAGGTTTGTACCACGTTGAATCATTTTGTGGACTTCTGTACCTGATGAAACCAGCTGGAAGGCAGGCGAAACTATTGTCCCGCATAATGAATCGACGTGGCCCAAACCTGAAGCAATAAACGGTCATTTAATCACCGTCCAAGCCTACATACTGTCAGCACTGGGCCCAACTTTTCTTTTTATAAAACCTCGTTTTCTCTTATTTTTGGCGTGCATTTTTGAGTCTTATTTGATGTAGAAAAACTATATTTTCAGTAAAAAGTATATATGAAGTTCGCGAGGATCAAGTAAAGTATTTTGAATTTGACTATGATGGCCCGGTCATGTTTGTTAGAGCTTAACGACGTGTAACGGTACGATAATGGTGCGGGATGTGCGTTGATGAAAGAATGCAGTCAGCACACCTTATTTAAGTGATGCTTACAGGTACTTCCCCGACTTACTACCTTACGGCGTTACGACCTAAATTATTTTAAAGACAAGTTTTGAAATTTCTTCGTTAAAAATTTCGCGGGTACTCGTCATATTAAATATAAACTTTTGGGCTATGTCTCTGAAATTATCGGAAACATTGGTATACTATAAAATTTTCTGAGACTTAGGGGAAAGATCTATCCCCTTATCCCGCCCATAGTTACGCCACTGACTGCCACAATGACTTTGGTGACGTTATCAAGCTTCTCTGAGAATTTCAGATCCCTAATTACCATCGATTTTTCGATCCCTCACTTCCCCCAAAAGTAGCGGCAAATAAGCAGTTGGCAACAATCTAATAAATAGAAAATTTAATCTTTCGACGATTTTGCTTTGTAAAAGCAACTGATTTGGACGTTACTTGGTGGAAAGATGAAATTTTCATGGTGAAACAAAACCCAGTACTGTTCCTCTAACTTTTTATTGCTATCTGTCAACTAGTTTCGATGTCTGTACCGTGATTATCAAGACTAACAGACGCTGTTAGTCTTGATAATCACGGTATAGACCTCGAAACTAGTTGACAGCTAATAATAAAAAGTTTGTGGAACAATACTGGGTTATGTTTTACCATGAGAATTGTTCTTAGGGTTTCAGACGATGCTAGACTGGGTCGATTCTATGACTTGTCGTCAAATCTCGTCTTGCTCACCCTCAACATTTGCATTAGCCAGTGAGTCAGTGATTGTAAGTGGGTTTTATAGAATATTGATTCTTACAATTAGTAGCGGCTTTTACCTGGAGAGGGGAGCTAAAACATTTTTCATGTCTTTTATGGCAAACAATGCCGTTTTAATTCATTAGTGATATTTTTTAATAATATGTAGATTTAAGGATCGTACGTAAAAAGTACGAGCACTTAACGGATCCAATCTACGTCGGCACTGCAGCGTTTTAGGCAAGATTTTGTCCTGTAGATGGTTTAATAGTAATACTTGTCATTTCCAACTGACGACCAATCTGACCGACAAAACCAAGTCATCGAAACGTGTCATGTTCATTAACACATTCCATGCGGCCAAACACATCTTGGGTGTTCCGGGTGACGGAATTTTTTTATTTTAATTTCCAATAGATTTCGGTTTAAAATGATTACCTTGATATCTAAAGTTGCTGATAACATACGGGAAATATTTATTTTTAAACTTTTTTTTCGTGACATCTTAAGATGTCGTCCGCCATGGCAAAAAAATGCACGTATGCAACCGGCAATACACCAATACCCGCAAATTCTATTTTTCAAATTGCAACAAACCCCTTCTTATTCTAAAGTTCATTTCAGTTTTAGCTGCTAACATTAAATAATATTAAGTACTGGATATAATTTTGACAGTTAAACTGCAATATTTTGTGAAGTATTTTTAGCTTCCTGCATATCGAAAACAAAACAAATGATTAGAAACACTGCAATGGACCGGGCAATGGTCTATTGGGTTCTCTACAGCAAACTTACATTTTTTCCCGCACATTTGGCAATTCACAGTAGAGAACCCGACTGGCTAGGTCCTTCCAAAGTAATACTCCGAGGAAGCCTTAGCTAGGAAGCAATATAAGTCGATGAAGAAGAATACACATTTTTCTTCAATTTTTTTTATTCCGACAATTTGCTGTAAGCTTTCTCTGCATGACTAATACAATGCTTTTTTGAAAGTAAACCATTACTATTATACATATATAATGTTTTATTTTAGTTTAAAGTAATATACATTGTTGTAAAAATAAATATAGCACTTATCAAAAAATAGTATACAAAATAAAGAGTAACTTTTTCATTACACTTAAAAATACATATTAAATATTTCTCTGGCATCTTCCCATGATATTCAATGAAGCAGGGACGAAGACATAATCCGGGCTCATCCGGACAATCTGGGCAGAAAGTGGTGACGGTCTTCCTGACTCCTTTGGTGTGACAAACGCGGCATCGCTTTTGTTTGCGTCTATCCCCCCCGTTGGCAGGAAAGAAAGCGGGAAAATGAGATTCGGGGGGCTTGGGTGTGGATGGACGTGAGGTAGGGCCTGTTTGTGCTCCTACCAGGGATCGTATTAGCTCTATGCGGAACTCGTACAGTGTTTTTTTGTTTCCACTGTATTTTTGATACAATAAGTAACTATTTATAATGATCAACTGAAAGATGTGCATTCCTAATTTCTTATACCACTTGACCGATTTATGCTCACAGGGGTAATATGCTAGCATTTGGTCGCCGTGATCAATGCCTCTCATAAATTTGTTATACATAACTATCGCCTCCGGTTTTAATTTCACTATTCCTTTTCTGTTCGGGACCTCAAGCAACTGGCTCCCATACTCGGAGGTGATGACCAAAACGTCCTGTTTGTCCCTCCATTTCAAGACGCAGATGCCATCATGACTCCACTGCTTTACTATTTCACCCTTCTTAATTTATGGGGCACAATTTCCTTGGGATTCCCTGCTCTGTTTACCCGCAATGTGCCTGTGCAATATATTTCCTTTCCCAGAAGTTCTCTAGACAATTGCACACTGTTGTAGTAATTATCTAAATAAACAGAATGGCCAAAACCCTCTCGGCCCTGAAGTAGTTTATGTACTACATTTCTTACGTGCCCCTGCCCTCCTATTTCCTTGTCTGCAGACCCAGTGTATACCAGCATTCGAATTACTATTCCGGATGATTCCGTTAACAAATAAATTTTAATGCCATATTTATGACGTTTTCCTTTCATGTACTGTCGAAAAATCAGACGGCCGCTCCATAAAACCATTGATTCATCCAACGATAAATCTTTAGCGGGTGAATAAATGGCATGCATTCTACCTTGAAAATGATTTATCAATGGCCTGATTTTGAACAATTTGTCCTCTGGTAGAGGCTCATTTTCCGTAGGATTTGCAGCGAAATGAAGCGTTTGCAAAATGCAAAGAAACCTATCCCGAGGCATGTACCGTGAAAAGCACGTTAAATTGAATAAATCGTCCTTTTTCCAATAATCCTGGATTCTATTAAGCCTAATTGTTCCCATGTGGAACAATAAACCAAGGAACTTTTGAAATTCGTCTCTCGACATATGTTTCCAGTCGGCTATTCTGGCATGTGGCGATACATTTGCCGATTGAAGGGTCTCAGCCTGCCTGTTGGTTTCTGAAACTAAGAGGTCGTAAAATGCCTCATTGGCTATGAGGTCAAAATAATCGCGTGGGTGATTGTCAGCAGGGGATTCCTTCAACCCGGGACAACCAGTAAATGGCATCCGTGTGATAGCAGGCTGCTCATTTTTCCACATTTCACAAAATCTATCGGTACATGAGGGGTTTGGTGCCATGGTTTCAATGATGGAATCAGTTGCAGAAATATTGGTCCTGTCACGCTCAGAATCTCCAAGGTTCTCGTCCTCGCTCTCATCTTCGCTGTCGCTGATTTCAGAATGGAAGTCTTCCGCGCTTTCCTCCCATAAATCCTCATCTTCTCCCGAAGAATCTGTCTCAGATAGTAGCCTCCTCAAGTCGTCTTCGGTCAATCTCTGTGTTAGGGCTCGCGAAGGATCATTCTTTGAACATCCTAGTTATTGATTAAAAAATTATATAATTATTGTAAAAGATAATAAGATGTTTAAAATTGAATAAATTTTCCAAACTGCACTCGCAGATATTGAAACTCACCGGAGACAGATGGTCCTGTTTCTGTTTCAGTTTTATTGCCATTTTCATCTTCTTCCAACTTTCTCTTTCTCCTATTTCCTGCTCCTTATTATACGAATATAAATACATTATTAAGATATTTATCCTACTGAACATGAAAGAATGAGTTTTGAACACTTACCAGAATTGAGCACGGTTATGGTGGTATCTTCTGAATGGGAGATATATTTCTTCCTGTGCATTTTGAACGCCTACAGTCGAAAACACAATATCTAACGGCAGCACGTATGTAAGCTGAACTCTTGAGCTGAGGTGCAGAATCAGAATGCCGTGTGGTAGGACAGAGCACCATTCGCGACTAACATTTGAAGGAAGCATGAGTGGAGTGAGGGTAATAATAAAACAATGCTTCAACCTCCGGGAGTAAGCCCCGAAACAGAATTTTCCAGCCAATTTGTAAAATCGAGTCTTCATTCGAATGGACGGAAGGAGTAAGGTGAGCGAGGTATAAGAAACAATGTAAGACCTACATCGAAGGAAGCTCAAATTATCATGTGCTGCTCACGTTTTATAAACACCGGATCGGTAATTGTGTGCTGCATTGGAGCGAGGATATGTAGCAATTTTGGAGCGAGGAAAAAAACTCACCATGAAACTTATATTGACCAGGTGAAACATCATTGAGTTCCTCCCCGCCCGTCGTTATATCAATACACAAATTTCACGCAATGAATCCAAAGAAATAAGAAAAAATACATTAGGTGACGAAGAGCATGACCCAAAATATTGAAAAAATTGCGAAAAAAAAACAAAGATAAGAGATAGAGTATATAAAAGAATTCAGAAACGGATAATACCACTGAAAAGAAGAACTATTAATTTACTAAATTGCGTCGAAAAAAGACATTCTGGATCAAAACCGGGCGCGAAAAAAAATAATGAAACGATGTACTACTGATGACATCTTATGATGTCACCCGCCACCCTTGGAAGACATTCGTGACATCTTATGATGCCACCCGCATGGAACGTGTTAAGCGGAATCCCAACTCGTTTGACATTAGGGAGCCTGGATTTGGGCGGCTAAAGTTTGGGCAGCCAGCCAAAAGGGAGCATGTATCGGGACACGAATATAAGAAAATCCAAAAATATTATGTAGTCCCCTTGAATTGGGAAATCATAACGCAGGTGTTGCCATCTCCTGGGCATGAAACCTATGAGAAAAAAGAGAATTTTGGAATAAATTGAACAAATGAACAGAACCCTTCACTTTCCGTATTATTAACGTTCTATTTATTCTGATGTAACGTGGGATTCCGTGTGATGACCGAGGTGATTTTCAGTTTTGAATGTCAGGGAAAAGCATTTTCTCATCTTAGAGGTAATTTGGGCAACCTTTTTGTATTATTAGTAGATAAAGTAGAAGATATATTACTTTTAATGTGGCTGATATGATTTCAATCGTTATCTTTACGATTACGCTTTTTAAATGTCCACATTTTTTTACCCCCTTGCTACCTTGTTTGGTATCTTTGATGTAAGGTCTATTCCTTCTCTTTTCTAATTCTAACGAATTTCTCCGTCTCATCAACACTCCCTGTAGCGATATTTCATTGTAATAAACGAAACAAAAATTACAAATCTGAAAGCAGTGAGGAAGCCAGAAATTTTGTTCAGGGAGGGGGTTCAAAACCAGGGGGAAATTTTTCGAAAAACAGGGTAACTAAGTCGGGGGTTTTAAACTAACTTTATCACTTTTCATAATCAAAAAAACTTTTTGTCAAAGAAATCTTTTGTAAATTCATGATTTTTCAATTTTGTTTTCTTTAATGAAGCAAAGTAATTGTGTTATTATATTTCGGGGAGAGGGGGGGGTGTCAGGAGCCCCACGAGTACATCCCCGCCTGCCTACGCCACTGTCTGGAAGTACCTGCGTTTCGAGGTTCACGGCCGCCGGTGTTTGAAAGGCCCACCAAGGTCAACGGGACAAGGCGTAGTAGTCATGGATAAGCGCGGGTTGGGGGGCTTGAAACGTGGTTGCCCCGTCAGCGGACGACAGTGACTGGAGCGAATGAGGGGTAGAAATGGGTCAAGGTTACGATCGGCGATACGATGCCTGACGCAGCGCCCAGTGGCACGGCGCGTGGGAGCCACCGACTAGCGGTCAAACGGCGAAAGGACCGTAGATATTCCGCGCGCAGGAAATGCTTGCGTATTTATAGATTATAACCGGTCAACGACGCGCAGGTGAGCAACGCTATCCTCAGTGGCCGCCCCTTTTAGAGGACATGCAAATTTGTGTGAATGTTGTATTTAGCGATATCTCAGGATTATATATTTTAAAGGTTTCTGATAAGCAATATGTAATACGTGTATTTTACGTGATAATTATTAAGGCACCCGAAAAAATCCTGGATAGCCGTTTGCAGGTTTAAAAAGCAAATGAAAAAAGAATTTTCTCTATTCACGGACCAGTAACTTTTCAAAGAACAGAAAAATATAAAATGAAATTAAATCTTTAGTGAATTGCACAGTTGTTACATCGGTGATTCCCCTCATGAAATAATCTGCCCCAGTATTTAATAGGGTTAGAGTATATATTTACGAAAATTATAATATATTTGTGACTTATCTGTTAAGGATAATTATTCCCGAAGCTAAAAAAACAAATGCTCACTGTTTTTCCAGGGATCCAATTGAAAGTAATACATTTCTCGTATAAAATCGTGCAACCACATTATTCAGCAGCAATGGCAACAAAATACAGTAGTATTAGAAAATTTTAGCCTAAAATGTACAGAAAAAAATATTTTTCCAATAACACATTAGATATGCATTTTATACATTCACAATTCGACTGCAATTCCTTTATGTCGGCCATGCGCCCTTGAGTTTCGCTCCAGCAACGTGAAATGTATTTCCAAAATTATGAAGTTTATTTCGTGACTGATTGTGAGTGGAAGCTGCGACTGTAGAGATGTTTAGGAGACATAGCGAAAAGTTACCGCGTGTCAACGCACACCATTATTACCGATTCGGGTACGAGAAGTTAGATCTGAGTAGATAACGAATTATGTGGATGTTAAGAAAGTAACTTATTGTCATGACTTTCACTTCCCACCTTCCGCGAGTCTCACATCAATTGATGATTGCTTATTAACTTAGACTCCCAAACCTCACTAAGCAGTGGTTATCAAAGCAAGTTGGATGATTTTTTTCCATCGACTTTCTCTTGATAGATCATTCAACATACTTCGATATTTACATCGAAAGTGGAGCACTAAACAAAGGGACAAAATTCAGCGTTAGATTTTAGGATTCACTTTTTATTTACTAATAATGATTGCTTCTGGGTTACCAAGTTTCCGTATTTGTCGTCAAAATTCACTGATAGTAATTATTTTTCCATAAAAAAAAACAAATTTTTGTATAATTCTCTGAGGTACAGTTACGTATCATGGAGCTTGTAAATGATTCCATATACTATCTGCAGATAAGATCTATTCAATCAACTTCCTACTGATAACGATAAAATACAATAATAATAATTTTAATCCTCATATTACAATCACACATGAAATAAAAATAAACAAACGTATGGAATTAGACACTCTTTGTGACTTACCTGCCGTTTCACTCATTAACTAATAATCCTTAATTTTAATTTTAAATTTGGCCTGTGCTGCATACATATTTTCCGCTTTTATACACTTCCACCCAAATCTGTCCTCAAAGTGAGAGCTAATGTAATTCTATCAGTTTTTTCTCTCAAATTCATCTTTAGTCGAAAACATCATGCATTCCCACGTAATTTAAGGTTTCATATCCTATTTTTTCCAAGTGAAATCCGTAAGATCGAATATCATGCCCATTGACACCAGTTAAATTTGTAGCAATCGAAATTGAGGACGTTTTGGCATGTGGAACATGAGGAAATCTTAGTACGCGTGTTATTCTCTGGTTGTCCATAAAATAAGAAAATGATATTCACTTCACTTTTACTTCGAAACGGTCTTTATAATGAGGCCAAAGAATTCGAACTCGGGAAGTCATCGATCAGCACGTGTCCAAGTGGAATCAAAGGTGCGAATTAAATTTCCAGGATTGAGGTTTTAATTTTTCTTGCAGGAGCCAATTGGAAAGGGTGACGTTAACGCAATATCCGTCTGAGAGTATCCCATTCACCCGTAAAAGTGGTCTTATCCCACTTTTGGCGCAAGCAACGTTCAGATTTGTGCAAAAACAACTTCAGGACGGTGATGGACGAGTCCGGTAAAAGCCAAATGTTCGATTGGGGTCGTTTGTCCGGACCTCAGCTCATTAAAAGAACTCGGTTGATGGAAGGAATGATAAATTATCGCGAAAACATCTTACTCTTTCAGTCATTCTTTCGCGAGTAAATAATAATTAAAACGCGAGTGTTTTCTACCTCTTCTCTTGAGTTGGTGACGTCACGGGCGTTCTGGTTCATTCGAGAGAAATTTTCCTTTCGCATCCACATAATACCCGGTGAGTCACCGCTGGGGTGTTTGGTAGGGAGTACTATCATTAGCATGCAAAGATTTCCCACATGCAAACCACACGGTCATAAAAGTGTTGCGCATTCAAATGTTTAACACATTATATGTATCTACTTCCACATTCATGTAAAGACAAAACTTTGTAACTACTCACGAAGGCAATCTGCGAATTAAGCTAGAACAAACAAATCATGCTACTAGAAATACTAGGAAAATTCAGATACATGTATTAAGGAATACAAAAGTTGGTAGGTTACATAACAAGTTAACGAACCTATATGTAAGTCCTAAAGCTGCCGTGATAGTCTCTTATAGATCGCGGAAAAAACGACATTCTAAATCTATCGGTTCCACAGTCTATCTCTCTTATTTTATTTTTATGTTCTGATCTACAGTTGTATGTTACCGTTCGTAAGATATGGCTAACTTCGTCAGAAAAAAACAGCTTTTGAATTTACGTAATAAGTTTAGTCTAGTTTTCAGTCCACGGTCTGACAGAGATTCCCATCCGAGTTGTTCTAAGAGATCAATAGCACTAGCAAGACTATCGTAATGACTTTTCACGTATATGGCAGCTCTTCTTGAAGGAAAAAATCTATCATAAGAGAGTAAGCAACAGAGAGCCTCGCAAAAATGGCAATTTCAACTACCAACCCTGAGTCGCAGTACTTCTTCAAATAAAGATTCACCCATGCCCAAATCAGCCGTCCACCCAGAAGCCACCAAGTCATATACAGACTGTAATGTAAGTCGAGCGAGTTCTGGCTTCTACGGTTAAACGACTCCCTAATGTCACCGGATGAGTAGAGGAAGCAGGACCATGTGAGGAAGCAAGATCATTACTGCTTGTGTGAATCTCACTGTCTGGTAATAACATACAAACTCCACGGTAATAGACCGCTCTTGAAAATGACGTGAAAACGTGTAAACCGGTTGAGCAAATAAATAAGTATGTAAAATTACTAAGGCTGTTATTACACATCCTCGAGGTGGATAATTATGATCATTCCATTGGCAGGGTACATAATTTTTTTACATAGGGCACATAATTACATTGTGTATTGAACGCTTGCTTCGTTCAAATATGTTCCTGGATCTTATTACAATGAATTTCCTCAAAGTAAACCCGTCGGCAATCGATCTGAGTTGTCTCGTGAGTTCAATTCAAGAAAACGTGGAAGTTGCCGCCCATATTTCCTGAGCAGGTGACGTCATTAGAATAATGATTAATTTTCTCGTTTAGGGAGAACCTATCATTCACGAAACAAATTACTCACAAGAGTATAAATAACAACGAGCCACGCGAGGCCGAAGGTTAGCAGAGACTCGGTGGCACGCTATGAGTTTGTGACGTCATCGACTTCTCTGCTAAAGGGTCAAGACCGTAGCTTTTTGTACGAGAGTGGCTAGAGAAGTAGGCGACGGATTGAAAAACGGTAAATTACGGGTCTCTTCATTCTTCATATTACGTACTCTATCGTGATCGAAAATATAACAGAGTTGGTCCACGATCCACTCAGATTCCTTTGGCATTTTACTTTTGATTTTCCTCGCGGAACATATTTGAACTCGTGAGATTCGCGTGACTTCCATTTTCCAGTTAAAGTAGTCTTATCCGACTTTCGACACAAAATAGCGTGCATGTTTGTGCAAAAAAACCTTCGGTAATGAGATGGATTGTTTTTTTTCCTTGGTGGTGCAAATGGTTACGAAGTAGAGTTCCCACGGCTCGTTTCAACTGCAGTGACTCGCGGGCATATCTAAGTGACAAGAGTGGAACAAATGCTGATTGAAAATGAAATGGTGATTTGGAGAAAGTGAACTTTCCATTGCATTGAAACAGATGTGGATTACGTGCTCATTAGTTTGTTTTTGTTTAAGCAGTCTTCGAGTTTTGTTAGTGAAGGAAATTAACTCCCAACCCCCCTTACAGTGTCTCTGACGAAATAATGCACGAAATTTATCACTAATCCATGAGATACATAGTTTAATATAAGTTTGGGTTACATTGGGTATTGAACACTTGCCTCGTTCAAATATGTTCCTGCAAGAAAAATTAAAACATATGTCCTGGAAATCTAATGGGATCGTTCTTCAAGTATGTTTTACTGTCGCATGTATAAAACAATTATTTACCGACGACTCGGAAACATTTTTAAAATTTTTTTCTGAAATTTGAGTATTTTTATGCTTGAATTGTGGTACATATCTGGAAAGCAAATATTTTACATTAATATTGATATCCTGAGATTTTAAATTAGATAATATTTAAGTAAATAAACTTGAAAATCATGGCATTTTTGTTTCTTTTTTTCGAAATATTTATCGTAAACTTGTACTGTAGAAATGCAAATTGTTCACATGCTCATGATTTTCTATTTTTCCAAGTTAAATTGCTGAATTAATCGGCAATAATATCAATTGAATCGTCAAATATAATCGGCGCAACTGGCAATAATTTTGCTGAATAGTTCAGCTAAATTATTGCCAATTAACTACGTAGCCTCAATTTGGACATAATTTGGAATTATTTTATGAAATGTATTATTCCATTGGAGTTCTCCGCTTAAGGAAACTGATATTTTTGTCGAAATATACATTTGAACACATAGTTTTCTTGTGTGCTCATATCTTCATCATTCCCAAATATTTTGTTTGAGCTGTTGTCGTTTTAGTTTCGATTCTAGTCCAAAATAATTCAATCCTTGTGTAAAATCACATTCAAAATTCACTAACTCTTGATTTACTTTGTGGTATTCCATTATAAGTTTTCCCGGATGTCACACAATTACTTAAAATAAGTAGTATATAAGTAATTGTGTGACACCCAGGAAAACTTAATCACATTTCTGAATTTAGACTCGAAATCAATGTGGTGAAGCGGCAGTTTGATAAGGCTTCCGCGATAACTTCCTCAAACATGTGATTCACCCTTCCCCAAGCAGAAAGATATGGCACTACAATGCTGTTTACTTCACGTAAATATTGCAACGCAGTTAAAGTACTGATCGAGGCGAAGAAAATTCATGATGATTTAATCCTCTTCTTGTCGTCGAATAAGCTGTACTACATTGACTAAAAACCCCTCTCATTCACAGAGTGATGAACCTCAATGCATGATGATGTGATTAATTTTCGATAATATAAATAGGATTGCTTGACCTCATACCTTAAGTCTTAAGTCATTAAAACAAAGCGTTAGATGGAGTGGAATGATTAGTTATGACGAAAAAGTCTTCCCAATTAAAGTACATGTAGTAAGTAGAGGAGGCGAGAATGGGTAGAGAGAATCCTGGATTCGGGATTAGTCCGTGCTTATCGAATGGTACCAAGGGGAAATCGGAAAAAGTAGAATTCGGGTTTCATCATTTTAAAAATCTCTCTATGAAACAACTTAAAATCAAACGAAATTGGTGAGCTCGGTCATATAAAACCTTTGACAAGTGTAGGAAATTACCGTATTATTACCGTGAATTAGTGCTTCTAGAATTCTCATTTTCAATTTTAAAAGATCTTGATAATTCTGCGCTCTTCAGCTGTTTATTTTTGTTTTATTTATTGCGTGCAAAAATGTATGAATGTGTTTGGTACCCTAATAAAGAATAATTTAAGCCTTCCTTTCTACAATATTTCCGGCTGTTTCCCTGTTTTCTTCGCGGGTACCTGGTTTAAACCTTAATCGGCCTTTCAGGGGCAATGTCTCACCTTCTTGCTTTGTCTTATAAATAAATGCAGCGTAAAATGCGCCTCACTAACTTTACATCATCAAATTTAATTCATCGAATTCATTTAGAGTCATTCTGGTGGAATCTGATGTTTCGAAGGTTTTTTTTTCCATGCAAAAAAATTATTAGTGTACCACCGAAAACAGCACCTATGGCCTTTGGAATACTTTTCAACTTGACAGTCAAACGTACTCGGACATCCATGTCTTGGATAGGAGCGATGTATCCAAGCGGGCCCCGAACCCGCCACTTTTTTTTTCCAAACATCCGCTGATTTTAATGAAATGGCAAACGTGAGGAAAATTTAGCTGGGTTTACGAAATAGAAAATGAAATTTTTACATTTAAATGGGTTTAAGGAAGTCACCACATGCGTTGCTGACGGACAAAGTGATCCGAGTTTTACGGAGAACTAAAATATAATTTGGGATTTAAACCGAAATTTATATGCATGATTATGTGATCTTTCACATTCATGGCTTTTCAATGCTATACCTCGCCATTACGAACATTATACTGCAAAATATTGGGAAAAACATGGATCGATTTGCACTAATCACCGCTCCGCGGACAATTTTGAAAACCGCAGTAAAGTTTTCTCGGGTATCGCACCGGGTCAGGTCCTCCATATCTCCTTCCGACGTTTCTATGAACAACTCGCCCATCATCATCAGGGATCCGGGAATCCAACTGAAGTTAGTTGTTTTATCGAAACGTTGGAAGGAGATATGGAAGACCTGACCCGGTGCGAAACCCGAGATATCTTCACTGCCTTTCCTTGAGATTTTGGGTATCTTCACAATTATTTCAGACATATTTTTTCCTAAACTACGACAAAATCAGCAAAATTGACTCGTCATTCTTAGCATAGTACATACTTTGAACATTGGTTGGCACTCAAAATATTAAGCAAATTTTCAAAGGTTTTCAAAAATGCCCGCAGAGCGGCGATGGGAGCAGAGCGATTCATTTATTTTCGTCATTTTCTATGTGTTAATATTTGCAAATGCGAGCAATAGCAAATGAAACTTACGAATTTGATAGATCTCATCAAAATGGATATACTTTTCGGCTCACATCCCCGATTATGTTTATTTATTCATAAATTCGGACCAATCGGGGAAAAAACAAATACTACAGCATATTTGAAAACCGATTAAAATGCGACCAAAGTGGTAACAGAAATCATTCTTTTTATCGGGATGTTAGCCCCTAAGTGGACGGCATAGTACATAAGTCCCAAATTCGACCCTAAGAGGGCTGATTCTGTTGCCTGAGTCACACAATGGCAGCGCCGAAGGCGCGAAATAGTCTAACTGTACCGGTAGGTCAATCTCACCTTAACCAGTCAGAAAACGTTTGTGCAAAAAATGTGACGTGCGCATATGTTCTGGTGTCGTCTGTAGTGTTGTTTGTGTGAAGTTGAAACTTAAAATCTAAATAATATTCGTAAAATTTGTACACAAAAAGAGACATCATCATAGAAAATCTTCTTCGCTCTTTTTCTCCTCGGTCGCATTTTAATCGGTTTTCAAGAACGCCCAATCTGCGGTGATGAATGCAATGCGATCCAATTTTTTTCCAATATTTTCATTTATAATGTTCGTAATTTTTAGGAATATCATTGAAATGTAATGGATTTGATAGAACACATCATAATGTATATAAATTTCGGTTAATACGATTCTTTATTTCCCCGTGAAACTCGGATCAATTTGTAAGCAAGCGGCACAAGCGGCACTTTTATAAACTCATTAAAATGCGCGGTGGGTTACAACAAATTTCCACGCCGACTCGAGGATCCTCTGTTGTAATATTCGTACTTGCTCCAATCAGGAGTCCCACCGATTTTCCAAATCACGTCCATTCCTGTGGTCTCCCCTCGTTAGAAAAGTTCGCGCGAGTGGGGTCAGTGGCAGTGCTATTAGTCGTTCCTCGGGGCAGGGCGGCGAAATGAAAGCATCCCTTCCCTCATAACTGTTTTTACTCCTGCCATTTTTGGCCGGCATATTGACCCACTTGTTACTCTCTTATTACTCGTCCAACGGGCCGGCAATAGTTGATGAGGGAAACGAATTAGAGAAAGGTAGCAACAGAATGCGATAATCGGCACAATCAGTACAGTGGTGTCTCGCGGCGGAATGCTGTGCCGGCACTGGTTAAGACATAAAAGTCAAATAACGCATTTATCAATTTTGGTGCCTCAAAATTTATAATACATACATTCGTAACCGAAACATTTTTTTGAAATACTGACTAAACAAAGGCATGCATTTAAAAATATGCAGACGTAACTTGTAATAATAAACACTCAAGAGTTATATTTCACTTGTAAAAAAAAACAAGGAGAGTACATTCCGGCACTCCTAATTTTGTCATGACACCAATGAGACATTACCCCGTACTTCTTAGGACAAAAGAGGGCTTAAAACTTTTTTTACGTTGGCTACCAAGACATAAACAGGCTGAGTGCTCAGAGTGGTCCCTATTGTTGCATGAGGTGGAACAATATTGTTAAATAATATTGTTCCACCTCTCTATAGCCTCCATATACACCGGATCCCCAGATATATGGTGAGAGATTCCTGATTTGAAGAGGAAAAATAACTTCCTTTCGACCAGTTTGGTTTCTTATGTAACACTACTTTGTAATAAATTC
The DNA here is from genome assembly GCF_921293095.1 of Ischnura elegans. Taxonomy (NCBI): domain Eukaryota; kingdom Metazoa; phylum Arthropoda; class Insecta; order Odonata; family Coenagrionidae; genus Ischnura; species Ischnura elegans. Next base: position 30,094,458 of record NC_060254.1, on the reverse strand, counting down.
TACTGTCTTAAAATTTTCACGTTAAATGCAGATAACTTTTGACGAGGATCTTATCTATAAAATATAAACATTTTTAGATTGCAGTCCAATTTTTAAGCGATAAATTAGTTGTAAAAATACTAAGGTCAAAATGGCATTTTTAATGCAAAAATTTTATTGATAATGACATGCACTTAGAATCTTGGACGAGCTTAAATGTTATCTTCCTCCTAAATCTGTATCTCCTTACCTTTCTGTCAAATCGGGCGGAATCGTGTAGATTTAACTTAAAATATGTTGATGCCCAAATGCCTTTGGGATTTTTGACTAATTATTCTATCCTTGTTATATATTTTCGACTGATTCCTTACTTCTGTAAGTTTGTTTCTTGCCTTGTTCTTCCCGATTCTTTCTTAATTTTCCTTTTTTCCATGTCTAGGTCGATGTCCCTGCTGCCTCACAATTATTATAAGTATTATCCTATGACTTCAGAGTTAAGTAATATCTTATGACCATGAATGGCAAGTGAAACGAAAATACGAGGTCTAGGTTTAATTTCGTTCCCTCAGGAAATTAAAATCACCAAGTAGTTTAGTTTTGACCCGTGACGCGGCGAAACTTCACTCCCGGGAACAAATCCCAATTAATCAGAACTCCGCGGCTCATAGCTAATTTTTGGATCCCAGAAGTTGAGTGGGGGATAAGAGGGATTAGTTTCGACCCATTACTTATGAAATACGTGTAGAAAGGTTTAAACATTGAGCTTAAAAATTTAATAGCCAGTTTGCGTTCACCGTTCTCCTATTAGTGGGAACAATATGAGTGCCTCATGCATCTAATGGCGGTAGGCCGAACCTCTACTTCATTCAACCATGCTTCGTACTCGGTCGAAACCAAACTGTACGAAGGTGAAGCGCGTGGTCCCTAGCTCTGGTGCGAAACATTATCTGCGTTTCGTTTTCTCCCAGAGTTTATTATTTGGAGGAAGCGACCCACAGCTGAGGTCATTTGCGCCATGAGGGAAGGGTACGTAAAGAAGGGTGGAGAAAAACCCGGCATTGGCATTAGCCTGCTCTTAACGAAAGGCGCCAAGGGGACCACGGCTTAACGTCCCATCTGACGGACGAAAAGTTGCGCTTGAAATGTCTTCCACACAACATTCAAGCAGGGATCGGGCAGTCTCTGAAAATTCTCTGCCACCGCGGGGATTTGAACCCGAGCCCACGAGGCGGGAAGCCAACACTCTAGCCACCACACCAACCCGATCCCCTCCCAGAGCTTTAGTTTAGTTTTGATCCGAAGTAGTTTTGACTCCGATTTCGTTTCGACCATGAATTAATCTCCCCGGGTTAAAATCCATTTCGTTTCGTTTCTGCATTTCTCTCTCGGGAACGTAACTATTGAAAATTTACTGGTTTTGACTTTCGCTTAGTTTCGATTACCATCCCTGATTATTACTCTACTTGAATAATATATTTTCTTTTTCATTACTCGCTGGTGAGAAGTTCGATATGTAAGAAAAGGTTAGTGGAGAGTTTGATCTGGAATTTACGTGCGGAAACGTGGACACTTAGGAAGGAGAACGAGAAAAGGCTGGAGGCTTTCGAGATGTGGGTGTGGCGAAGAATGGAGAGGGTGAAGTGGACGGAGAGGAGGAGGAACGATGAAGTGCTGGACATGGTGGGTGAGGAGAGGAAACCTACCTTAATCGGTAGAATACTTTGATAATAATAAAGGCAATAATGACTACCAAGAATTGGCAATAAAAATAAAAAGAATATAAAATAGGCTTTTATAGCTCCAATTGTCATCTCTGCTACCGGTATCATCCCAATAAATATATAAAATAGTTTCAAAACACTCAACCTTAATCCAAATACATTCATCAAATTGCAAAAGGCTGTAATAATTTCAACCTGCCATATCACGAGAAAATTTCTCAACGCAATAGAACATCAAAGAGTTACCTTGGTGAATACCCGTGCTCTTTACAATAAAACAGCTCAGTGAAAACTGAGGAAAAAAGGGAAAAATAATAATGATAATACTAAAAATAAAGAAATGGATTGGGTTAAGATCTTCTTGGCGTCGCCACCAGGATCAATCAATTGAACCGCAATAAGGTATCCAATTATTCCCTAACAAGGAAGTTGTAAAATTCTAAACTGAACATAAATCTTAGGAGATGGTTTTCATCCGTTATTCATCTCATAGGGACCCTATCAAAGAGATATGAGGGAGCAAAAGAACCATGTGAGGATAGAAAAGAACCTTAGATTAAATAATCGGTGGCATTGAATGAGAGTGGCCTTGAGCTTGAAAGAAATCGTAGTTTTGCCCGAGTGTCCTCGCACGGTGACGACTATGTTTAGACGAGAATCACTCAGAGAAGGGAAATAAAGATGAATTCGTATGCCAGTATGCCGTTTAGGGATAGGCTGATTGGACAACGTTACGGCGAAGTCGTCGAACTTGTAGTGAAATGAGTTATGTGTCAGAATGGAAGGATTGTGAAATGGCATTGACTGGCAAGGTCATTCATCGTTCGTGGATTTAGATTTTGCATCAGTTAAGGACACTAATCGGCAAGTATTTATTTATGTACTCTTCATAAAAAACTTATTAACTGAGTAACATATTATAAAGCAGACATCAATTATTTCTACAATTAGGAGTTTCTGGTAAATGGGGCGTAAGTGGTATTAAATCCTACCTAATGCAGTTAAAGGCACTACCTATTTGATTTGGTAAATACTTAAGGTTGATAAAAAATGGATGGTAACTTTTGATAATATTGAAACGTTATTGTAAAGGGTCTGTATATGTATTGTGTACATTATGCTTAACCTCATATTTGTTGAACATTTTGAATTGCTATTCAATTTACAGTCTCTAAGGTTTTTGAATTTTTTACACACAAAATTCATTCAATTTTTTTCTTTAGGCTATGATTATTTTTGGTTTTATGTTTTTTCACTTCCGCATTTTATAATTTTGAAGTTAGCCTAATTACGGGGCTATTGCCTTACACGCTACCTTACTTCCTTGAATGCATATAGTATATGTATGTGCATATGTATAGAAGAAAAAATATATTATATATTTAATATATGAATAATTTTAAAATTGGAGTTGAGAAGAACTTAGGATTGGGGTAAAGACCTCACAGGGCCCTTTCATGTCAAGTGCTCTGATTTCAGAAACTGACCCGCTCGACCAACGTCGATTTCGATGAAATTTGCAGTAAACGATGAAAAATGTTTCAATTGATGATTCGTAAAGTATTATGGGCACTTACATACAAGATTATAGCTTTTAATTCGTTAAAAGTAAAGTAATGCGTTTTTCCTATAGGTATACACCACGGGAGCAAGTTCTTAACCGATTAACTGGCACTATACTTGTTGGCACCAAAAAGAGCAGTTTAGCAGACTATATGGTCGAATATGGACTCATTTTGGTTGAAATAAGGATTATGATGACAAAGAGTCTGAGGAGGCCTAAATTCGCGACCAGAGATGGTAGTGAAGGGTTTATCGCCGGACGTGGAGTCGTGATAAGCTGTTGGTTTTAATAATTTTGGCCGCGTTAAAAATATATGCTATTCAAAATAATTCCAACATATGATGATACAGTTTTACTACAGTGACCTTTGTGCCAGTATATATAAACGTTTCAAATACTCCATCTTAGTTATTTATAGTTATCTATTAGATTATAGTTATGTAGTTATAGTTATAGTTATTTATATATTTATACTTATCTATAGTTATAGTTTTAGTTATAGTTAAATATATATATATATATATAGACTATAGTTATAGTTATTTATAGTTATCTGGCTGGTTGACTGTTTCCATCCTCGTTAGCACAAGATAGGAGTGCCTGCCCTTTAACAGAGAATCATCGTCACTGATCAACGATGCTTTGATAGGTTTGATGCAACTCTCCAAAATTTTCTCCTATCAGCTAACACGCCTGATAAGTATTTTTTCACACCCTTCATTATCTGTTACATATGTTTTATCCGACGTATTCTTTTTCCCTTCTTGTCATCCACTTTTTCCTCGTCTACTGCCTTCTTTATACTGAGAATACAGGCGAACATTAACGTTTTTAGGGTAGATAAGAGGCTTGTGAAGACAAGGTAAACGTTCTGAAGAGATCTTCATCTGCGACCGAGTGTGACTGAAGTTTCTTTTGTTCGCCGCGGAGTCTAATACTGTTTTGATGAACTCTTTATTTGAAATATTTGCTTTGTTAAAAACATTCATGTACATCTACTTACTGCACCGCGGGCAGCCTCGATAGACGTATGGCTGGGGGTGTAAAGGCACTAGGCGTTGGAAAAAAAGGAAACGCTTTAACGAAGCTCCACCTAGTTCTTATTAAGTCTTTTACTGTTCATTGGAAGAAGAAATTCCCATACCTATCCGATCATCAAAATATCTTTCTTAATTTATCGTTTCTGTCGAACATTCTACAGCGGCGTTCAAGTATGATGTTCTCCGAGTCGCTCTTAAAGATATCTATTCTCAATTACTCAAGCAATCTAAGCCTCCGAGTCTCCAGCGGCTCCCAGTCCAATTCCTTTGACATCTATGTAACGCTTTCTGTAGGCCCGTAACAGTTTTTGACGAATCGCGCATCTTTCCTTTGTATTTTATTAAGTGGAGCGATTTAGTCTTTCCGCACTGGATCATACATGTTCGGTGCATATTCAAGGTGTGGCCAAACAAGTGCAGAAAATCACCTCTCCTTTACTTTTTCATCCGAAAATCTTCGCTTTGCGAATCTTAGCTTCTTCAACATTTTATTGGGTAATGGAACAGCTCCTCGTCATGACCTTAGTGTCTGACCCTGTTAATATATAGATATTCTACCAGTTAAGTTAGGTTTACATGGAGCGTGATGGAATTCCTTTTGTTCAGTCCCCTCCCATCTTGGATGTCTCTCATCAGTTCACAATAAGGCCTGTTTCATTACATCTATATATTCTAGTCTCTTCCCCCCCCCCTCCCAGCCTACTAACCATTCATCCGCTCTAACACGTTTTTAACATCCTCTTCCCGCTCAGAACTCGCTCCATCTAAACCGTAAGTTAAAATCGTTAAAAATATCTCTTCTCCCTAACCTATTAACTTGCTGGCTGACTTGTTCCACCCTCCTTAGCACTAAATATAAGTGTCTGAGCAGCATATAGATTCTAATGTAAATATATTTTAGGCGCAAGGAAGCTTATTAAGACTAACTGTTCAGAATTGACCTAAATTTGTAACCCAAGGTACGAATGAAGCGTCTGTTTTTGACCTTGGAGTTTTAGTTATTATAAATTCTTTGTTTAAAAAAATTTAGCTTCGATAAAAATATTTCATTTCCGTGAGCTGTTAACTGGCTAAAAAGGACTAAAATTGATAATTCAAACATATTGTGAATGGGTTCTCGAGAAAACAACTTGAACGTTCTAAAGAAACCCAAAATTGCGACCAAGAGTGTGAGTGAAGAATCTATTGTTGGCCACGGAGGGATGATGACTATGTTCGCGATAAACGGTATGCAGTGCTGCAGGCCACGTCGCTTGACCTGTCTAAAAGCCATGATTCTCTGAAAATGGTTTGACTGACAGACAGCGGGTGGGCCGCAACTTGCAGTCCGGGGTTGGATGAATAGGTAACTGAGTTAGTGGGGTGAGTAATGGCTATGGCCAATGGGTGACCATCTTGCGGTGCACTTGAAATGAGAGAATTGGCGCCCATATCTCCCCCTGTTGCCCACTTTTGGGGCTCATATTGGAAGTGACCAGAGGCCGGATCGGGCCGTTCATGTTCGGGGATACCATTAAATATTCGTCGGTCTGAGGTCTTAGGAGGAAGTGAACTTCATCAACGGGTTCCTGGTGCTTCACCATCTGGGACAATCGAGGATTTCTACAAGTAGTGGATGACCGTCCCATAAGCCAGCAAAATGGAGCTCTCCAAAGTAAGTACTCATTTTGATGAAATTTAGTTACTCATTATTACTCATTTTATCACGTTTCAATGAACCCACTTCCTTGTTTGTTTGTCCTTCCGGGAAAAATCTTGTCAGTCAACTCATCCTATTAGCTATCGAATCAAAATTCTCGCAACAGATCAGAAACAGATGACCATGCTTTCTTACACTCTCTTTAGTTATTCAGGGGCAGTATGTGCTTCCATTTCCGACAGTTAATATTTCTATCAATCGCTCAGCCGCAAAATAAATTTTAACAATTTATCTCTTCGGCATCGAAGAAGATGCCTTTTGACGTAAAGAATATCATATCTGACTACGGATCAGTAGATTCCAGATTTGAATCATGGCAAGGTTGTTACTGTTTCCAAATATTTCTTAATGTTTCTTTAAAGTTGACTTTTGGCGTCTTTTATCGTTTTAGGCCCATCGCACTTTTTCACCCAGAAGTTTTCGGTAGTTAAAGTTAAAAAAAATATTATAATAGATTTAAAATTAATGCAAAAATTCTTTTTTTATTAAAATAAAACGAGGAAATATTACACAAAAATAGAAAAATAACTTAAAAACAAGACTACATGTTCATAACCAAAAACTTAATAAGCATCAATTTCAACCTCTTAAATCAAATTATTTCTCTGCAAATTTTTAATACAATGCTACAGCTACACTCTCAAATGCATGATGGTGAATTTATATCACTCCGTTGTAAAACGTTACCTTATATACGCCACGATTTTGGCTTTGATAATTAACTATTCCATCTGTAAAACTTAAACATTAGGTAGGTAATGGAAGGGTGGTTTTTTTCTTCTTTTTAGTTAGATTAAAAATTCGGGTTATTAAATCAATTTGTTAACTTTTTATTACTCATTTTTTCTTGCTTATATTAGAATTTTAGCTTGCAAGTCCCTCCTGGGAAAAAATTAAAAAAGCGGATCGGTTAAAACTTAAATAGCCAAGAAGATGGCGAGCGGGACGTACGTAGGGCAATAGCTTAGCAGGACAAATCGGTTGACCCGGGGGCAGCTCGCGAGCATCCAGCGCAGCGTTAGGGGGAGAACACTGCCGTGTTGTACGCTATAATATTTTAATCCTTGAAAACGGTTCCGTAAAAACGGAGTGAATTTTGGATATATTGTGGCGGGTTCTCATGAAAACAAGAGACCCAAATTTGTGACCGAGAGTAATAGGAATGAAGTATCCATAGATGCCGCGGAGGGACGAAGACTATGTCCATGATTAGCATTAAGTTTTGGTCATGTTACACGTTAAGTATTCGGGTGTAAATTTTATAATGAGCCCTATAAATTATGTTACTTTGCCTATTTGAGAAAAGTTATCCCATTACATTCTTGTGTTTTTGAGCTACCTCTAAATGTTAAAAAATCAACCTGAGTATTCTACTCCCCAAAGTATATTTTAAGACCTATAAATCATGAATATGGGTAAAATAAAAAAAGCCACATCCTAATTGACATGCATCACTAGCTTTGAGGATGCAAGGAAAGTCTAAATATCGGCCATTTAGTACTACTGGGCATATTATTCGTTAATATTAAATAATAAAATGACTAGGTAAATAACCTGCCAAACGAAAGGCGATTATTTTATTGCAATGAAGTCTGTCGTGATATTCATCATTCTCTGGAAAAATGAATTTTTAAGTCTCTCCATTATCGAATTTGGCGATACTAATCATGAACTTGCTGCTTTAAATTCTAACGTGGAAATAAAGTGTAAAATCGGAGGATTGAAAAATCTGATGGTTTGCCTTAAAAGACTTCATTTTCATTAGGGATTTTAGTAATTTTTATGTAGCTGAATCCAATAGATGAATCGTAAGACATAGAAATTCAAAAAGGTTTTTTTCGACGAAATACATCGTCAGAGCTACAATACAGTCAATTTATCAATGTAAGTGATATTTTTCTGAAGCTTTAAGAAACTCTGAAAATTTATGTAGTTGGAATAAAAAAGTTTTACCAATAGAAAAGTTGTTAGATATACTCTCGCCCTAATGAATGAGTGTAGATCTACCGACAACTAGGCATCCTTAGCAGAGTCTCTTCGGCACTACGAAGAATCCTGGATTGTAAACCAGGAAACCTCGGTCTTTACACTCCTCACTGAGGGTCTTGGTTTGGTTTCTTGTATGCATGAGTGGGTGTGTCCATGTGTTCATTAATGAGGTTGGCTGTTCCGTCTGAGAGGCTGGGCTTTTGTCCCTGCGGTGGAATTCTCACCCCCCCCCCCCTTCCCGCACACCAACGTAGTGATTAATTTTTGCAAGGTAGATGAGCATTGGGATACTTATTGCTAATCATTTTTTACTTACAATATTTACGATTAACCCATTATAACGCAATGTCACTTCTAAGCAACGTCAAAAGTGTATACATTTTCAGCTCTATTCAGGAAAGGTTTAAACTGCGTTGTTTATTGTGCTATACATTTTGATGGCGAAATATATAGCGGCCATAATAACAATAATGGTTGAGTAGAAAATTTTCACATTTCTAAAATTAGAAGTCTTGAAATTTAATTTCTCCAGCTCTGGATTAGAAAGAGTAATTATAGCCAGTAGCAAGGTCCTTAGAGTAAAGGTTACCTCATTCGCGACTCGGGCTCCCATTGGCTTGACGTCACTGATGACCCAGCTTCCAGCGCCATATCAAATTCTAGCCTCTCCGCGGGCGTAACTGCTCACCGCAGAGAGTTCTTGAAGTTACCCTCTATCGAACACTATAAGCCGAATTTTAAATTGAATGCCGATTTATGAAAATAATAATGTTAAGATTTAAAAAAAGATAAACTCGTGTACTCAGACGCTATAATGTCCTGATAAAATGGGAAGGTGTGCCAGTTAATTCCATGTCCATACTTCCTTTCTGTAACTCTCATAACACTGTTTTCTTTGCTACTTCCGCAATACAAATTAAACTTAGATTGAAATGGTTGGGAGGAAATACGAAAAAAAACGAATTGGTTGCTTCAAAAAATTAGTTCCGCCCCTTTTTAAATAGAAATTGTGCTCGTTTTCATTCCTCGCCGGGCTTTGAAAATATATAAGATAAAGAAAATTATGCAAGAGGACATTGAAATCATTTACTTCAATGGGAAGAAAAAATAAGCATATAGAATGAAAAGAGTAGCAAATTTACCGTTATTACCATTTTCAAATCATTCGTAATAGGAATTCAAAGTGATCATACGTTAACAATAAATCATACAGATGAAACGGAACTAACTTCAATATTATGCTGAGAGAAATAAGAATTGAACGGTAAAATAATTTCTATAAATGGAAAATTTCTTTTAAATATCATTCCACCAACAATTGCCGTTATCAAAACAGGACCATAGTTGCCCGCTTGAGTGGAGAACAGCCTTCGAATCAGAGGACTCTTCTCTATCTTAATTCTCACAGAAAGTTTCCACTGTAGCATTTGGTCAAAAAACCTAAAAGAAAAATGTTTCATGGCACCAAAAAGCACTGCAGGAAACAAATTCGATAGTTTTAAGTGACAATTGCTGAAACAAAAACTTACAATAATGCATATGAGCTATTTGGTCGATCATAAGTCTGTTGTAGAAATTTAACTCCACCGTCAAGTTTCATTTTGAAGAGGGTATAAATAATAGGACTCAAGAATTTATGTAAAAGGATTTACTGAACAATTTTTTAAATCTTTTTAGTGGCACTACCAAAGTTGCTCTTCCTTGTTACATTTTTTTCGTTCAAATATTTTATTCTTATGAAGACCCTCAACTTGGCATAACATTTAATAATTGCTTTGTCCAAGTTGGAGACACAGCACAGAACATCGGTAATTTGTCGAATTAGTCCTAATTAGAGGACAGAGTCTACTTCATTACAGTTTGCAGGTAAATAAAAACGCGAAAGAGTACATCAAAATATTATATGGTTCGACTCAAATCAACATTAATGAGCTGATAAAGGCTATTCTTAACCAATTTAGTAGTTCGAGAGAAAATATATTATAATTAAAATTAACGTAATTTTCTGTTTATGTGAACTAAGATTTAACACTTGATTCCTGATAAATATTTTTATACGCGCTAAAACTTTTCTGTCCTTTAATTCCCTAAATTAATAAACAATTTTGCACAACCGTGGCCTCGAAAATTTCTCGATAGCTCTCAAAGGCATACAGAAGGACTCAAATTTACAGACTTAGTACTAGAAATTTGTTTACCTAATATCTTACCATTGGCACGCGATGTTACTCATAGCATACGAGGTAAACGATGAATTTGCAAAATAGTCCCTGCATAAATGAGTGCGCAAAATATTAAGTTCAATTTGCCTTAAAAGAGAAGAATTCCTGATTTTCCAATGCAATGGGATTATCTAAGCTCTTGATTACCAAATCTTTAGCATATCCACTTAGTTTGTCTGACTGATTCACTTTCACCACTTTTTTCACATGTGTGGAGGGCGAGACACGGTCAATGAAATCGATTAGTTAATATATACAATAAAAAGATTTTTCAATTTAAGCACCCGCCTGTGATATGAGACATTCCGTCCACCTTTCTTCGTTACCGACAAGCTGTTGGAGCACGTTGCCATAGTACAACGGGAGCCCGGCATATTCGACGAGTAAAGGCGCTCTTCACCCTCAAAAAGTTCGTCTTATGAGTAGTGGATTACAAAGACGATTTCCAGTGAAATTGCAGGATATGTGTTCAGATTCGCGTTAAACACAAGGCGGCGCAAGGTCTTAGGAACTTATTCTCTCTCAATTTCTAGCGTACAAACAATGTAATGGCTGGGATCAGCTAGGATACAGGGTCGTCAGTGACACAGCGGGACTTCTGTTAGCGCATGCGCAGTTACGAATGAGGCAACCTGACAGTTTAAGAACCTTGAGCCAGTAGTACCAAATGGTCGATATTTACGGAGCTTTCCTTGCATCCTCAAAGTTTGTGATGATTTTCCATTAGTATGCGACTATTTATTTTTTCTCAGATCCTTGATTTCTGCGTATCAAAATATACTATGGGGAGTAGAATAATCAGGTCGATTTTTTAAACCGGCATTATGCGGCCGTTTGATTTATTCTTTCATTATTTAAATTTAACTTTTGCTATTATTTTTCGTTCCTTACTTCACGTACACTTCATGACATTGTACATAAACGCATAGCCTCTCAGATGCATAGGCCGGAATTCCACCTCCTCCACGTTTATTTAGATAGACTACGAGAAACGTGGAAATTGCGCTCCCAATGGTAGTCTTATGAGAGTGTACAATAGTTTAGCTTGTATATCTTGTCACACCCCTCATTTCACATGCCAATAGGGTGGTTTCCTATTATTTTTTTATTGCCTAAATTGAAAGATTATTACTCTTGGAGTACGTATTTCACGCTTTTAGATTTTTAAATGACGATATCTATTTTTCGCGATTAAAGGAAAAGTGAAAATTTTCAAGCGCGCGAGAACGCGACGGATAAGTATGAATGGTGGGTAAACCCCGTGCGACGTTGTTCTGGTTCCCGATGCAGCAAGTGAGGTGACCTTGGGGCGAGGCTTTGAGCGCTGATACGACGCAGGATGCTAGCAGGTAGCAGAGTACTCTGCTAGCTGGTAGCGATTGGCTTTTAAAAAGGATTATTAATACCTTATCAAAAGAAGGAAACTTTCCGACCGTAGCCAATTCTAATAGGTGATCATTAAAAAATGTTTCCCTGAGCTCTGTGCCTCATGCATGCATTGGTAATCTCAGACGATGTAAAACTCCTATCCCTTCGTATAGAAGCTAGGTCCCTGTGACGTCACGTGGAGTGGCATCGCATGGGCGCCAATCTGGCCTTTTTCAAATGAGGATAAAATTGACCATTGCCATTCGTCTAAACCGGTATTTCTAAAACCAAATAATTTGTTTATTATGAATGCACTTATGGTGGGTAACGAATCGCAATCAATGCCTTTCGTTTTCTTTGATGAAGGAAACTACCCTATTCAATGTTATTTTAAGTATTTACGCCCAGGGGAAAGCATTGGTGTTATATAATAGGGAAATTCAGGAAACACAATTATTACGACAAGGCAATTAAAAGTTTCGCCGCTTCCGACATTCTATCCTATTCCGACTCCGTATTCTTAAGGCAGAGTTCGAGAAAGAAACAATTGCACATATTCGCCCGGCTTATTTTGCGGGCCACTCCTCTTTCATTCAAAACATAAATGTATCATTGTATTATAGGGGAAAAAAGCCAAGCAAATGTCAAATTCAAATTATTCCGATTGACGTGTATCCTTGAACGACAAGCTAATACGTTGAATAAAAATTAATCCGAAGATTCGACGGTGATAGAGTGGAATTTTTCCATCTTAAAATAAATACTTTCCATTTTCCTTGATTACTAAATTTATTGCGATCTAGGTTTCAGTGTTACTACGTCATCTTCAAGGTTCATATACCTTTCAGATTATGTCCTAACATTGAATCCCAGGTCGTAATACATTTTATAATCGTGGAAATTCGCGTGTATTTATTTCAACATAAAAATTCCATAAAACACCTCATGAGCCGTCAGTTGTGATAAACTGATTGTTTTGATAAGTAGTATTTCGAAATTTACGGTAATAACCAAATATTATCAGCCCAAAAAAGCGTCGTATAAGAAAATTTCCATAGCATCTCCGTAACTAATTTTAAACTGATGACAATCAAAATTCGGGTTTTCCATCTGCTTACTACCCCGCAAACAGCGTTCGCCCTAGATATGATTCTCATGTACACATTGCATGGATATTTCTTTATAACTTATTCCTTCCTCGCTTTTAATAGCTTTGTAAATTCCAATTTAAAACTCTATTCCTTGCTCACAGCTGTGACCCGACCACACATGTATAGCCTTGCACTTAGTGTAGCCCTTCTTCCTTCCACGTCAGCATAGCCTCGGGCGTTGCGGGAATAGATCTCAGAGATAACACAACTGAGCTATGCTAATGGATTCCCGTCATATTGCGGTAAATAGTTCGGGAGCGGAATACCCGACTGGGCCAGTTTTGTTTCTATACCATTCTCGAAAACCATCAATGGTCCATAATTTTTGGAATTCTAACATATTATTGAATGTTTTTTGCTTAAAAATATTAAGCAAAACATTTGTCGGCAGGCATGGTTTACAATATAATATATGCCAAAGAGGAAGCTTAACAGCACTTCTCCGCAGTGGCGTAACTAGGATTATGCTTTGGGGGGGGGGGGGGGGTAATGTGGGGGCTCTGGGAAGGTGATGAGGGGGTTAGTTGGGGCCACCCTGAAGAAAACGGCGAGTTAATTTTTGCAAAATATCATGCTTTAAAATGCATTTTACATCATATTGGCACTTAAAATTTAACTCAAATCAGATGCAGTTATTACATATCAAATCCAGACAAGATTTGTAAATTTTTTTCTTTGACGCTCTGAATACATCCCCCCCATTGTTACGCCACTGCTTCCCCGGCTCTAACGTCTTTTCGAGCACTACAAAGGGTGTATCATCATCATCGCTGGTAAACAATCTATTGGATGAGTTGACGCAGTTTCCTACGCAATTACTCTTAGAGAGAACCATGTGACGCTTGCGTTATTCTTCTGTTTCGCATCCGTCATCAACTGTTTCTTGCAATCCTTTCGATGCCTTGTCATTCGAGGAGTTTCTTCGTCTCATCATCGTGTCTCATGATTTGGCTAATTGAATTGTTTTGTCTTCATCATCACTTCATCACTGGTCAACAATCCAAAGATAAGTTTGACGCAGCTCTCTACTTAATTCTCCGATCAGCTAATTTTATACATTTACGTATTTATTCTCTTTCACATACTTCTTTATCCGTTTCATATATTTTGTTCTAGGTCTTCCTTTTAAGTTCTTTCTATTCAATTTTCCCTCTAAGATTGTCTTCATCAGGCATTCATGTCTCAAGATATTGCCTATAAGGTTGTCTCGTGTTCTTGTCAAGGTTTTCATGAGGCTACTCTTCTTAGGACTTCTTCATAACTAACTCGGTCGGTCCATTTGATCCTCATCATATTCTTCTGTAGCCCCACATTTCGAAGTACTCAATCCTAGATTTCTCCGCGGCTATCATTACCCATGCCTCACCTACGTAGAAAAGCATACTCCTATTGTAATTTCTGATAAACTGTTTCCTTACTTCTATATTTAAATTCCCCGCTGTAAGTAGACCTTTATTTTGGTGTAATGCTCTCTTTGACAGGATTATCCTACTGTTAATTTCTTTCTTGCTTTCCCAGTCGCTACTTAACCTGCCTCTCAAATGACAGAATTCATCCACCTCTACCACTTTTTGTTTCCCTATTTTCATGTTAGTCTTGTCTTCTTCTCTTCTGCTCAATTCTAATTCCTCGTTTTTTTTTGGGGCTTATTTTTTGGCTGCAACCATTGCCCCAAAATCTTTTTCAGATCCATTTCTGTCTCCACTATGACAGTTATGTCATCGGCAAATTGCAGCATGCTTGTTTATATTTGTGATTATTTCCACTAAAATCATGTAGCGGAGTAAAAACGAATGAACGTTCAATGATTATTTTAATTCAGCGGTAAAAACTTCTGATCAAGAAAAAACCTTGAAGTATCCGTATCTTTCGTACCATTTTTATTAAAGATCCTTTTATACAAATTGCAACCAAGGTAACATAGTACGAGTTGGAATGAACTTAAATAAGAAGACATCCGGTTATCAATCGGTGTCTTTATATGGTTTATTTTATCAAATTCTGTCATGAAAATGTGATAAAACCATTCTGTTTATCAGTCAAAAAGTGAATTATATTGCTATTGGGTTGTTGTCCAAGTCTCGTTTTCTGTTTGCATTACGAATTTATTTCTGGATGCAGTATTTGCACAAATTCGGAAACAACGATGTACTTGTGGCGTAAAAACTTCATAATAAATATTTACCCCAGTATACATATTTTGAGCTCATTCACCAGTAACATTTTAAAAGCTGTGCTTTAGATTTTGCGGTGAAACGAACACTTACCATCTTCCACAGTGAGTTAGTGACGTAAGTAAACCTTACGTCCACCGATTTTATCGTAATGCAGCGATAGAATTGATTTTCTGACCACTGCTTATAGTTTATTTACTTTCTTTCTTTATTTATCCTCTTAATCTTTTGACGTAAAAATATTATGAAACTTCCATGTTCTCTATTTTTCGTCAAAATCAACAACAACCCACAGTTGTTTTTTTTCCAAGAAAACTTTTATACTCAAAGTTATTGAGGGTTTTCTATTTCATTTATAAAGTACGTACACATACGTCAATTGCTAGGAATAAAATTTGTTTATATTCGGTTGTACTAATTACGGTAGTTAGTGCCTTCAGCATGAAACATAAATTTTTGCAATCGTGTTATTTCACACCATTTGGAAAGCAATAAAATCCTACAAAACAAAATTAAAGCACGGCTCAAAAGGAAATTGCTTCATGGCAATTTCAAAAAGTATCGTAATAGCATAATAGGTTCTTAAAACGTTTCACCGTCACGCCTTTGTTATTGCCGTTGTTATGCTGTTGTCGACAAATATTAAAATTATCCTTGAAAGCAGGACGTGTGACGTCAGAGCTCGTGTTTGCTCCTTTGATATTGATTCGAAAACTGGCAACTTTAATACCTTATTCTCTTTACAGTGTGTAAGACGACAGTTTTAAGCCGGTATCGACTCACGTAGGACATAGAGTCATGCTTATAAATCGCTCATTGTCTAACTCTGACCGTTGCAAGTACTCCATCGTTTTATAAATAATACGAGCGAGTTCATCTTCGAACGGTATATCGTATAGGAGTGACTTCACTATTTAGCCTCTCAGAAATCGATAATATTTGGAAAAACGATTTGAATACTCACATATCTTTTCTGTTTTATCTGTGCCTAAAATTCCGAGTTTTTTTTAAATTTACTAATGCGTGAATGTCTAACGTATTGCATGGTGAGTGGCGATGGTCTTCAATGGCGGATCCAGAGAGGTATATACCCTTTATTATCTAATTTACACTAGACACAATTATATCTTTTATTGAATTTTCGGATATATTCAGGAGAGGAGAGCCCTAAAAACCCTAAAATGTACATAAATGCTACTAAAATGTGCATAAATGTTTTTTCAAAACTTAATTCTTTGGAAAATTAGTAATGAGACACCCTATAGTGTGGTCACCAGCCTCGAAATTCTCAACATTTTCGTAACTTCCCGGACCTCCACTATTGCTGATAGTTTTCCCTCCAGGCCTCCCACCTAGACCCCTCTTTATCCGCGAATGGTAGTATTTGAATTTTCTCGGAGCATGACCGATTAGTAAATTTATCTTTTTTATCTGGCATAATTTGACGCTGATTTTTTTTTTCGACTGTCAGATTGCTGGGCTCTTCGTCTTCGCCTCCGTCCTGCTCCAGTGCCAGATGTCTGCGCACGCGGTAGAACCCGAAGACGCCACCCACTACCTCAGGAACGAACCATCCCCGCCCCTCTTCCCGTCTCCCCTGGGGACGGTCCTCCATCGCCAAGAGTGGGCAAACTCCTTCCTTGACCACTGGAACAGGTGGTTCAGGAGGCAATGGCCGATGAGGGAATGGACGGATTCGGAAGCGGATGACACCGACGATGTCGATGACGACGAGGAGACCGTATTCCAGGAAGCAAAGAAGACCGATTCAGCCGAACAGCCTGCGGTAGTAGCAGACGGGGAAGATTCGTCCGATGAGGAACCAGACAATTCCGCACTCCAGAAGGAAAACCCATCGCCATCGGAAAGAAGCAGACCCATATCAACCAGGATACCAACAGGGACGCTTCCTATGGTATATCCTTATAGGCTTCCGACTAGACGACCGAACAGAAGGCCTCCTTTCGTCCGTATTCCTGGATATCCCATTTCGCTTGATAGACCAGGAACCATTTTTCCTCATAATACTCTCCCTTCCCGGTATCCAAATCGTCCACAAAAACGGCCATCTATCCTGACTATTCTGATACCTAGTAAAGTCAATCAGAATCGTGGACCGAATCCTGGAGAAAATTCAAATCCTGACGTGTTCATATACAGTGGTCTGGCTCCAGGGTCACACCTTAAGAGGCCCACGAGACCTTGGTATTTTCACGTAAAAACTTCTACGCCGCCGACTACCACTAGCACTACGACAGCACCACCTACGACTCCAAGTACTCCGATAACCACGCCCACTACGCCGTATTATAGCACAAGCACAACACCTGGTACGACTCCAAGTACTCCTATAACCACCCCAACTACCCCAGTAACCACCACGACTCCAGTAACAACGACTACACCTTATTACAGCACAAGCACAACACCTGGTACGACTCCAAGTACCCCCATTACCACCCCAACTACCCCAGTAACCACCACCTCAACTACTCCAGTAACAACGACTACACCTTATTACAGCACAAGCACAACACCTGGTACGACTCCAAGTACCCCTATAACCACCCCAACTACCCCAGTAACCACCACCTCAACTACTCCAGTAACTACGACTACACCTTATTACAGCACGACTACAACGCCTCGTACGACTTCCGTTACGACACCTGTGACCACACCCACAACCCCGAAGACTACCACAACACCAAGATCGACGACTACACCGTATTATAGCACGAGTACCACGCCTCGTACGACTTCCGTTACCACACCATCGACGACCCCTACGACGCCGAACACTCCAAGCACCCCTGGCACTTCAACAACTCATCATTATTACACTACTCCTGAAACTCCCAGAACGAGTACTCCATCAACTCCACGGACTACAACTACCACCACCTCCACTACACCAAGTACAACTACGTCTACACCCAGAACAACAACACATCATTATCATACTGCCAGTACTCCAAGTACTTCCACCACTCCCCCCAGTACCATGATAACAACTCCCATTACCACTAAACATCATTATTATACAACCACTCCTACTACCTCAACCACTACCCCTAGTACCACAACATCCACTCCCAGAACTACCTCGCATCATCGCTACACCACTACTCCGATAACTTCTACCACACCAACTACTACCACTTCATCAACACCCAGAACCACAACCCATCATTATTTCACCACCACTCCTCCGAATACTTCTACAACCCCGCCTAGTACCACTACATCCACTCCCAGAACTACGACGCATCATCGCTCTACCACTACTCCAATAACTTCTACCACACCAACTACTACCACTTCATCAACTCCCAGAACCACAACCCATCATTATTTCACCACAACTCCTCCGAATACATCTACCACCCCGCCTAGTACAACTACATCCACTCCCAGAACTACCACGCATCATCACTACACCACTACTCCAATAACTTCTTCCACACCAACTACTACCACTTCATCAACACCCAGAACCACAACCCATCATTATTACACCACTACTCCTCCGAATACATCTACCACCCCGCCTAGTTCCACTACATCCACTCCTAGAACTACGACGCATCACCGCTATACCACTACACCAATAACTTCTACCACACCAACTACTACCACTTCATCAACACCCAGAACCACAACCCATCATTATTACACCACAACTCCTCCGAATACATCTACCACCCCGCCTAGTACAACTACATCCACTCCTAGAACTACGACAAATCATTATTATACCACCACACCCCAAATAACTACACCTCGAACCACTCCTCGCCATTACACAACTCCTACAACTTCCCAAACAACTCCCAGAACCACTACGCATCATCATTATACCACCACACCTGGAATTTCAACTACTACCACTCCAGTTACTACATCTACTCCCCGAACCACTACTCCTACTCCTTACACAACCCCCACGACTTCTCAAACGACTCCGAAGACTCCCAGAACTACCACGCCTCATTACTATACCACCACCCCTGGAATATCGACCACTACCACCCCACGAACCACTACCCCCACTCGTTACACAACTCCTACAACTTCCCAAACGACGCCGAAAACTCCTACAACCACTACCCCTTCTACACCATATACAACTGTTTCCACTCCCAGAACAACCACTCCTGTTTACACTCCATCTACCACAACGCCTAATTATTACACTACCACTCCTCCTAGCAGTACTCCTTCAACTCCAAGGACAACTAGCACCCCTTTCACAACTACCTCAACTCCGAAGAGTACAACGCCGTACGTTTACAGCACTACACCGCATTATCCACCGACTGCCTATCCTCCCCACCACAGTCATGAGCACCCACTTTTGCTTGGTCGCCCCACTGTAAATGGAGCAAACCAGAACGTAGCCGTAAATCCCTTTTTACCTCCATTCTCAGCAGCTGGTCCTAATCCTCCATCACAGCCTGACCGATTTCCTGGAAACCAAAATTTAGGAGGTTATCAGGTTGAGGAACCAGTTGATGATATCAGCATTCCTCTGCCGTCTCTCGGTCAGACACTTCCTCATTATTCTTGGTTTGGTTCGCCCTCCCAATCTCCTCCGGATTATTCTCCCATACCATTCCCTAAGTCTGGATCTGACGACGATGCTTCACCTGCTGTTTCCAATGTTGCTCCTGATGGGGTTTCAGTTCAATCCACACCGGCAACTTCAGCGCTGAACTCTCCGAAAATAAGTTCTGAGCCCATTTTCACCTTATACGACTATGATGAAGAAGATGAGGGAAGTGATGAAATCACTGACTTGAAACCCATCGCGCTCAGTGATAGGAATTTCGATCTAGAAGAAATCAAGTCTGAGGCTTCAGCGGCTGAGGAGGGAGCAGCTATTTTAGGTATCGTTTCCGATAGCGGAGAGCTTATCCCATACAACGGGGAAGCCGGCCATCTTAATTATTTTCTCAGATCGCCAGTCATGAATTACCCTCCGGAGACTGTCAGTAGCCAGGCTGGCCTTGTTTACCCGTATTATTCAGCAAATCAAAGGTATTCTGACGATGCTAATCAGTACTACCGTGGATATTATCCATACGCTTACCCAATAGTCCGTTATTCTAGCGAATAAAAAAAAATGATGCCAATAATGTCAATTAATTGTAATTTCAACTTCCCAATTCAAGGTTTCGGATGTGATGTCCATCGTGTATGCGATGCAAGTGCTTTCATAATTCCATTGAATTTTGTGGTGTCAAATAACTCTTAAGTCTTAGCTGCATCTGAATTGTAGAGAAAAGAGGACGATTTTTTGAGACTTAGTTAAAGGTGTTACAAATGATTAATGGTTGGTTTTTGAATGCTTATAGAAACGCAGTTCCTTAGGAAATCTTTAGTTTTAAAAATTGAAAAAATGTATTTGTTCTGCTGGGATACGATTCAGCATCAATGTATTGAGCATAATTGATTAGAGTCTATTTGAGGACATGAATGACATTGTAGTGGTCGGCGCATGATAAACATTATTTTATGCGCAATCCGTACATATCGACGTACACGTGTACCGTTCGCTATTGACGTAGTAAATATTTTTTTTATGTCCATGGCTTTAAATGTGCAAAAATAGTGGAATGAATTCCGAGTGCCTAAAATATTTCATATTTTACCAACGACTACATTTATATGTTCTTGTGAGAAACTTTTTATACTTAATTGTATACGCTCAGACAATATTGTATATTTCCATTGTATTTTGAACTTAGTCTGACTAATCTGTTTATGGTTCCCTCTTTCATGCCCTTGAACGAATTTTGGTCATTTAAATTTTTCAGTTGTCTAACCAACCTCAAAGTAGATAACAGTATTATTATTTTCTGTGTTGTGTATTTCCATTTTCACGTGAAAAGTCGCTTATCACTCATGTTTTCTTGTATTTAATAATTTATTTTGTAAATCATTAATAATATGCCGTATGAATAAAGATAAATTATTTATTTATGTAAATGAAGGCATTATTTATTCAAATATGTCCCACCCCATATGGAAACCCATAGGAAGTATAGAGGTATATGAGGGTGTCTTAACTTACGTGTACACTGTCATGTTTGATGTTCTATAAATAGTGGTATTTAAATCTACAGTATCATCCAGCGTGTTCTTCTAGGAGTAATCACATTAGTTCATCATGCCTTATTTTATCATGGACTACAATTCTGCAAATCCTAATTTGTACTTTATTTTGCAATTCACTGTGCGTTCCGGCCTTGGAATCGCTCTTTATTTCTGACCTAATGTTTAATGAAATGGTACTGACCCTTGTACTAACCTTGTAAGTGGTACCCCATCGAATTATATCGATAAAAATGTGTACATGGTGATATTGGAGACGTCATCTGGGGCACATCATGTAAAAAAGGGCTGTTGTCAAGGGAATTCCTTTAGCTCATTTTTGCGAAGGTTCTAGGGTTGATGCGGTAGAACTGCTCCATCCAGTACTTTTCAGATTAAAAAATTCATACCTCAGTTACAACAGTATCAAAAGGCTCTAGAAAATGTACTTCGGGTAGTATTTAATGTTGACTGTCTAATACACTCATGAAGGGAACTAAATCGTAGCAGAAATAAAAGACAGTAAAACTTAGACCGTGACTTTGTGCCTTATTGTGCGTCCATGAAAAGTGAGGTTTCTTTCGCACTTCACACATGTTTTTGCCGAGAAAGCTATTGCCTCTTTTAAGGATCGAATCAGCTTTCTTTGCCCGTTAATCTTTTTTATTTATTCTTGTTTCCTACTCTTTGTTTATAGCATAGTTGAGACTTCATTGATGCCCGTGACATTTTGTCTTAGAATCCACATGGATGATGCAACGGTCACGACGGAGTCAAATCTTTACGTCAGTAGCATTATTTTTGTCCAGAATTTGATTTAGCATGTTTTCATGGAATTGCGTGGATGTTGATTAATTTTTCATTATAACTGAGGCATAGAGTTTAAGGGTGACGTTCTTTTATTCTCGTCCACCTTTTGATTAGGCTAAATCTTATGCGTAAGAAATCTTTTCGTGTTAGAAGGAACACTATCCAATTAGGAAATAGTCATACAATCAAGTTCTTTTTGACTTGTATTTGTTGCTAAAATTGCAGTCTAAAATTTATTTTGTAAGTAGCATCTTAAAGATGAAACTATCCCTATAATTTTAATGAAACCATTGATTTAGGAATTTTCGTAGAAATTATTCTCACTGACTGAGCGTATTCACGATGAAAATGTAATCGCTGCACTTATTTCTCGGTATGGATGACCAATTTTTAAGATGAATCATTTGTTTTCTTGAAGATGATTAAGCTGTAAACCAATTACTCCACATCATGGTATGGTATGGTATACAATAAGTTCTTCTGAACTAATGTCAGTTATAACGAAATCGATACGATAATATATTACAATCAATAGTAACCCCATTTGTGACAAGGGAAAGACGACCGTCTAACGCGTATTAGCTTAGGAAGGTTTAAATGGCGTGATGTTGGATTTCCTTTCTATTGTGATTGAAGCGGAAGAAGATAACGGTATTTATTCATATTGTAGAAACGGATGGTGTCAGCGTATTGGCAGAAAATTGTGATATGATCGTAGACGTGATCCCAATTCATTAATCATGGACAAGCGCTAAACCTTTAGCTGGTGATATATAAGCTTTCCAAGTGTTCTTTTCGTTCGTAGGTTTTCTGTACTCGAAGAACCGACAATTAGAGGCTCGATTTCCGGTTTATGTGGCCTTTTGTCCTGTTAGTTCTCTTTCTCAATTACCAAATGTCTACCGCTGGAACCTGCGATCACGAATTCTTATACTTTGATTGACGTCGCGGAATCAAATTAAACTTCCATTATATCCATCGCATTCTGCATAAAATATTTATACGATTCTATAAAAATCTAACGCAAAATTTCCATTTTCTAAAAATAGTACTGATCTGGGCTGAATTAGAATCGATTATCAGTCGCTTTCATCGGAAATGCTATCAGTTAACATTAAATGAAGAAAATGTAATGATAAGTAAAGGCCGTTTTTCACGGGGCACGTCATTGCTCAGCTTGGCACTGAAAACATGAAATTGCGAGAATGCAGGCTTGAAAATAGAGCAATGGCTATTTATCCGTCTCGCATCCACGCATTCTTGCACGTGTTCTAGCAATTCACCGCTTTAAACGACGCAATTTGGATTGCGCCTTCGTACAAATGTCAAATTGTTCAATGACTTGCCCCGAGTAAAACAGCCTAAAGACCAACGTAAATCAAGTTCACACAGCAATCTTTGCTATAATCTACGCTATCACGACATTGTTGCGCGGATTTATGCTGGTAGTCGTGACCGAGGTTTAGGCGTCTGACGGTATATCAGGTGCCTTCTTGAAGTCTTTTGAATTCTACCGACTGCAATAATATATTGCTATCCTCTCCTATGCCAATCTCAAGTTATGCTGTCTCTATTACTCTGATTTTTAAGAGGGTACATCAGTCCCGCTTGGTCGGCCGTATTTTTAAAAATTTGTTCATTTTATTTCAAAGATAGATTACCTCATACTGTAGTGTTAGTCATTTTCTAGTGGCCACGTAAATATAAAAAAATTGTGGACGAACAAAAAATAAAACAAGAGGAAACATGAATAAAATTCACAAAAAGAACGATAATCGGCAGGAACGAGCTAATTAGGTGACACATAGGAGAGGGAAAGTATTAATTAGGATTTCAATGGAAGTGCGACGGGGTCAATGTGTGGAGGGAGCGATTTCAGGGGATGAGTAACGCGAGAGAAAAAAACCAACGTTTAGTGAGAGAAAGTCTGAGAATTGGCATGTGGACAAGGGGATGACAACGGGGGCAGGGGGGGCCGAGTGGAACTTTGACATTGATAAAAGAGAGCAAAAATATAGGGTAAGCAATCGAATTTCCTTGGAGTTGAACCTGTAATATTCTGTTCCGTTTTTCGTGATTTTTACTAGTTTAAAATTCACGCTGTCATATTTAAATTTTCATTGTAAATTGAGTAAACCTTAATCATCAGTTTCATGTGACTCTAGGATTACATTTTACTCCCAAGTAAGCACTGCTGCGAATTTTAAATATTTTAACTACGGGAAAACTTTAACAAGGGTATATTTAACATGCCCTAAGAAGTGCAATTCTATAGCTCAACAATCAAATCAATATTTCGCGAGTTCATTTTGTGGAATCGTGACATGATATTGTCAAAAATAAAAATAAACTCTGGAATATAACAGTGTATTTTTGAATCTATCGCAATACCTTAAGATTTTAACGAGGAATACGCCTCGAAAGAGTTCAGTGAAGTGGGAGTGATACCTCTTCTTAACAGCCATTACTAGGCGTACTGATTCTTCAAGTGGGTACTCACCTTCGTTGCCTCCATCGGTGGGTACCTGGTGATATGCGGCGTGATTCATACTCCTTCCACCCTCGGCGTTTACAGGTTTACACCAGAATCAGTTGACTCGATCGATATAATATCCAGCAATTGGAGTTAGCCAAGGGGACAGGACAGAGCTGAGCGATTACCGCCCAAGATACTGGGGAACTGCTGGAACTCAAACACTGTGCGATGTTTCGCGTCTCGGGATTTTTTTTCGGGCCGCAGATAACACTATCTTGGCTACACATCCACATCCTTTGAATGAAATGCGTAACAGGGGACTCCTTCCTATTCATTTTCAAACCTCTCGAGCGGAGATGAGATCGTTTAGAGAGTTCTGAATTTGTTATTCCTTGCCCTACCTACTATGTGTTATCAATGTCCAGCTTGCACGAAACCTGAAATTGGTGGCAGGGGATGCTTGGATGATGCGCGGTTTGCCTTTAATGATATTTTATACCGTATTATTACGCCACGTAAAATAATTCGATTTTTGCTGCGGGCGTATTATTACGCTATGTCTTAATGAAAATCGTATTTTGCCATTTTTCAACCAAGTGGTAAACCCCTAAATCCAACCTCTAAATAAAAAATGAAAAAACAAAAACGAAATTAAATTTTTAATGATACGAAACACCTATTCCTCGCATCAAAGTTTCGTTGTTAACAAATAATTCAAATGTATTGAAATTGGCTAGCACTGGGGTTGGCTAGATCTACAGTACAAAGGTCAGCACGGTAAGTGTTAAATCAGGTAAATTCTTTTGTTTGCATAGTGCTAAAAGTTGAATTCATCGTTGGTCATTATCAGACACTATGGGATTTAACTTCTTATGTCGAAAAATGGAGTGCCAGATGGTAGGTACCCCTTGTACAGTGGTTTCATCAGCAGATGTATTTGGTAGTCACCTCAAAAGGTAAAATTTCCGGAGACCATCCCAGACTGAGCGCCAGTTGCGCGGAATTTCGTAAATTTAGGTTGGAGGGACAGCTCTTTTCTCTGACCCCCAACACACCTATCTATTTTGGGGGGATTTGAGGATTAATTTTTCTTCATCCATCTCTCGCTGTGATTAAAATTTGAAAGTTTACTCGTGCCGATAAATCAAGCCTAGCTATTTCAACGGATGAATTGCAGCTGTAAGGACTATGTCAGGTTCAATCGTTTTCTTGTCAATTTATACTATGTAAATAGAGTGTAGCCAGACTAGCGTAGAGCAAGCTATCCTTGCTTTGAATTATTGTCTCTCATTAATTGCGTAAAAGAAGTTAACGTATTCAAGGCAGTCGTGGCCGAGTGGTTAAGGCGTCTGACTAGAAATCAGATTCCCTCTGGGAGCGTAGGTTCGAATCCTACCGACTGCGAAGATTTTTTGTTGGTTATGATATTCTTACATTCTATATAGCAGCGCAATTGCTCTCTACATTCTGCAGGTAAAATTTAATTTTCTCCCTATATAAATAACCGACTTAGTGTTATCACATCCTATTAATTATTGATTCAGAGTCGTAATTTTTTAATTAAACTTGATATATTCATTATTATTAAAATTTATGTATGTACAACTGTCAAATGTTAATAGGACTTAGTTCACAACTTTCATATATAGCAGCATAGTTACTCTTTACATTCCGTTGGTAAAATCAAATTTACTCTTCCATGTATTTCCGCATTAGCATTAAATGATAAATCATTGTTTCTGAATCGCCATTTTTATATTACGCCAATCACTTTCATTATTATTCAAATTTGTGTGTGTACAATGTTCGAATGTTTGCAAAATATGAGCGAGTTATATCAGATAATCAATTTCTTTCTTTAGTCCACGTTGAGATTTTTATATCGGTTTTCTTCTGTTACTCTTGAGTAACTATTGTTAGTAATACCCAAATGACCACTCTCAACTTGAAATAGGTATACATTGACGATTATTCCATCTATTTTTCTGCATAAAGGATATTAAAATATCAACTAAAGAATTAACATTGTTCTAAGAATCTCAGGTTATCCATTAGTCTAGTATTGTAAACGGAACACAGGCAAAGAAATTAATGCGTCAAAAAAGCGAATGCGTGAAAGTAGCGGCTTTAAAAACATGACTCTATTTATACAAAAGATATATGCAGATATTCTAAATGCATACAACTTATGCAAAAATATATTATTAATGATAATTGCCCGTTACGTATAAAAAACTGATAAAATTAAATTATATGGCAAAATAAAAGGAGTCAACTGCAAAAAGGAGAATTCTCGTTATCCGTCCTTAACGCATGGATCAGGAAAAACGAAGATTCTCGTGATCCATACGCAAGGTGTTGAAAGTTGTGGCGACCTTCGACCTCTTTTGAATTCCGTATCGCCAGGTTGTTCTAGTTTCGCACTAATGGCGGTTACCTCATTCGCAGAATGACTTAAAACCGCCACTGTTTTATAAAGGCACTTCAAATTGATATTGCAGTGCATTTTCTCTTTGAAACGTAATTTCCATTGGTGAAATTTGGTTCATGCGTGTAATGCACGCGTAATTTTCGGATTGAGTTAACGTGTGTGATTCGTGCTGAATTGCTAGACTCCCTGTTTTTAACAAGGCTCATAATTTTGGATTGAAGCACAAGGAAAAAAATAATTTGGTGACTTTATAAAATGGTGTGAATCAAAATACTCTGGAATTATTAAATGTTAATATTGCGTTAAAAATTCCGAATATTGGTGTAGATTTTGCCTCCCAGTACTCAAAAGTATTTCATGGAAACAAAACGAGCACGCAGGGAGTTTATTTCTAGTCATACTTGTTAATTACTTCAGAAGTGCTATGCTGTATAAAAATTTGCATACCCATACTTGAATCCGTATAATTAGTGCATGCAATCGCACTTTACTTAAATATGAATTGGAGGTGGTGTACGGAATAAATTATATGAAGAAATATATTTATTTTCAGAATTTTTCACAATTTTTCACATTTTTCACAATTTCGAGTGCAATATGTTATAATAACTTACGGTTAGTATTCTATGATGGCGCCGTGTTGAAGGATTATTGGTGATAACTGGTTTTTGAATACGACATACATGAAAAGTCTTCGCCAGAGTTCTCACAATTTTATGTGACTTATACATCGGAACTGGATCTTAATGTATTAATTATCTGCGAATACCTATTTATTCCCCTAATCTCAGCATCTGCGTAATATTCTCATATCCAGAAAAATCGCCGCTGCCATTTATCGAATTTTACCAAATCTGATATAGTTTTCTATACCAACGTAAGCTATGAAGTAGGAGCAAATGACTAGATTATCACTTAATTCCCAAATGAATAATTACGTGTGACTTCCACAGGAGATGTTCTAGCCTTCACCACCACCTGATTTTCTTACTATCTTTCATGGTGGCATAGATATATAGGATTTCTGATACTACCGGTTCAGCCAAATTACTTCAAGGGTTTTTGTTTGCCTTCTTTTCGGTTTAAAGCGTATATTTAACTGCACATGGAGCGATAAGTGGTGCGTCAATTCTTCTTTCTTGTCAAATGAATGGCTTTATGACTATACATCTTCCATGTTTGGTAAGGAATCACAACAAAAAGCTCTTTAGTGATCAATTAGGCAGTGGATGTGACAGCCGCATTGTTAAGGTAATAAGTGGAGAATGCCGCGTATGGGTACCGCATATACGCCTCATGATAATGAAGCAATACCTCAAAATGTCAGATTTGATATTTTCTTTTCAGAATAGTGTTTTTTCTATCATGTAGTGGGTAGGCATCTCATCACATTATTTTAACTATAACATCTAGTTAGATAACCGAAAGAATATCAATTTTTTTAGGAAATTCCAGTTAATAGTGGTCAAAATGAGTCATTGCGGATGGTCCCAAGAAGTATGTATTCAAATTCAATTAAGATTTTTCGAACAATTTATTGTGGCAATTATATTTTGGGATAGCGAGCAGCAATTCGTAAAACTTCTATATGATTCCGTGTCCCCTATGGAGCCTTTTGTGTAAACTAATGCTGTCTAAGTGTACCTTCCAGAATTTATGGAAATCTCATTCAGGATCACTTACGCAACTATTAGTGATCCAAATACCTAAGCTACCAGTCGACTTGCCAAAATGATGTAATGCCTGAAAAATAATCATACATCGAATGGCCATTGGAGTCACTCATTATTATTGTCAAAAATTAAGAAACAAATTTAATAATGAAGTATCCTGGATAATTCTACTCGTCCCAGTCTTTCTTGAATTCTATCTTCCGGCAATTTCTATGAACTTTATAGCCTTACTTCTCGCTGTAGAAAATAATATCAATTTTCCTTTCTCATAGGAAAGTTGAGGACTACGGACCATCAACAAAAATGGAGGATTTGTAGTTGAAAGATTAAACATATTCTGGGAATGAATGAAAGGGATTTGAGATGTGACTGAGATGGAGGTGATGTGAAGGATGATGGTGAACGATTGAGCTATGAAAATGTTCTGGGTGTATTTGTGGATTCAAAGGTTGATTGATGAGAGTTACTTGGCAGTTTTACTCATCGCTCAACCATTGATTTTTTTCTCCAGATTTACCATCCTCGAGAAAACGGAATAACTCCATGGGTGTTTTCATTGAAGTTACGGTTCAATAATGGGGTCTTTCACTCAGATCCAATGTCGTATTACCAAGTAGGAAAAAATAATAAAAAAACTGTGGATGAAAGGGAAAGATCACTCGAGAACAAAAAATGAAGAATCATCACCGTCTAGATATTCTCTTTTAAGTGTAAATTTAACTATAAAAAAGACTTATTAGCATCCTACTTTTCGTGAGTTGGTGACGTCATTAGATATCCGGTTCAAACACTCTGTCACGAAAAATTCGTTCATGGCTCGTTGAGGGAAGGTATCGCTATTAGGAGTGTGTAAAACAACGAACAAAGAATTTGAAATTTTTGAGTGTGCTTCTGAGAGGCTGAGAAGTTGTGACCCCTTCGGAAGGAGCGCGTTACGTCATCAACTTAACATTAACACAACTTTTCTCCACGTGTATTCAATAAGTAGGTGATGGATAGAAAATCGGAAAATACGGGTCTCTTTAATCATCTACCATATTCGAATTTTTAAATAAAAGGTTAATAAGCCTATAATTGCATGTTGTTACCAAACGTAGATGTTCGCTTTGCTGCATTACCTAACTAACAAGCTGATTCTTAGGGGCTTCCCGCTCAGTTAAAACGATTTTTTCGCATCGAATTTTTTTCTTAGGTGTTTTTATTCGTTTAATTACTTTGAGGAGGTAGACCTTGGGTACAAAATTTCGGCCGTTGGAAGAAATTTGATGCTGAGGTATATCTGATGCTATATGCCTTTGTTATTAAGCCAAATTACCCTCTTTTAATGGAATAAATAAGTACCGACACCCTTCGTTTCATTTTGCTTTGGTCACCAAATTTAATTACGCTTAGTGCCGTGTGGGCTCTGAAAGTTCATTTTAAATAGTACAAAGCACCTTGATCAAATTTCTTGCTTTATTAATAAAATTGAAATGATTAGGTTTTGACATATAATACTGTCATCAAGCCTGAAAAATGACTTTCAATGCCAAATCTTCTTAACTTAAATTTCATTTGAATGTAAATTTTAAGAATCTAAATTGAGTATTGCGTAGAATGTGACTGAATTATTTCACATTTTTTCCTTTAACGTGCATTAAAGACCAACGCCTGGGAATCGGTAGTTAGTTTTAATAAGTAAGAATAGACTTTACAGCGGCTATATGACTTGTTTAAAATGACACTAAGATATTTTCCAAACCTTATTTACTGAAAATGAGCGTTAAATTACGATTAGCTTATTAACCCATTATTCCCCAGACTGTATGAAGGGCTTTTAACTTCGGTTGTTTCGCATTTCCCGATTTATATTGGCGTAATTAAGTTGCATTTTTGGAATAAAAATATTTTCATCATATCATATTATTTTCATAATGCTGCGTATACGCAACGCTGGGAAAACTCCGGTTAAATAAATAAAAAAAAAGTAATTTTAAAAGTTAGGTTACATCCTTTATTTTTATCTTGATTTGTACACTCGACATCTTCGCCGGGAGTTATCGGTATTCCTTCGGAGGATATTCCCGATTCTGCCTTTCAACGGACATGCTGGGGTATGTCATTTTTCCTGGGTGTTTCGTATGTGCGCATTGATTTTTATGCCAAACGCCATCAGTCATAAGAATACAATTATATTAATGAAAATGATGGTGAAAATGACAAAATTAGAACCAGAGATTCTTTAAAAAAGTCAGTAAATCGAGGAAAAAATTATTCTGAAGTAGAAAATATTTCTGAGAATTAGGATTCAATAATGTTGCGTTTACGCAACGCTGGGGATTAATGGGTTAACCCTGGATAAAACCCTTCAATTTCCACCCTTTTTACCTCCTCCGGTTTTTCCAAGCAACACCTCTCCACTCTCCCCTCCCCCCCCCCCCCACGCTTTCCACTTCTACCCATTCCAGCCACCTCCTTGAGGATTTTCCATCCCATTTCTTCTCTCTCTCCCCTCAGTTCTCCCACTCCCGCCTCCTAAATATGTATAAATTAACTGCACTTACCACCATTGGTACCTTGAAAATGATGTAGTAATATCGAAACTCGGGTCGGATTAAATTTATTTTTGTGGAAAGTTGCAAATCATCTTTCATTACGATTAGCTTGATTTATCAGCTGTTTTTCATGGCCTATTATAGGCTAGCTTACGATACAAGTTTACAATCGTGGGTTAATAATATATATATATAATATAAGCTGGTTGAAATCGATCGTCAAATTTTAATTAATTAATAATGATCGCAACTACCATACCCATCTCCGTATTACTGAGTCATATGTCGATGATCTAGTGTAAACGGAAGTACTTACATGCTTCCCTAGTGTCAATAATTTCAGTCATTGCGGTAATGGAAGTGCAGAATATAGCTATGTCAATGTAACTATAGTGTATGCGGTGTTATTTATTACTGACTGCGGAGACGATCGGCAACTTAGGGCTTTTGCGCCATGAGGGATGGGTATGGAAGGAAGGGTGGAGAGATACTCGGCGTCGGAATTAGCCTACTCCAAACGAAAGGCGCCATGGGGACCACGCCTTAACGTCCCATCCGACGGACGAAGCTCTATACTTGAAGCGCCCAAGTCACTCAAGCAAGAAACGGGCATCCCTTAAAAAAATCTCTGCCACCGCCGGGATTTGAACCCGGTGCGACTGGATGGGAAGCCAACACTTCTAGCCACCACATCAACCCGATCCTCATCGCATTCCTTCACAGCCCTGATGTCGGTGTATGAAGGTAGCGAAACGCTGGAAAAAATTTGCATTCAAAATTATTTACGGTAGTTAGGGCGCTTCGTTAAAAGTAATAAATATTTTATGAAACTTTGGTCAATTTTTCTTTGAAAGACGCAATTTCAATAATCCAAAGAAAAAATGGATTTCGATTGTCCGTTTTTGAGATATTTGACGATAAATTTAGGATAATTTAACATAGGCTCTTATGAATAATTACAGATTTTTCGAGCTTGCAAAGCTGTTTGTAAAAAGACGTTGTTGAGAAGTCATTCATTAGAAGCAAAATATTTTGACGAATCTAAATATGTACGGGAAATTATTAGTTAATTATGAAATAAAACAGATATTTGTAAAAGAAACTACCTGAAACTGTCAAGATGGCCCTCGACATCTCTGGTATCAACATTGCAAAACGAAAACCACTAAACCGACTTCGGCTAAATTACGGAAATATATTTAGTTTCCCGGCTATTACGTATATTTCATATATCTTTTTTATAAATAAATATATTTATTTAGGATTTACCACTTAGACTGTAAATATTTAGTCAAGGTGTGTCGTCAACAGTTCAGTGTGCAAAGGTGCGATGCAGTGTTGAAACTTATCAAGTTGACTGCTATAAATACCTTTTAAAATGTAATTTTTGACGTTTGAATTTTGCAGAGGTGCAACATTTGACTCGCATGTCATTCCTAATAATGTTTTCTTTTGTTTAATTTTATTGCGACTCCTTTGAGTAAATAAAAGGTAGCTCGAGTATATCATTTGACTTCAGCCGATGCCGTTCTAACTATCTTAAGACCTATACTCCAAGATGCTGGATCAACATTAACCAGTACAGGCAACCCGCATATCACCCTAGCTCTCCAAGAGGCAAAGTTCTGGCTCCGTGCCTGCCGACCTGAGGTAAAGTATGGAGGCCATAGCTCCCTCACTCTTCGAGAAAGCCTCCATTGACTCGTGAATGGCTCTTCTGTGCGCTTCGAACTCGGACAAACATCTCATCGACGCGTTCGAAATCCCTCCCTGAGCGAAAATTCCTCCGTTTCGCTGGAGAAATAAACCTCGCGTAGACTATGTTTGCCTGCGGCGGGAAACGCGCATCGAATTTGCCACCGCAGAGAAAATCCTGCGTCGGGTATAATGGGGTCGGCATGCCGATATGAGGTCGAGGCCAGGCGGAAAGGGGAGGGTGGGACCTTCAACTGTTTCCGTTGGAATCACAAAGTATTTTTGGACTCGCGATATTCAGCGAAATTTTGCGGCGCTTGTGCTATATACGTTTCCTGAATGAATCGTGAAGGTTCTCCCGGAATTCTGCGTGATTGTCATTTTCGTGATAACTGTAAATGTATCATTCTTATTTTGTGCACCATATGTCAGCATTATGAATGATGGCCGTATGGATCCACGAGTTTATGATTCATATTGTGGCTATAAGAGGCTGTGTTGAGCTCATATTTCTCATTTATGGCTACCAGATGCTGCTCAAAAATTCTAATATCCATTACATCTGTTTCCATTACTTCAGGAAATTTAAACGTAAGCGTAAAGAAACGATTTCCAGAACTTATATCGATACCTCCACTGCAAAAACGATCAACAATCGCCCGCCGAATCAAATCCGCTCATCTAGTAGCCCAAAAATACGAATACGCTCAGCTGGCAGTTCCGGAGCATAAACGCTCATCTCCTATTCTCCAAGCTTGGGGGTGAGCGTTTATGCTCCGGACCCTGTCAGCTGAGCGAATACGTATTGTTGGGCTACTAGATGAGCTCATTTGAATCGGTGGGCGATTTTTGAGCGTTTTTTCAGTGAAGGTATCGATATTTGTAGTATGCTTTCCTATGGAAGCGAGGCACGGAAAATGACAACAACGGAAGAATTAAGGGTAGAGGTCTTAGAAATATGGTAGGTACTACAGAATGATGTGGATCAAATGAATAGACCGAGTTAGCAATGAGGAAGTCCTAAAAAGAGTAGGAGAGGAGAGAAGGTTCATGAAAACCTTGATAAGAAGACGGAATAACCTCATTGGCCACATCTTGAGACATAATGGCCTGATGATGACAACCTTCGAGGGACATGTAGATAGCAAGAATGGAAGAGGAAGACCTCGAATGAAATATATGGAGCATGTAAAGAAGGGTGTGAAAGAGAAGAAATACGTAAGTGTGAAAAGATTAGCTAACACGATAATTGAGTGGAGAGCAGCGTCAAACCAATCTTTGGATTTTTGACCGGTGGTGATGACTGGTTTCCATTTCATGGTTATTCGTACAGTCTACACCGAAAGAGAGCTCTTAAATGAAGACGGATATAACAAGAATGCTAGCATCTAAGAGGTGATTCGGGAATTTAGGGGGCCTTCCTGTCTTAATGCGTCAGATATGATGCCATGTTTCAGTCGTGACCTGATGATTGCCGAGTTTAAGAAAAATAATTCTTAATGTCATAATATTGGTCACTTACAATTAGTCACTTATATTGGTCACTTATAACCGCAGATGGTATTAAAAATTTAAGAATGTTTTCTTGAGAATACTATTCTAGTGAGGCCCCCCCTTAAATTAAGTAAATAATCTGGACACCGCTTGAAGAGGGATCTTTTCTTAAATTGAAGGTGTGCCTCTCCATTTGAGAAAATCCTATTATCATAGAAAAATTGCTGTCTTCCGCTTTATTGCAATCAGTGAAAAACCATCCGAAGTGACCATCCTGTCGCCGACATGCAGCTATGCTCTCTTGTTTCGCTGTTTTCTGAGTCCACAGGGTCCTAATTGTCCAAAAACGCTCCTTAATTACGCAAGTCTCTTCATCTACTGCATGCTGAATGGTTAATTATGCTGAATGAAGCGTTGAGATTTTTTAAATCCCTGCAAATATGAAAGTTGAGACCAATGCGTGTTCATTATGGTTGCGTTTCCCGGAAATTGAATTTAATAGTCTAAACATTAATGAGGGCACACATGACGATTTTTCTTTTAAACTTGGGAAATATGTAGATTTAAAACTAGAATATAAATTTTAAAATTAGTAAAGTAGTTAAATTTGCCACAGAGTAGGTACCAACTTTAATGATCCGACCATGCGTAACCAATCCTGAGAGCTAATCTAACGGCGCTGAGCTTCCTTGTTATATGTAAATGATATTTGGGCAAAATCTGATATCATGTTTTTCCTAGCGCTGAAGTCACAGCAAAGATAATACAGAGGTTGGTTAATGGCAGATACAAAGGAAGTCAAAATACTGGGAGAAACTGTACTCTTCGACTCAATCCGCCGGAAATATTGTTAATAAAAAATATAACCATTAACTGATATGATTGCTGTATGGCTCAAGTTTGTTTTTAATACGTACGTAATTATCCCGTGAAAGGAGTTCTTTTTGAACGATATTTTCGAAAATCTGGAAATCGTCATTAGATAAAATAATATTTTAGTTTAGCTGTTAAGAGGCTTGAGTGATAATGCCCTGAGGCAGGAAAACACGAAACCCTATTAACCCTATCTAACCCAGAGCCGTTTCTGGGAGAAATTAAATTTCAGCACTTGTAATTTTAAAAATGTTAAAAAATTCTGCTCATTCTTAATGATTGTGTTAGCCACATATTCCGCCGTTAAACTACCAACCTATACTTTGGGGGTGAATTTCAGTTGATCGAATTATATACCATCGGAGTGAAAGATACCATTGGACAATATTTGAGCACATTGAGTTTTTTAAATAATTTTTTGCCGGCCAATGTAATTTATTTAAACTGCTATGAAAGATAGAAAAGATATTACGCAAAACATCATCCGTAGAGACATAAATTTGAAATTTGTGTTTACAAATCTGCCTGTAGTCTGCTGAGCACCTGACAGCTCTAAAAATGAAGGGGTTCTCTCCGGGGTAAACTCTCCACCTGAATTTCTATTTGTTTGAGTAAGCAAATAATGAGAGTGCATGCACAAGAAAACGATTCATCATATGCTACGATGGAGCATATTTCTTTTCGGAAACAAGCCATGACGTTGACAGCAACAGAAAGAGAGAATATTAACAGCGCGATTTCAGTGGTTTAGGTTTATGTTGAGACACAAGTGCCTCACTGCTAAAGTATTAAATGATAAATATTTCGTAACCAACAGGCCACCCGGCGTAACTGAGGAAGGATAGTAGACACCCAGAGAAGTGGGTAACATGGAATTCATTCACATGGTATGATTTTTTGGTAAAGAAACAAAGCTGGTATGATAATGGTATACATATATGTAACAGCAAACAATGAACCGCGTATAGGATCAGCCTACACCCCGCTCCACAACATCTACATCTACATACTACCCCACAAGCCGCCTAAAAGGCATGTGGCAGGGGGTGTTAGGACACCAGCCGTTCTGACATAAAAAGGAAGTGCTCCAACGAAATTACGACTAGCATTTATTTAAGTTCTTTATGGTTCGAAGGAAAAACGAATTCCCATATCTATCCGTTCGGCAAAACATCTCCCTTAATTTATCGCTTCTGTCGGACCTGGAAATGTGGTCGGGCTCTGGTATTATGTTCTCCGTGTCGCTCTTAAAGATATCCATTCTCAATTGTTCAAGGAATCTAAGCCTAACGCGCAGCCTACGAGTCTCCAGCGGCTCCTAGCCTAATTCGCATAGCATGTGGGTAACGCTGTCTGTACGCCCGTAGCAGTTTTTGACGAACCCCACAACTTTCCATTGTATTTTTTTCAGTTAAGGAATATATCGTTATGTGTGCGTAGACCATAAACGTCGTGTGAACGCATACCCCAGCAAAAAGGCTTGCACCATGTAGTTTACTTCAAGTAATTAAAACTCAAGCACAGAATCCTTTGCGTTATGTTTTCCCTAAGATCTTGTCAAGAGATGTGCCTACCCGCTAGGATGTCAAACCACATAAATTGTATGACGCGACGTAACAAACAGTAATGAGAAAACGACCCAAGGACGCGTTGGACACAACCAGAAGTAACACTACGGACTTAAGGACCATGAAATGCATCTACGTACCAACTGTGGTTGCAATCCGAGCATCCGTATGGAACTGCATATCGGACAGACAAACAGACCTCCTCTCATAAATATTCTTCTTGGTATTCCTCGATGAGGTATTACCACTAATATAATCCAGGCAGTATAATGTACAATAAAAACACAGTAAAAAGAACTCTAACGACTAAATTTTTGGTGGAACTACCACCTTCCTCGGAGTTAGGAACTCCTATATCGATAGCTAAGTTCTAACACCACGTAGGTACCAATCTCAAAAATAGCAACTTTTCAGGAGAGCAAAAAAAAAAGATTTAATTTTTTAGTTACATATAATTTTAATTGAAATTTATAACCAAAAATACATAAAACTGAAAAAGAAGCATGCATTTGAAAACAAAGAGTTGTTTTTGCTTTAATTTTCTTTCTTATTGACAGTATTAGCGGTATTAACTCA
Source organism: Ischnura elegans (assembly GCF_921293095.1). Classification (NCBI taxonomy): domain Eukaryota; kingdom Metazoa; phylum Arthropoda; class Insecta; order Odonata; family Coenagrionidae; genus Ischnura; species Ischnura elegans. The sequence goes on along the minus strand of NC_060254.1, from coordinate 30,057,325 downwards.
TACCGGCCTAATTCTGAGATACGTGTTGTCATAACTTAGCCATCGATATGTATATGGGATCGAAGGTGACGTCCCCCTCTTAAGCATAGTACATACCGCTGGCCAAGATATCCAGTAAATCTTCTGCGATCCTTCTCCCATTGTTGTACCACCTATGCGACGGCATGTCAGTGTTATCTCCCCGCGAGGTGGACCTTCTCAAGACGAGAGAGTTATTAAGACTAAAGCTTTCTTTTCTTTCTCTCTCACCCTCTCAGAATGCTGTTCAAGTATCAGACTGCGAATCAGTCGAGTCTTAAGTAAATCAAACATCGGCCTTTGTCCTTTCCTTGTGCCTCGGGCTTCTGAATGATGCCAATCGTATCAGACTTTCGTCAGAAGTTTGTTGTTGACGCGAAAAGCGAGGATACTAGAGGGTAGTATGTATGTACACGACAATGCTATATGTTTATTTCTTCACCCTTCTCTCAAAGATTCAAACGACCTTTGCCGGTTCTTCCCCCGAATACTATACCAATATGCATTATCGAAAGGGACAGTTGTTGTACCAATGGTGATTGTGATGTCTGTTTATTCTATTCTATACGTATAAAAAACGGATTCGTTAGTGCGTCCGAAATCAACAGATTGCGACAACGGTTCACCGTTTATCATGAAAGTTGGCAAATTCAAGATTTTTTCAAAAAGAATGTTTTCAAGAAGGTTACGTTACATCAATTCTAAACCTGTTTTTATCGGCCCCGAAAGACCCCACCTAGTCGTCCCTATGTTAAAAATTGGGTCCAAAGGAGCCGGCTTCATTTTTTGCTCTATAATGGTACTCTAACTCTAAATTTATGCCTTGCATACCTTTGATGGGTGGCTGAATCAATTAAATTTCTGACTATTTCAATCAATTTTTTATGCTTCATTTTTCTAAAAAGTGTTATTGATTTTATTTTATGATACTTGTGCATTTTTTTCTGGAAATATAAAGAATAGCAGATTTCATTTTTTACTAGCATTAACTTTTATCCTTGGATGATAGTTATGTAATTAACTGCTTTAGAGGAAATGTGGTCTTTTCCAATGCGGAAAGGCGAATTTTTGGCATTTGCCATTATATTATAACTTTCAACTTTAATAAACTTAAGTATACAACTCCTGGATAGCGAGTGAATCTTTTTACATCGTGTATATACACAAGGGCGTACCCAGGATCATAACTAGGGGGGAGCAAGCCAAGTTGTGACATTAGTTTATGAGATTATTTCCTTGAAAAAATTGTTTTATTTTGTTAAATATCTTATACTAATACATATCATATTTCGTCAGTTTAAAGAATTTTTTTTAATACTTTCGTTTCAATTCAGTACTGATTTTTCTTCAAGGCTTTTGCGATTTTTGCTTCTGGGGGGGCATCTGCCACCCCCCCTGCCCCTCGCTGGGTACGTCCATGGGTATATACAAATGGATATTGGGTATTTTATGTCTTCGCGGGCACATGCCGCCTGGAACGTGGAAATTGTGCAACTCTGCAAGGATTATATGCTACTAGCTCAAGAGAATCACCTGGTAGACCCTCACTTCGATGAATTCTAAAAAAGCGGCTGAGCATAACAGCCCAGCTCCACCTTATTTTATGACGTCGCACAAAACCGCAATAAATTATGATTGAAGGTCGATGTATTGATTCGCGATGTTGTAAAAATATTTTATTCTTAAGGAGCTCATCCCAAGACTCTGGGAATTGAACAGAGTAGTTATTATCGAATGCTAAAAAATATAAAAATGAAGGCGCGTGTTTATAAACGAGCATTGGTGAGCAGAACATTGCGAGAATAATTAGGTTTTTCATAGATAATTCGAAAGAATCAGCAACTGGCATGATCTCCCCCATAGCCTCGCTCTCTGGTAGTGCTACATTCTTAAGTTTCAATCCAGCTTTCTTATAAAATTTCCTTACCTAGTCGGGGAAGAAGAAATCTCCAAAGTTCGTTAAAGTGAACTTCTCTCCATGTTTTATCCCATAATCTCTCTCGAAAATCAAACTTCCACATGCTTGAAAACATATGCTTAAACCACGTAATTTTAACACGTAAGCAATAAATAGGTATACATAAATAAATTGTAGGAACAAGATAGTGCCGTTTTTGCAGCCGTTTCGTTCGTTTGGCCTGTAGAGAATAATTCGCAGAGTTTATTGACAAGTGGAGCAACAACGAGTGTCATCATTAGCTTACTATAAATCAAAGTTAGCATCAAGAGTCAATCAAATAACTGAGACAGGAAAGTGAGTAAGGGTTCAGGCAATTTCTGATTCGTGATACAGTATTTTACGCGCTAAAATTTTGTGGTAATGAGTAGTTGTACGTTTTACGGTGCAAATGAAGGCCGTTGCCATAATAAATGGCGATCTTATTTTACTTTATTACTCAGAGCAATGGGTCTTATTACTTTTATAATCCTCTGAACATAAAACTATTTGTTTTATGTTCAGAGTTTAATCCTCTGAACATAAAACTATTTATTTTATGTTCAGAGGATTGTTTTATCTGCGATTAACATTGATTACGTTAATTTTAGAACGTATACCTACTAATCCACTATCCCGCCATAAAATCAAAATTGTTAATAAATACCAACAACTTTATTCATAAGATTTTACCTTATTTTCTTGCGTAATAAGCTGGAACACGTCAAATGAAGCGTAAAATTTACCGCTTTTAACTTTCGAACTAATGAGGTGAGAATCTTGGAAGAGTTCTTTCAAATGCCACTGAACTTTCGGTGGCGCTGTTAGACTGAGACAAAAAGTTGAGACAGAGTCCTCTGGATTGTTGATAATACACTACAAAGTTGAGTCGTCGCATCCTACCATCTTTGTTCTCTGCACTCGTTGTTTACGTTATGAAAGTGAATGTGGCCGGCAGTTGCTCGGCAAGATTTTCCGTTATTTGTAGTAGAAATACGGCACAATAAGTTGTAGTTTTTTATTTCCTATTGCTCAAACCATGAAATATGATATAGAAACAAGTGATTGCATGTTTAATAAACATCTACACATTATAGAACTTTATCATGACTGTTGATTGTGAGAATTTGATGTATCACTGAGATGCTGTTCATTAAAATTACTTGTGAATTAATGCTTTTGGTGTAATTAACAAAATTTTATTTATATTTTTAATTACAGGTTCATATACTCGAGTAGTCAATGTCATTGGTGGTAAAGGAACATAGCAAAATTGAGAATAATGCAAGATGTGTGGCAGCTGTCATCACCTGTACATCATTCTCTCCTACTAATTTGAATCCATTTTAATAGAAATGTTACATCATGTGCACTTCAGATTTATTTATTTTGTTTATTTTTCATTATGTAAATAATCTTAGTTTCAATGAAATTGTTAAATCATTCTGGAAATCTTAAAATGTAACATTTCTGGTGTGTGTACATTATATACTTTGGAAAAATGTGATTTTTTCCTTTATATACCTCCTTTGATGATATCTTTTATGATCTGCAACTCTCGTGAAAAGTACAAAATTGCATGCCAGCTTGTGACTTCTGTAGTTTTTCTTGTCTAATTTTGGGGTAGGATAATATTTCCGATTTGTCGGCACTAAAAATTGACCATACTTGTCCTCAAATTCCTCGTATAATATCCATTGCGCTGTTTTCATGGATGTTTACTCGGATATTACATGCGACATCTCTTCCGATCAGAAGATAACAATTCTCTCTCAGCTGATATTGGACTTTTCAAAATCTGAAATTATTCCTTTGACGAGAAAAAAATCGCTATATAGTAGCCCTGAGAGCAGTAATAGTAGTTTTGGAAATAATTTACCCTGTTTCAGACATAAATATGAGAGTTTCATATCTAGAAAAACGTCCTGTGAAAAGAATCAAAACTTAACTGAAGCGCGAATATTTGTTATTTTTCACGATTTAAAATTTACAAATTGATAGTAAAGTGTTCCTAGTACCTCAAGACTGAATATATTATAATTTATAATTACCGAAAATGCGACAGGAATCGCGTATTTATGAAAAAACTGGCATTATATCACTTTCCCCCATAAGACTCTATAGAGACGGAAGAACTAAAATGGCGGACGTCTCAATTCCCATAGTGGAAGTGTATGGAACGACTCGACCCTATGGGTGCGGTCCGTTGAACGCTACCAATGCTTCGGAGCGCCACCAAGCGGTCCGTTATTCGCTACGGAGCGCTACAGGTTAGGCTGTGACGTCACGGTAAACGTCATACACCCGTTTCCCGCCTCGCTCCGGACCAGCTCCAGACGCTCCCCTGAAAACTTGGGTCAGCGGAGGAGCGAGTCAATTTTTGGCGGAAATTCGAAGGGAATGCACTGAGGCAATGGAGAGTTTACTCACGTTGCAGATGATGGACGCTGAATGTGGACGCCTTTCTCCTATATAAGTGACTACGAAGTAACGGAGTAGACGCACTTAGTAAATAGATGTAAATTTAATTGTGATTTAAATAAATATATAGCAAGAACTAAATATCGACAAACATTCTCGTATCTCCCCCAAAATGAACTCAAATGTCTTTGGAAGCAGCCTTTACATACAAAAGGCAACAAAAATTATTAAAAGGGGCATTTAATATAAAGAAAGGATTGTAAGAACATATATCGACAAATTTAGTCATGCCATAAATTAAAATCTGAAGAAAAATAGGATATACATGAAATAGATTAATGTTTTTTAATAGTCGTTAGCCATTATAAGTTAATATGTTTCAACTGGGAAAACGGTAGAGTACCTACTTTTTCCTTTACTAGGGTAATGAGTTTCATTGAGAAGGGTAGGCGAGGGTTGGTGTGAGAAATACAGTCCAAAGTTTCTTCCTTTACTATTTGGAGCCTCGGTATTGAAAAATAAAATTCATTTCAATGATATTCAAACATATTTATTAATATTCAATGATCATAGTCACCTCAATTCGCAATTAAAACCACATCTTCGATTTCATAATCCCAGTTTGCCCACCCTCGTTCATTTCCGCCATCTTGAATTCGCTCCTGACCGGTCCGAAAAGAAATTCTCGTAGCGAACGTAGCGCCTATGGACCGGTGCTCCGGAGCACTTCCGTCTGTAGCGTCTGGTAGCGAAAGTAGCATTCATTGGACCGCACCCTATGAGGGAGTAGTGTAGAGAACTGCCATCCAGAGGACTCTGAGTTGAGAAAGCTTCATCCGGCATCTAGCGAGGAAGCGCGTATACAACTTCGCACAATGCTAGGCGAACAGATAGCGCTATTTCATAAATCATACATGACAGGTCACGGTGATACGGAGACGAAACAATCATGCTGGCGTACCAAAAATACAACAACAGTAATTGCTGTATCTAATTTATAGGCATGCCATTTTACAAGCATATAGTTTTTGTTTACAATAAAGTATACTGATAATAATATAAAGCCTGAATCACACGATCAATTTGTCCAACCCTCAGAATGATACCTCCAGCGATAGGTTTTCAGGGACCAAAAGAGTAATCGCTGGGCCCATAATTTTTTTAATCACGTTGCCATTTCCATCATCTCTTTTCCCATCGCTTATTCTATCACTTTATTTATTTTTTGTGTAATTGATGTCATTATTTTACTTTATCACAATGTATTTACAACTTGCATTCAATTAAAAGCCAGGTGTAGCGTTAGAATCGATATTAGTGGCCGTGCGTTCTGATTGACGATGCCAGCGATGGTTTCAGCGACGGTCAAAGGGACGTGCCGAGTGAAGGAAAAAGAGAAGGCATTTTACATACATAGAGTCATCGCGGAAGACGATCATTTTTCCCGCCATCATTGGAGCGATTGCTGGAGCTGTCCCTTGGAAGGGATGGAAAAAATGATAAGTGTAATTCAGGCTTAACCTCAGTGAGAAATGGTTTGCGTTTGATATGCCTAGTTGTGTTACTGCCCGAGGCGCGCAGTTAGTAGTTAGCTTCGGCTAGAGCTTAGGTGGTACGCGAGTGACCTATACTGGTAATTTACAGTCAAATCTCACGCATAGCAAATCCATATATTTCATTAAATCATATAAATTTCGCTAATACAACGCTAAAACTTAAAGTCATCGATTGCTGCTTCTTAAATGGCCGTAGTTATAATGACTAGGTCTCCATTGGAATTTTATCTTGATACCCGCGTGATTTATTTGACAAAATTTAAAGTATTGGTCTCTAAAGGCATTCGTTTATACTTTTCGCAATTTGAAAATAAATAATAATAAATAATTTAGGAAAAAAATAATAACCCAGTCAACACAACAATTGTGGCCACAATGTGGCAGAAATGTGGCCATAGTGGGTTGCCATCAGTTGCCATTATGGCCCCATAGTGGTTTTGACCCCTGGCCATAGTGTGGCTAAAGCGTGGCTCACCATAATGTGGCTTAAGTGTGGATAATTCACTTTCTTTATATCATTTGAATCAATCAACTTCCATTTTAATAACTTACCAACTAACCTGTATCAACAGCAACCGTAATATACTTATGCTTACAAATGTTTGGTTTGCCAATCTGTGGCATTCCTGAGACGATCCACAGTGTGGCAAAGTTTGGCATGTTTGGCAAGCCAAAATATGGCTTGCTGCATGGCAACCACAGTCTGGCCATAATATGGCAAGCTGCGGCTAGCCATAGCCATAGTTGCCACAGGTAAACCACAATTCGGCCACAGTGTGGCCATAATTGTTGTGTTGACTGGGGAGTTACTACGCTAACTTTTCGTTTCATATTACTAACTAATAGTTTTACTTGCGTGGTCGTATGTTCGTGTCCTAAAGCATTCTCCTAGTTTCTAGTCTGACCCCATCTTGCTCTCCTGTGTGTTTGGCATGTGTCCGGCAAGCGAGCGCGTTTCTCATAAACGCTAAGATTGCTACTTGCTTGAGGAATAATCCCATGCCACACACCCTGGTGGTATCTTAATCGGTACCTCGTAGATGTAGATACATTTATTACCTAACGGGGATTGTGTCTTTAATCGATCCCCCGTCCTGTAAGGGCACGTCAGATTTCGAAAATACAGCTCTGTTTGATTGACAAATACACTCGTTTTCGAATTGTAGATATTACTATCAGTGAATCCTCTAATAGAGCGATTCCTATAAAGAAGTACCTATGTGCCCTTTCAAATACAACCCAAATTGCATTTAACAGATATGTATTCCTTGCTTTGTGATGGATAGAGATCCCTGAACTAATCGTCTTCTGTAGGGGATTGGAGCGGATGTATCGTGGGCAGTCTCCGTTTGGGAAAAAATATCGGTGGAGCTGCAGCCCCCAAAGCCCAGACTTCTCCAGGACAGGAGACGAAATTTTTGTCAAGAAAAAGTCAACCGACGCTATGCAGTATACCCGTAAGATGGACGTTAATACTAGACGTCGCGGAAAACTGCAGTGTAATTCTTAAGTATCCTGACTAGCGCGATCGCCTTTCGTCACCGAGGTTACGCTTTCAGTAGCATTGTTTGGAGCTGTTAATAATGGAGCTGTAACCTAGCTAGTTCAGCTGGTCGGCGATCGCCGAGGGCTCCGTCCCGAGCTTGTGGGGCCCCCGCTTGCGTATTATATCGTGAATCGTATATGATAGGTGTAATAAAAAATACTCAGATTACTTGAACTAATTTTTTTGTGTAATTATAAAATACTATGTTCTCACTAGTTGCTTTATTTACAGCATACTCTGTGTAAATACATGATATAAAAATAATTAATAAAATAAAGGTGTCGGAAGATGATAAAGAATATTTGAAAGGCTTAATCGAAAAGTTTAATTTGGAGTTTTTTTTTTAGATTTCGGTGCAATTTCATGGAAGAAATTCACGAAATGGATAATAGAATCATAATACATGAAATTTTATAAGATGTAAAATTCTCACTTTTTATTGTATTTTTCCTTACGAAATTGCTATTTTTTATTAACTTTTATGTAGTTTATAAGTGCCCTAATAGCGTAAAAATCCATTTTCGGCCATGCAGTTTCCTAAAATTTTCCGGGAAAGGACCCTCAAATCCGTAGTATTACGTAAGGAGGGCCCCATCATGAGCCCCGGCTGAGGGCCCCACATCACCCCAGATCGCCTGCTGATTTATATTTGCCCCTGCCTTAAGGGCAAATATAAATCAGCAGGCCCTGGGATTCCTCTCGTTACCCCCCAAATGAGGATCTATATACGCCACTGATTTTGAGAAAAATTTTAAAGACTTACGTTTTTACTTGGGATGATAGTAAAATTCGGTGGTATTTTCACGGCTCTCTCGAGGAAAGCTCTTCTATATCTTCTCCATTCCTTTCCTTATCCATTCAGCGTGATTTTTCTTCAGCACTTGAAAACTTCACGCGGTTGCCTCTAGTAATTCTTACCGTTGCTGTCACAGTTTTCACCTATACCTCCTCAGTGGTGGATAAGCTCAAATCTGCTAACGGTATGATCGCGATGCACGTATTCTTTATTAATCCGAGGAATCACCGATATTGAGATAGCACTGCTGATAGCATCCTATCGCTGCTTTATGCTGAAGGATTATTAGGTATTTCTATTGTTATCGATAAATTAGAGATTACGAGTTGTAAAAATAAAAGAATTTTGAAAACATGTTTATGTTTTCCAACGCTAATCAGTGTGGTGAGTATAAGTTTTTAGACCACCCCTCCAATCCTTCCGCGGATATTTTCTTCACCCTTAGTCTCCGATCTTTTCCAAATTATTTTATTACGTCATCCGTACAGAAATCATGTCTTCTAGGCACTATCCTGCAGCTTCAGTGTTTCTTAAAGACTATTTTTTACAATATTCCCATCATCGTCATCACTGGTCAACAATTCTATCGTTGGTTTGACTCAGCTCTCCATTAAATTCTCCATTCAGCTAATCTTTGCACACCCACGAATTTCTTCTCTTACAGATCCTACTTTAGCTGTTCCAAATATTTTATTCGAGGTCTTCCTTTCTTGCCATCCACTTTTCCCTCGTCGATTGCCTTCATCAGGCCATCATGTCTCATGATACAGCCTTTTAGATTGTTCCCTCTTCTTTTCAAGGTTTTCATGACGCTTTTCTTCTCTCCTACTCTTCTTTGCACATACTCATTATTACTCGGTCGATCCATCTGATCCTCTTCATTCTTCTGTGGAACCACATTTCGAAGGCCTCTACCTAGATTTCTCCGCGGCTGTCATTGTAAATGCCTCACTTCCGCTCAGGAGCATGCTCCAAATGTAGGTTCTTATAAATTGTTTCTTTACTTCCATATTGAGTCCCGCTGCAAGTAGGTGTCTTTTTTGGTGTAAATGAAAAGTGAAAAATTTCAAGCGCGCGAAAACGCGACGGCTAAGTGTGAATGATGGGAAAAGCCCGTTGGACGTTATTCTGGTTCCCTCTGCCGCAAGTAAGGTGACCTTGGGACTGGGACATGTGCGCCGCTGCGATGCAGGCTGCTAGCAGGTAGCAAAGTACCCTGCTAGCAGGTAGCGCTTGGATTAAATAAGCATAATTAATACGTTATCAAACGAAGGAAAATTTCCGACCATAGGCAGTTTTATCAGGTGATTATTAAGAGATGTTTCCCTGAGCTCTGTGACTCATGCATTCATTGGTAACCTCAGACGATGTAAAACTCCTATCTACTCGTATAGAAACTAGGTCCCTGTGACGTCACGTGGAGTGGCATCGCATGCGCGCCAAGCTGGCCTTTTTCAAATGAGGTTAAAATTGAACATTCGTCTAAACTGGGATTTCTAAAACCAAATAATTTGTATATTATGATTACACTAATGGAGGGTAACGAATCGTAATCAAGGTCTTTCGTTTTCTTTGATGAAGGAAACTACCCTATTCATACACCTCTACTAGTTTTTGCATCCCTATTTTAATGTTACAACAGACTTCTTCTCTTCTGCTGCATACGAATATCTTGGTTTTCTTTGTGTTCACTTTCAGATGATATTTATCCATCACCTTACCCAGAATATTTTTCAAATTCTTCCCTGTTTCTGCAATAACGGCTATGTCATCGTAAAATCTTTATTAGTATTTATTTTCCATGGATATTCACTCCCGAGGCCTTTTACTTGATTTCATTAATGTCTCTCTCGATGTAGACGTTGAAAATTACGGGTGGCAAATTTTATTTAAAATATTCCCACTTAGAGTATTTAACTCATGTCATCCCATCATTACTCCTTCATTTTTCTCGTATATTTCATGTTTTAATACCGTGATCTTCGATAACTGCCTTTGTTCCCCTTCGATTCCTGCTCCGAAAAGGCATCTCTATCAAAGTTACCAATAATTGGAATAAATTTAATATTCATTAGAGAAAAAATGGGGATGAGACATGGTTTAATATTAGTTTAATCGTATGGACTCGATAATACTCATACAAAAACGGCGGAATATGAAATCAAAAGACTCGAGATTCGAACATATCTTTGGTTTCGAGTTTCAAACACATCTTTGTCTCGGAATTTTAATAATAGCCAATGTATCGGTATGCTAAAAACTTTTTGTTTGTTTATATCAACTAATGTAACATCAAAATTCCATCAGGCTAAATGTCTGTCAACGGAGCATGCTGACAACAATTTAATCAAGCTTAAAATACACTCCAGTTTCACATACAGCAAGAGAGCTCAGACTCATATAAATGTAAAAGGAATATAAAATCCATTAAAATTAAACAACATAGTACATAGTGTATTACATTATCAAGATGATTACTGAAATTTGGGAAAAGCAATACATCTTGGAGAAAGTAAATGTAAATCAGATTCAGCAGTTGAAAAGAGTGCGGCGAACGAAATTGTCGTTCGTCCCATGTTAATGACAGCTGTACTCTGTAGGTTTTGGATGGAGGTCGATCGTTCAGCTGTCCATTTTCACTGGAGGGATTTTCAGATGGTCAAGGCCGAGGGTGATGAGCACAATAACTCATAAGTGTATGTTTTTCCCCTGCCTAATTTGAAAAGGAAAATCGTATTCATATTAATTGCGCTTTTTCTAGTGCTTTATCAAATAAAACTATAGTTTCTGAAAACTAAAAAATCGTGTTGATTGTCGACCCTGTAACTGAAAATTATTCATGCATTATATTCGGATGCACTTACTGAAATCTCGAAGAGGCTTTTTGAGTTTTACGTATGTTATTTCAGCGTTCCACATATTAGTGTGTCAATACTTCGGAAAAACTTGACACACCTTTTCACTTGAAATCCCTCTTCCCTATGCGAAGGTTGTTGCAATTTTTTCAAAGTCATTCAAAGTTCGCGGGGATCGTGGTAACACAGTGAGTGTAGCGCTGGGCTGGTGACCTAGGAGTTCTTGGTTCAAATACCAGTGGATAAATGGTGGGTTTGGACACGCCATATCAAAATTTCCGAAATGCGAGGTGGCCCAGGGAAAGAAACTGGCCTCCCCACCCTGATTGTGTAAATTTCACCTGCCTGAAGCTTAGTCCGAAGTGACCTCTACCCTAACCTATCGAACCAACCCTCGCTTTCAATCACTGCTTGCGTGAATGAGATGGTCACAGTGTGAGTCATACATGTATAAGCATCGTTGCAGTTCCTTTTCGCTTTTAGGCCCGTTTGCGTGACAGCTTTCTTTGTATGCTTCAACAACCACGGGTGAATTAGCAGGTGTCTTGGTAATGTCTTCCGGCTAGTGATTTCTTTTTCAATCCTTAATGCGTTTTCTGGTCTAGGTACTTTCTAATGCATTTAGCTCCAAACTAACTCCTTCGCATCACTTTCTCGAAACAATGACAATACACATTCCTATGGGCCTTTCAATCTAATCAGTGCTTACAATTATTAATTGGCTAAGGCTAACAATTAGTCACTCAATTGTGCCCCTTTTGTTCGTGAAGTTTATATCCCATATCTCATTTCGTTTATTTTGTCATTTTCCTGCACAGCCTTCTGTGATATGCATTTAAGATAGTAAAGCAATGTTTTACGGCGATAAATTGGAACTGTTCCATTATGTGATCGATAAATAACAAAAACTAGACATTCAAATTACAAAAGAGCGCCAAAATTTATTGAAAAAAAACACTAACCTAGTGGAAAGTTGCCATATTGATTTTTCTTCTTCACAGTACCCCTTCATGGCTTTTTTCTCATCCCACTGGAATTTCCTCCTTCAACGGGTATGGCATTGAAGACAGACTTTAAAGCCTGGTTACACGGTACATTAACGCGTGCAAGTTACGTTTGCGTGAATGATTTTGGTGGACCGGAACGGAACATGTAAGAATCCATGAACCAAATTAAAACAGGTTCTATTGTCTGTGCATGTATTCCCACAAGTTGGGTGGTTGCGCGGTGCATTTTGGCGTTCATTCTGGCGTTCATACATTTAGACATTAACCCGTATGTGTTAATGTATCGTGTAACCAGGACTTTAGAAATATCGTGACATACACAAAGGGGCGGTCTGGCTAGGTCGGCTGGTTGGCGATCGCCGAGGGCCCCGAGCTTAAGGGGCCACCACAACGCTCGCTCCTACCATATATGAAAGGTGTAATAAAAAATTACTCAGATTATTTGAAAACTAAAGATTTTTTTGCAATTTTAAAATACAAAGTTTTCATTTATTTACTTTATTTTCAAAGTACTCACTATAAAAAGGTCTTTTAAAAATAAATAAAATAAAGGAGTCAGAAGAATAAAGAGAACCTGATACTTTTTTGAAAGAGTTATTAGAAAAGCTTATTTAAGATGTTTTTTTAAAGATATGTGTTATTACATTTTTTAAGCTGAGAAATTGTAGCTCTTTGCAGTATCTTTTCTGACGAAACTGCTATTTTTATTAACTTTATCTAGTTTTTAAGAGCCAGAATAGCGTCAAAATCCATTTCTGGGAATGTAATTTCATAAAATTTTCCGGGGGAGGACCCTATCATAAGCCCCAGATGAGGGCCCCATTCACACCAGACCGCCCCTGCATACACACATCTAGAGACTCAAATCGGCAAAAGTTAAGGTTATTCGTTATTATTAGTCCTACTTTTTAAAAAGTATTTCGCCGTATATAATTGTAGGAACTGCTCCCTTTCTACCCCGGATTTCCCCATATGAGTATTCTAACCCTTGTTCAACTAAATTATTGCAAATCTAATCTGCACAATTACGAGCCCCGTACAAAACGGCCTTTACACAGATGTTAAGCGAATTAGGCTGGGAGGCGCTAGTAACTCGGAGCTGCGCGTTAGGCTCAGATGGCTAGAGCAATTAAGAGTAGATACCTTCAAGAGGGTCACGGAAAACAACATCATATTATATTCCCACTCTATTTCTAGGTCCGATAGAAACATTAAAATTAGAAAGATATTTTTCTGAGCGTGTAGGTATGGGAATTCGTTTTTCCCCCGGCCAGTAAAGGACTTTCATAAATCCTAGTCGTAGTTTCACATGGGCACTTGCTTAGGCTATGTACACGGCTGGTATCCCTAATCCCCCTCGCCACACACCTTTTTAGGCGGGTAGCCGGATAGATGTAGATCCGAAAAATTCAGAAAGACATCTTCAATATGGAATTTTTACTGTAAAATGTTCATACATGTTTTTTTTATTTTAAATAAAGTTGTTAAACTTCGAAAATTTTTTCTCTCGTGAAATACCGCGGCGAAATTTGCTAGAAAATAACGCAAGACTTTTTAACATGTTAATTTTTTTTTAGGTTTTTCACAAAAGTGGATTCAGGGAGGTGATGTGATATTTATTTTTAAGCCGCTCTTTATTTCTAAGTCAATAAATTTTATTGGGTGCTCCTCTATGTAAACAACCAATGACTTAAGTAATAAACTAAACGGTATTTCCTTTTTGGCCTGAGATTCTGAGTCGTCGATCGAAGTACTTAGAAATATTTCCGTGCATCATCTATCGTATTCTTTGCCTTGTTATTAATTCTCACAATTACCTTTAATATATAGCTATTACAATACGAAATATAACCACTCAGATAACTCAACCCAATGGAAGTTAAGTTTTTAGTTTAACTTTACTGAACGGAGGTCCATCGGTCTCAACGTCACGCAGCGTTAACAGCTGAGGCGACGCGATGGTAGTAGGAACACTGACGTCACCTAAAGCGCTGTCGCCAAATTGCATGCTCCCGCCAGTATTAAAGGAGGCCATGGTATCTCACGGTACCCTGCTTGGCAATAACCTAAAATGATGACAGCGGTCACATGTTATTCTTCTCGTCTTGAAAGATGCATGTATTTGGTTTTTCAGTCATTAATATCACGAAGGAACATATAAGTGACGTAATATCAGACAAGCCACAATAAATGGTTACAGCGATCGTAGTTTTGGCTCTGACGAAATTTTGACGAAATCTCACT